>NW_015541000.1:50472-67007 GCF_001515605.1 Sinocyclocheilus anshuiensis | reverse complement strand
TGAACATTAAAGCATGTCAACATATTCTGTTACACCAAATACACAAAATAATGATCTTTAACATAGCATCATATGACCCCTTTAAATATTTGAATATTGCACACTTATGCATCCATGGTACTAAGTTTTTCCAATATAAAAAACAGGCCCACTAAGTTCTTAAATATCTTATTTATTACAATATTGATGTTTCAATATTAAAATGAATGTAATAATGTTAAAATGAATAATGATGATTCTTTTTTGTTTTGGAATAATGCTTGATAAATTTGATTGACATCTGTGTTATGCTGTCTCAGCCATCTTGCGTCTTTGAGTCCTGAGTTTGAGTGTGTTCACCCATCTGGTTATATTTTGCAGTTGTGTGTTAGAAATGCTTAGAAAAACAGAAGCAATGTTTAAACAAAAAAACAAAAAAAAAAAACTATCTCACATTCCGGTTCATTAGCCGCTGTAGGTAACTAACTACTATACTAACAAAGTGCAGTAAATGGTAAAACTAGTTTGTTTATGATTATGATAATGCAATAAAATATGATGATAACAAATACATTTTTCAATATAAAGTAGCAAAATGGACTGTTTTTGTACAGCTAAAATAACTGGAAATGAATGACACTGGAAACCTTGCACATTTAAGTTACAAATGGCCTCACTGTGTTGACGTTAAAAATAAGGAGGATAGTTTGAGTATTGTAATCTGTAA
The DNA here is from genome assembly GCF_001515605.1 of Sinocyclocheilus anshuiensis. NCBI lineage: Eukaryota > Metazoa > Chordata > Actinopteri > Cypriniformes > Cyprinidae > Sinocyclocheilus > Sinocyclocheilus anshuiensis. The sequence goes on along the minus strand of NW_015541000.1, from coordinate 66,301 downwards.
TAGTATATAGCTTAGGCATACTGTGAACAAATTTAGGATATGTTGACACTGCACATGACATCAAAGAAACAAGTTACGTAAGGTTATTGATGAACAGATCATTTAAAAGTGTTCTGTGTTTTAGTATGGGAAAGGGCTCATATTATTGTGCCTGACGCTCACAAGCTGATAGTTTCATCTGAATTCACTGTACAACACTTGAATGACATTTTCTCCTCAAGATGCTGCTCTTCCAAATAATATGCAGCATAATAGCAATAAATCATACAGTCTTTCGATGAAGATGTTTGCTATAATTAAGTAAATAAAAATCACTTTGCAGAACTGGAGTAATATTATGTGACACTGACGTCAACTCCAAAATTTTCCTTTGCAAAATTTAACAACTGAAAACCTAGAAGTCCTTCACCACAGGAATTCTTGCATGGCTGTACAACAACAAGAAAACAAATGAAAAAATAAATACAGCTACAGGCATGCAAGATAAGAGACAACTTGTTTTGTCAAAATTGTACTTGTTTTACTGATGCTAAATAGCTGATCAATAACTGGCTTTTAGGCTTCTGACAAATGTTTAATAAAGTGATTTTATAGTTTGACATTTGTTAGCTATTTAGTTTCATATTAAACTGTCTGCACATTTCATGTTTTCATGTTTTTGTTGTTGTTGTTGAACATACTTTTGTCGTTACAGGTGATGAAATCCTTTTTATATACTTTTTTTTTAAAGTCCCCCTGTAGTCAAATATTTTATCCCTTAAAACTTATCTTTGATCATCAAAATGACATATTTAAATGTTTTTTCTTGTGAAAATAATTTTCTCATCCGGGCTAGGCTAGCGGCTAACCCACACAAGCCAGCTATCCCCACCATCGTACTGGCTAACGTACGCTCTTTGGACAATAAACTGGACTACATCCGACTACTACGCTCAACTCAAAGGACTGTAAGAGACTGTTGTGTTTTTGTGTTCACGGAAACATGGCTCAGCAACAGCGTTCCGGATTGCGCTATTCAGCTCGACCAGCTAACATGCTATCGAGCGAACAGAGCTCACGTCGAGGGAGGTAAAACCCGCGGCGGCTATCACTTTAACTGACTGATAAGCTCTTTTGCACTACACTCGTTATATCTTCACAGTTGTTTATATCACTAACTGCCATGTGCCTTATGCCACGGTTTCTATCTCCTTTGTATATTGTATAGGTTGTATTTTATATATATTTAAACTGTATTTATCTGTATTATGTCTACTGTTAGTGTTAAGTGTTAACTGTATGCACCAAGGGTCTGAGAGTAACGCAATTTCAATTCTCTGTATGTATGTGCTGTACATGTGGCAGAATTGACAATAAAGCAGACTTTGACTTTGACTTTTTGACTTTGACTTATGGCAAAGAAGTCACAACTGTTTAACACCAGCCAAAGACAAAAATCTGCTTATCAACCTGAACGCCCACCTTTGCCTATTATAATCGGTAAAGAACCTGTAAATTAATCTTAACTATAAGCAGAATCCCTAAAGCTCGATATTATTACAATCCTGAAGATGAATTTCCGATCATCCAATTTTACAATTTTACAACATGACAGCAACGCGAATACATAAACATTTGACAATAATATGACATGATATCAAAATCTTATAACTGAACTTACTGTAATGTGGTATTTATGAAGGTTTTTTAAGTCTTCAAAATGTGAATTTACATTCTGTAATTCTGACTTTACTTTCGTTTTCTACACAAAGGCGTATCCTCAGGACGCAGAACGCGCATGCTCAAGAGACTAGTGTTGAGTCGTTCTTGAACGATTCATTCATTTTGAACGAATCTTTAATGTGACTCGGGAAGAACGAGTCGTCTCGGGGAGTGATTTGTTCAGTCGCGCATGCGCAACATTCTATAGGTTCTGTACTGCAACTTCCAAAAGAGGACACGACTAGAAATCAGTGGTTAAGTTGTATTTACAACACTGTTCCAGAACACTTCAACACAAATATTCAGATGTGTGCAGCGCATTTTACGGAGGACTGTTTCCTGATCCTGGGAGAGTAGACTACAATGCTGTGCACAAAGGTTGTTTCTATAAAGTGGGGCAATTCCAACTTTGCAAGGACAGTATGGTGCTTCTGACACACAATGATACAGGAGAGATCTGTTAGTGTTGAATGTTCTGTTGGGATTTAAAGAGCTTCTTTTTGAGTTTTGTGAGGTTACCGTTGTGCCGAAGAGTAGAGTGTGTGCTTCAGTCCAGGAGAAGAACAAGAAACACTGATAGTATAATTCATATTGCTTTATTTAAAGGCAGTAGCTGTGTAGTTGCTGATGCAGTGAAAATCTCTTAGTTAGCTCCAATTGCGCATGCATGGGTGCTCAGATTAACTAGCTGTTATCTGCAAGAAGTTTAGTTTTGGTATTTTAATGGTTGAGTTTTACTCAGATATTTTTATCTTAAGATATATTATTTCTAAGTAGACTCAAGTCAAATATGTTCAAAGTATTAATATGTTCATGTTAAAAAATAGTGACCATTGTTTGCTTTCTGAAAACCTTGCTTTCATTTTTAAGTTTTGTGCAATATTTTTTTACTTGCGTTTTTAAATTCTGGTTTTATCCTTATGTTTTGATCTGTGACAATACATTTGGCAGGAATTTGATCACAAACGAGACTTTTGTTTTTAAACTTTGAGGGAACATTGCCAGAACGTTTGCCCTGTTAGTTGGGATGTTCTCTGCGAACATCAAAAATACGAACATAATTAACACATGCAATCATAAAATGGATTAAAATAGTTTTCTTTTCTAATTTTACACACACGTTGCATCACCTAAATTGTCTATAGCTTCAGTTGAAATACCTTAGGTTGTTGATTGACATTATTTCGGTAAAGATTAGAAAATCACAGACATTCTGACGTCAATGCATGAGGGAAATCAAACTGAGTCCGTTATTACTTTCACTTTCGATTTCAATCCATTTCATATGCGTCAGTTTTTGTTCGTCAGTGAACAACAGCAGTGTTACGAACTTATAAATACACAGAACAACATGGCACGATATTAAATAAAGGCTGACACCTGAACTTACCGTCAAATGTCTTATATCTTCACTGAACCACAGTGATATCTTAGCACGTTCCTCTCTGAAAACAATGTGAACAAAGAAAAGTTGAACAATTTAAGCGTGTAAATCCACTAATATAGGATATATAAAATAAGTCAATAAGATCTCTTAACCAGCATTCACAATGTGCTAAAGCAGTGAGGTCCTTACAATCTTCTACTGAAAGAATAAAATATTCCCAAATTAACCAATGTAATGGATTTTGATATGGGTAGTAAATAATGAGATTAGCCGTTATTGAACCTGAATGAGCAGTTAGGTATTTCTGTTTGAGTGCATTAAAACATAACATTCAAAACAATATTTTGTTGTTCATATAAAGCTTGTTCTCCATCGTTGCATACTCATTGATGAGACCTGCAGATAGTGATAAGAATGTGAAAAAGGCCGGAAGTCAACAGCACATGAATGCCAGAATGTAAAATGAGCTATTTTATGCATTTAAATGGTTTCATTTTAGTTTCTACTTTACAAATTAACGAGAAAAAATAGCGGATATTTTCTAGTATAAGTGCACTGTGCTCACATTTACTTGTGCATTAAATTACAAATAATAATAAAAAACCCCATAGCCTATCAGCTTGCGCCTTATATTGTGATCTCGAAATGCAGAATATAATTTAGTATGCATTTGAGAGACGTTCTTTAATGTGATGCATATATACATGCATGCACAGTTTGCAACTTTATTCGTCTTTTTGGTAATTTCATGACAACTGACGATATAACTAGCTTGTATGCTCATAGTTTTTTGTGTGCTTTATACTAACTAGACGAGGCCTTTTGTGTCTCAAACGAGTCTCAAGCAGTCACGTGGTTGTGTGCGGAAAGAGTCAAGATTCGGACGTCACAGATCACGTGGTTACGACCAAACGAGACAAACTCGGGCACAGCGCTTCACTGTGAGATGTTGCGTTTTTATTCATCGGTGCAGAACGTCTAATATTTATGTGAAAGGTATGTGTATACAGTACGTTTATGTTTTTTTTTCTGTGTAGCCTAATCGTTATTTCTAGGCGCCTCAAAGTTGTAGTAAACAATCTGGAAGAAAGATGTGCAAGTAAAACCGAAAGTAAAAACACCCGACAGCAGTTTCATTGGTAATAGGCTGAAATCGAGATTAGCAAACGAGATTTTTTCCTCGGTAAATTCTATACGTGCCAACATATCGTACTTGCTTTGTTAAAGGTGTTTTGGAGAATTTCCTTTAGACAGTTAGAATGATAAAGAACGGCGACTTCGTCTAACAAATGCGTTATTATGCTTAACTGGGCCGTTTCTAGCGAAACCCCTCCCTCACAATCCCATCCCACTTCCAAACTTTATTCTTTTAGATTGTATACAAATAACATAAAACTGATTATGTAAACACTCAAATCTTAAATATCTCCATTGATACATTTTCAAATTATACATCCCACTCCCAAACAAGATTACACACTCACACACACTCACACTCACACACACACAAGTCACGCGCTCACACACACGCTCACACTCACGCGCACAGTCACGCGCTCACACACACGCTCACACTCACGCGCACAGTCACGCGCTCACACACACGCTCACACTCACGCGCACAGTCACGCGCTCACACACACGCTCACACTCACGCGCACAGTCACGCGCTCACACACACGCTCACACTCACGCGCACAGTCACGCGCTCACACACACGCTCACACTCACGCGCACAGTCACGCGCTCACACACACGCTCACACTCACGCGCACAGTCACGCGCTCACACACACGCTCACACTCACGCGCACAGTCACGCGCTCACACACACGCTCACACTCACGCGCACAGTCACGCGCTCACACACACGCTCACACTCACGCGCACAGTCACGCGCTCACACACACGCTCACACTCACGCGCACAGTCACGCGCTCACACACACGCTCACACTCACGCGCACAGTCACGCGCTCACACACACGCTCACACTCACGCGCACAGTCACGCGCTCACACACACGCTCACACTCACGCGCACAGTCACGCGCTCACACACACGCTCACACTCACGCGCACAGTCACGCGCTCACACACACGCTCACACTCACGCGCACAGTCACGCGCTCACACACACGCTCACACTCACGCGCACAGTCACGCGCTCACACACACGCTCACACTCACGCGCACAGTCACGCGCTCACACACACGCTCACACTCACGCGCACAGTCACGCGCTCACACACACGCTCACACTCACGCGCACAGTCACGCGCTCACACACACGCTCACACTCACGCGCACAGTCACGCGCTCACACACACGCTCACACTCACGCGCACAGTCACGCGCTCACACACACGCTCACACTCACGCGCACAGTCACGCGCTCACACACACGCTCACACTCACGCGCACAGTCACGCGCTCACACACACGCTCACACTCACGCGCACAGTCACGCGCTCACACACACGCTCACACTCACGCGCACAGTCACGCGCTCACACACACGCTCACACTCACGCGCACAGTCACGCGCTCACACACACACTCACACTCACGCGCACAGTCACGCGCTCACACACACGCTCACACACTCATACGCACGCACGCGCACTCATGCACGCACTCACGCACACACAGACACACATATATATATATATATTAGAGTTGGGGTACTCGGACTCGAGTCCGGTCTCGGGTACAGTTTTTAAAGGACTCGGACTTGTCACGGACTCGGATGCATTTTTACTCGGACTTGACTCAGACTCGAGCCTTTTGGACTCGGAAAATATGTCAGAGTCCAGGGACAGTTGACGGAAATGTCACTGACTCAATGCATTATCAACAACTGACTTCCAGCTTCAGATTTAAGACCCTTTCACACTGTGTGAAACCAGTTTAGATTTATTGAAAATTACAACAGATTTATTGAAAATTAAAGTTTGTAGTTACCGTTACAGAGGTCAGTGTTTGCTTTAGTTGTGCCCTTGAACCTTAACGTTTACCTTCAGACGTTTTCTGTTTGTTGTAACTGTGTGTTCAAAAAGCACATTTTTTATGGCAAGACAAAATGGGTCAGATGATATTGGTTGTATTATGATGATGCCAGAGTTGCCAGCCACTGATCTCGTTTAATTTAGTTACGTGGGTGTTTTATCTGTTTTTATATCTATTGATTGCAGAAGCTCTGTGACTTTGTTGTATGAGATTGGACAATGTTTCACTAATCATTAATTTACAAGAAGTTTTTAACTCCAGCATCACTTAGATACTCACAGACATCAACAATCAGCACAGGAACCTCAACAATGGTGACAGAAGTTTCATGCCGCAGTGCATGCTGGGTTCCAGCATGCACAGCAGCATGAATAAATTACGAAGCTGAATGGTCTTACTGTTTTCTTTATTTGAATGTATTGTTTTGCTGGTATTTTTGAATGTGAAAAAAACGTGAAAAAAATTGAAGGGGTATGAATACCCCTTAACTTCAGCCATAACTTCAAAAACGACTTGCCCTAATAAATCTAAAACACTAGTACCGAAAAAGGGCAAGCTGATAATGTTTCACAACATAATTTTCACTTGATTTAATAGGCACTGCCCGCACAAGCTGTCGCAATATTGCATTAAGCCAAGAGAGATCGCTCTTGGCGAGCCGTAAGTAAGGGACCGTGGGGAAAGTGCAAGTTTTCGCCGTATTGATCATAAGTGCCTGATTCGGGAGTTAGCATTGCTTCACACATTGCTATATTATTGATATGGACTCCATGATTTATGTGACTGACTCAAAAACAAGTTCAGATGGGTTCTTCACTCCCCACATGAATCAAGCAGATCAAGCATCCACTTCCCAGCTGGCTATGTTTCGCTCTCCGTTCATCTTTGAATGTCTTCAGGAAGCTAAGCTAAGTTCCTTTTTAATGCTCTCAGATTATTGGCAACATGCTTGCTAAGGCTATTCGTGTTGCTTAGGCTTATTTAGTCATTTTCAGTGAAATGCTCGTGCTAAGATATGCGATCATACTGACAATGTACCTTACTTATCTGTGTCATTGGCAACATTCTGTTGCTGCAATATGCTGTGCTTTAACCTATCAAGTCAAGTCACCTTTATTCAAGCGGCTTGAGGTGATAGATGGAAATAACAATCATGGCGCAAACGGAATCATTTCTGCTGTGGCGCTGCTCAAAAGAGAAACGGTAAACGGTTGTTGTTCAGTGAAGTCAGTTCAGTGTTGATCCTGTTCGGAAATCGGACACACTTGTTCTATCTAGTCGTATTTGAAACATGCGTGTTCTTAAACCTGGTTGTTTTTGGGATCATGCTTGTTTTTAAAGTTACAGTTGTATCGGGAATATGCTTGTTCTTAAAGCTACGGTTGTCATTGGGAGCACGCTTGTTCTTAAAGCTGTAGTTGTATTGGGAACGTGTTTGTTCTTAAGGCTATCTGGTTGTTGTTTGTTGTTGCTTAAGCTGTTCAGGTATTGACAACATACTCGTTAGGTCATCTGGTTAAGGGCAACATGCTTGTGGCTACGGCTTATGCGGGATTTTGGCAACATACTTGTTTGATTCATTGGGTAAGGGCAACATGCTTGTTGCTTAAGGCTTGAAATTTTCGCTGTCATTTTATGTCGGGGGATATGGCATATGGTTTTGTTTTGGGGGGTTATCGCTGCTCTCCCTGCTCTCATCCATGCTAGGCTGCATGGATGCGCAGGGAGTTCTTGCCCAGAACAGAACCATACCGCCAATCCAAACTGTATGTTAATTGTCAATGATCTTTGACGATAGTGGTCCTGACAGAAGTACTTTTTTCCCATTTTTGAACTGTCACCACTGGCATAAAATGCATCAAAGATCGCTAAAGTAAACAGATTTTACTAATAGAGCTGCCAATCTCTGTGTAAAATTAACGATACTGCCATCTTTCAAAAGTCACTTTTTCCCTCCTGTAATTTGGCTCAGAATCTCAAAATTTTAAATTTTTACCCCGCCTAAAAATAGTGGATTACTCAGTAAATATACATCCATGACATGCAATATTTTGGCTTTCTTCTTACTTTTTGTATTTCATTCATCATATAAAATATTAATAAAATCTAAAATTTGAGCTGGAGACCTCTGATTTAGTTTTATGGAAATGTAATTACCCATTTTGCATTTATGTAACATGCTAACTGAAACAAAATTATGAGTTTTCATTCCATTTTGCAGGCCGTAAACAACCCCTTTTCATCGAAGAGGCAGTACAGTATCTGAAATGAGTCATGATAAGGGGAGAGAAGAGAAAGATGTCAAGAGAGCAGGATCTCCAGAACCAAACTGGGTGTCTAAGAAGAGTGACAGCTGTGCACAAATTAACATCAGCGATGAACCGGCAAGGTTTGACCCAAGGTGAGACAAAGCAGTACTTGAGACGTGAAACTAAATGATCATATAGAGAAAAAAGATTAGATTAAAAAGCTACCCAGGCTCATTGGAAATATGTGCCTCTACATACATTTCTGCAAAACTCAAACTTACCTTTAGATATGAGTTGCTGCAGTTTCCAGTTGAAATGAATGCTAGAGGCAGTATAACTCTGATAACATTTATTCCTTTTCACAAAATGTCAAATATAATTTACAGTGCCAAAGTTTCAATTAAGAAAGTCTATTTTCACACAATTCCTTGCATAGTATTATGTTATGACTTCAAAACAATTTTATCATGCTGTGAGATTCAAAAACTGATACTTTTGAACATTAGCGTCATATACATCTTCATATGGTGTGGCAGCATGAGAGGTTGCGATCTTTAACCTGTACAGTTTTCCGATAAATACAGCTTCAACAGTCTCCTCAGCATGCAGGTGTTGTTTAATAATCAAACAGAAGTTCTCAGGTTTACAACTTAAATCTCGTCAGCACACAAACAAAATAACTTAATCGTCTTTACTTCTTCCAACACCAGTGGTGTGTGTCTTTTCCAGGCACAAAAAAAACTATTTTTCCTCCTCTCAGATCATGCTCATTAAAGTTGCATCTGCCCCCTCTCTCTAATGCCGAGTTCACACTGCACGATTTTCAAAGACGTCGCATCACTGTTGGTTTCACACTGAACGACTATCTGGGGTAGCATTCAGTTGTCGCTGTGTTCACACTGAACGATGGAACGAGACAGGAGGTTACACACTGCATGACTTTACAATAGGAAGAATCGCGACAGCGCTCTCTGGTGCAGGGTGCCAGGTTTTCACTACAAAACCTGCCCAATTACTACTCAAAACTAGTCTGAAAATAGCCCAATTGCTTTCGAGGGGGTCCCCCAGTAAAAATAGCGTTCCGGGGGTAAAATACACATTTTTTTGTCGGGGTTCTCCTGGTACAATTCACATTCCAGGGCCTAAATATCACGTTATTGGGGTCGCTTCAACCTGCTGACATAAAAAACAACCGGCGGCAATCGCGGATTTGGCAACACTGGTCCTCAAACTACGTTTCATATAACTCCCCCCCGAACTTCCCGCTGCCCTGTATCTTGGGCTCTCATTGGCTGTAGGTCATCGCCGATGTGTTTTTCAGTCAGAACTCATTTCACACAGCGTGACTGTGAATCGCTGACAGCTCCAGATATTTAGCATGCCAAACATTTCACGTCCGTCGGCGACGCGTCGGCGATTCTCTCAGATCGTGTCTTTGATAATTCGCACTGCGTGATTGTCACTCGCGTGAACAAGTACCGATTTGCCTCCGATTATGAGTGATTTCGCAAAACCTGTCGGCGAGTAAAAAATCGGGCTAAAATCGTGTGTAACAGAGGCCAGCGAGTAAGTGCTGTGCAGGTAAACCTCACTCCCCTGATCTCAAGAGACGCACTAGCGACTGACGCTAGAGGCTGCAGTCTTTAGCCTCCTTGTTAGTGCATCCACCTCCCATGCTGGAGACCCGGGTTCGAGACCCACTCGGAGCGAGAACGAGGTGTGGCGGAGAGGACCTGGGAGAGAGGGGTTACACGTGCAGTGTGAACTTGGCACAAAGCAACCTGCGCTTTTTAGTCTTTAAAAGGCAGCCATCTTGCCCTCTAGCTTCCTTGCAAGGTGACCTGGGAGTGATAGTTTATGACAAGACACCATCTTATTCCAATCATCTTAGAGCAACATATCTTCCCTCTAGCACACGCCCTCCATGATGCTGGTATAGTTAAAAAAAAAACAGCTTAAACCTGCATATAAGAAAGTTAAAATAGCATGATTGCATCAACGAATACATTTTTGTATTACTTTTGCATTTAACACCATCATGTAAGGGGAATTTCCAACACAATAAAACATTAACATTTTAGTGACACTTCACTGACATCTGAAATCCTGAACCGCCGCAATATGTACCTGAAGCAACACAATAGAAACTCAACAATACATGCCTGTACCAATGTAATAAAAATGTGGCCACAATTCACGTATTGAATTCACGTTTTAGCGCCATTCAGTGGACATATCACTTTAAAACTGCTGTAACACATGCTGTAAGGTACGTAATATCAGTGTTGCAGGAATGTCACCGCAACCACGTATTTCCAGTGAGCCTAGCTTGGAACAAAAATAAAAAACTTCACATAACCTACATGCAGAGGTGGAAAGAGTATGAAAATATTCTACTCAAGTAAAAGTACCATTACATTAATGAAATTGTACTTAAGTACAAGTAAAAGTACCAGTCTAAAAATCTACTCAAGTAAAAGTAAAAAGTAGCTCGTTTAAAATTTACTCCGAGTAAAAATTACTTACTTTAAGTACAAGTACCAGTCTAAAAATCTACTCAAGTAAAAGTAAAAAGTAGCTCGTTTAAAATTTACTCCGAGTAAAAATTACTTAGTTACATTTTAACAGTGAGAGGGAGGCAAAAATGGTATAGGCCAAGGGTGTCAAACTCAGCCCTGCACAGTTTAGATATAGTTTAGTTACCAGGCAAATTAAATCAGTATCAACAAAATTAATCTTTTCAATGCAGAGGAAACACAGAAGCTTCTTCGGAACCGAATCATTTAAACGGTTTATTCATTCAGGAACAAAACACTGTCATTGCTCAGAGACGCAAAACTGTGCTATGGTGGCTGTTTCAAATTATTTTTGTTGTCGAAGTAGAGCAAAAACAGGCAATGTCTAAAACACAAGCCTCTTAATTAACTTATTGTTTATTGAACTGTTGTAAAAAAAATCTATATGTAATCATGCTGATTTTTGGAGGACAAAACGGCACTCTTTGTGTGATATTGATTTACTATATGAATTAATTATATAAATATATACATTTTCTGCCCCTATATCTTAAATTTTGAAATCATTCTAAATGCATTTTAACAGACTAAATCACGCAGTGAAAGAAAGCACTCTAAATGTGCGCGCTCTAGTCTAATCTACTAGACTTCACAGCACTCTGTAGGAGTGTTTTGTTTGGTTTTTGGCAAAATACTGATCATGTCAAATCGCACATCGTTAAAACAACAATTACGATATTATCGCAGACGATATATATTGCACACCCTGCACCACTGTCTTTTTGGCTAATTTGTGCAAAACCTTTTGCTAAACTGTCAAAGCTTCATTTTAACCACCAATGCAACAATGCAAGTATTTACCTTAACTCTACATGCTTGCGAAGGGTTGATGTCGAGATTTTATAAGCTGCTAGTTTGGTCTCCCTAGGCAAACAGCTTTCACTGCAAAATAGAGATTAAATATGGCCAGGGGTTCACTTCATTTCCTTCGAGTTCAACTTCAGCAGAATACGACGGACTATCGTTTTCAGCTGGGTCTGCACCATAACGTCTGTCTTGTCCGTCTGCATCTTTCTTGTGATTTTAGTGCCTGTTTGCTCTCCTGCCCATTATTTACTGCAGTAGTTTCAAGGGAGCGATTTTTTTTTTTACTCAGTAATTAATGTGTTTTAAAATGTATTAAAGTACAATACTTCAAACTAAATATACTTAAGTAAAAGTAAAATTACAGATTTTAAAAATTACTTTAAAAAGTAGAAGTAAACAAAAAAGCTACTCAATTACAGTAACGTGAGTAAATGTAATTCGTTACTTTCCACCTCTGCCTACATGTGTATTAGGTGTCACATTTCAAGACATGCAGTGTGACGTACTTCATCTAAAAGTGATCGTTTTAATTAAACAGCATTATAGAATATTAGTAATAAAAACAAGTGTGTTTGTCACACCACAGGACTATTGAAATGAACTACAAATAAAAAAAATATTTTGTGATCTGACGTGGTATCACAGATCAAGGCAGAAATTATATATTATTATATAGCATTCTATTCAGTGGTAAACATTATATCAGTTAGCATGGCATTATAAATATACTTTATTCGTATGAAAAACCTGAGATGTATAGATTAGAAAAGCAAAGATAAACCATATACTGTCGCAATTGTGTGTTTGTTGTCATGTTTCATTAGGGTATAGGGCTGCCACTAACGACTATTTTTATTTCGATTAATCTATCAACTAATTTATCAATTAATCTAAATGATTAATTCCCCACAAAAAAATCTAAAATTTGAAAGAACATTTTATTAAACTTGCAACTTTGCCATTCAGTAGTGTACCATAAAAAAGTATAAATGTAAACAAGCCATTGATGAAATGTAAAACTATAAGAGTAAAAATGTAAACAAACCTAATAAAAATGAAATAAAAAGAAAATAATTACAAAAGTCTGAGAAAGTCAGCATGTTCTTAATGTCAATATATCCACATGTTCTGGGCTTCTATTCATTACAGCTGTGAGTGCAACTATAAAGGGAAAAAAATATGTTTAAATTAACCCCAACAGTTGGGGTTTTCACATTAAATAAATGCAATGTTTAGAGTCCACTAGAATCAAGTATTAAAATTGTATTATTAAAAGTTATTATTATTAAAAATTGTAAGTATTAAAAGTACTCTTAGAAATGTGTAAACAACAGATTTAAACAGACATCTCCAGCATGATGAAAAAAATGAACAGAGGGCTTCAGTAGTGAAACTCCAAATGAAATCCAAATTTCTATGAAATCCTTTTTTAAAGCAAAAGTAAAGTGCAACAGAGTGCAAGAAGCAAGTGTCCATTTCATAGTCCAAATCACTGAAATCAAAGTTCAGTATTATAGTGTAAGAATAACAACATGTCCACGTATTCTAGTCTACTAATAATAAAATATTATAATTAATAATTATTTTTGGGGTAATAAAACTAGATGTAGGCTAAGTGTACAATAGCCTTTAAATCATATGGTTTTATTGAACAAAACTGTTAAAATACTGTATTATAATGTAATAGAGCCACTGATCTATATATAATTATAAAATAAAATAATACAATATAATCTCTATTATAGATCAGAGAATAGAGCTAATGTACATCACGCATTACAATAAAGGCCTGCAGACAGAATGGTGAATGACGTCAAGTTGACCGTTCCAAGACGGCGGCCGCTTCTACGTGCCTGGAGCGGTCGAATGGGGAATCTATACATATCTATGCTCAGAACACTGTAGCAGCATGCGGACATCCACCCAGAACACACTAGCAAGACACTAATAACCTGAACACTCCAGCAATTGCATAGCAACACGTTAACAATAAACACTCAGAACACTCTAGCAACATGCTAGCAACGATTCAGAACACTAGAAGCTGCATATCAACATGCTAACAACCTTAACTACTGTAGCAACATGCTAACAACCACTCAGAACACGCTAACAACCATTCAGAATACAAGAAACTGCATATCAAAATGCTAACGACCTTAACCACTGTAGCAACATGCTAACATCCACTCAGAACACTCTAGCAACACGATAACAACCACTAGCAACATGTTAACAACCACATAGAACACAATAGCAAGACACTAACAGCCACTCAGAACCATAGGTATATATACGTAGATGCCTCATTAGCGACTGTTTCTATGGGCCGCTATAGTAGATGCGGCCGCCATCTTGGAACGGTCAACTTGACATCATTCATCATAGACTGTATGGTTCTCACAGAGCCGTTGAGCTGTTCTGTGCAGGATTGTGGCATCTTTCGAATATTCAGTGATTACTATGGTGAATGGCGTCAAGTTGACCGTTACAATATGACGGACAGCTTACGTATAGCGGCCCATAGAAACAGTCGCTAATGAGGCATCTATGTATATATATCTATGCCTATAACTGCATCACATATAATTATTTAATTAAATCGTAGCATTTGTGAATTCACAGTTATGCTTAATTATGCATAACTTAATTATACCCATTTTTAAACGGGTTTAATATATCATGAGGCCTTGGAAAACAGTCTAATAATGTGTTTTATGGATTCTCGTCCGTAAAACGCGCCACTTCCGGTATTTTGCCGGTTAGTTGACGCAGGCAAAATGAAGTTGAGGATTTTTAAAAATCGAATAGAATCGACGAATCGTGACAGCCCTATTAGGGTATGATTATTTCCCAGACCTCGCTCCTCATTATAGACATTAAAAAAAATCTCAACCTGCATGCTCCAACACTAGGCAGCATTTATCCGTTTATGTATTGAGCAAATGCATCTATATCCTCTGCCTCAGTTACCACTCCACTTAATACAGCCTGAATGCTCAATTCTATATTCATCCATTTCATTGGTTTAGTCTGCTGCTCAGAACTCAAAATAAGCTCTCCAATTCCAGCTTGGTGTGAGTTATCCTGCTTGGGGTGTGCCCAATATGCCCAATATGTTTGTTTTCTATTCCATTCAAAGATTATATGAACATGTAAACATGTGAATGGTGCAAAAGTTCTGACATATATTTTCTGTTTCATTTTTACATCACAAAAACCTTTTTAAGATTTAACAAGGGTGTGTAGACATTTTATATCAACTGTATATCTGTGAAGAGCAACAGATGTAACTCTCTGAAGTTGTAAGGTGATGTCTGTGCTTTGTCCCTACAGTGGTGGAAAGGATCATCTATACCACAATCAGTCTAGATGTGGAGTTTGTGAGCAGGTTCTGAGAGACCCGGTCTCTATCTCCTGTGGACACAGTTTCTGCAGACAGTGCATCAATACATACTGGGATCAGTCCAGACCATCAGAAAACTATGACTGTCCTCAGTGCAGAAAGACATCTAGAACATATCCTGTTCTACAAACATACAACATTATTGGAAGATCCAGATCTGATGATTCTGTTCAATATTACACTCAAAAAGCCCAGCAGGAGAAAACAAGAGACCTACAGAAACCAGTTGATGATAAACTACGTAGGTTCAAAGACCAGCATAAAACCAGCTTGAAGAACAAGTATGAGAGATTATTTGAGGGACTCAACATGAGGAAGCAGAAGTATGAAGAGAGAGATCCAGAGAAACTCCTGCAGTCCAACAGAGAAGTGATTGTGAAACTTGCTGAAGTGGCTTTCAAACAGCTGATGAAGGGCAATGTGATGTTCTACGAGGAGGACCTGATTGAGAGTGGCATAGACCTCACTGACGCCTCAGTGTATTCTGGGATTTGCACTGAGATCTTTAAGGAGGAATCTGTGATTCATCAGAGGAAAGTCTACAGCTTCATTCATCTGAGCTTTCAGGAGTTTCTTGCTGCTTTCCATGTTATTCACTACCATCTTTGTACTACAATGAAAGCACTACAGTTTATTACACTGCATCATATGTTTAAAGTAGCAATAGATACAGCTCTACAAAGTAAAAATGGAGCGC
>NW_015541000.1:48232-49085 GCF_001515605.1 Sinocyclocheilus anshuiensis | reverse complement strand
CGGTCTGCACACGCAAACAAAGCCAAAACCTAGATATTTTAGGCAATATAGAAATCCTGGCCAGGACACGTCCTGGGAAAATGGCACGTATGGTCACCCTACTTTACATTAAAGAGAAGATCAAAAACGGACAAGCAGTCTCCACTGAGCGATCCATCAATCTGTTCCTCTGTCTGCTGGAAGTGAAAGATCAGACTCTGTCCAGAGAGATTCAGGAGTTTGTGAAATCAGACAAACACTCAGAGAAGAAACTCTCTGCTGCTCACTGCTCAACAATCGCCTACATGCTTCAGATGTCAGAGGAGCCGCTGGATGAGCTGGACCTCAAGAAATACAACACATCAGATGAGGGGAGAAGAAGACTGATACCAGCTGTGATCAACTGCAGAAAAGCTCTGTGAGTGTTTTCTTCTTGTATACTTATTGAAGACACTTAAAGTGTTTACATAACCTGGCAATCAGATGCAAGTCTCTTTTAAAGGTATTTAGAAATGTAATATTATAATTGTTCATTGGGTTGACAAGAGGTGACCAGTCTTTTATAAATATTCTACCAATTCTACACAGTCATAATAATAATAAATGTATCTTATCTCTTTCAACCCTAGCGTTTTCTTAAAGAAACGTTTCCAGCCAGTGCCAGATTTTTGATCATACAATCATATGCACAAAACTTTCATGGTCTCCAGTATATTTTCAGTAATCCCGTCTGCTGTTTTAGTTCAGACCAAAAAACTAATGTGCCTTCAAAAATCTAAAAATTTAAGATGTGTAAGACTTAAAGGGGTCATATGATGCGATTTAAATTTTTCCTTTCTCTTTGGAGTGTTACAAGCTCTTGGTGCATAAAGAC
>NW_015541000.1:44665-48080 GCF_001515605.1 Sinocyclocheilus anshuiensis | reverse complement strand
ATAATGTTCTTTTTAGCAACATCATATGACCCCTTTAAGATATGTTTGTGTTTTAAATTAAAATAATTATTTATACGTTTGACTCATCCCTTTTCTTAGAAAAATAAATAAATAAATGCTGAAATGTGAGGTTTGTAACTTTATAAAACCTTTTCTGTTTGTGGAAACCTGTATTTGAACTGCAAACACAGGTGGTAACAAATACAAATGTTTTTGCAGACATTTTATGGTTTAATATGCTACCCTAAACCTATATATGTATATATATATATATATATATATATATACATTTTTATTCTATATGATGGCAATTTGTTGTCAATACTATGCAATGTTATATGCAATCCAGACAAGTTGTTTTTAATAACACAATAACATCTGATTTAAAGTGAAGAACTCAAGTATGTGTGTAAACATGTAATTGCACTGAAAAAGCTTGTAAAATTCACCTTGAAAATGCTTGAATTTGACATTGGAAAAGGTGTAACAACCCTGATACAAATGCTTTAATATTTTTAGCTACAGTAGGTACATTTAACAGTAGCATTCAAGTAATAATCTGAATAAACAAATGTAAAAAAACAGGACATAGACTTCACTGCATTAATTAAATATATACTGATTCTTTTTAAAGTTACTGAAGTTATTTAGTCAACAGCAGTAAGTTATTTTTATTAGGTGGCTGTCACTTTAAAAGTTAATTCATGGATATAATGTAATGACAGATCCGAACTGTTTATATAAATGCATCATTCATTATAAATGCATCATTCATACATTCATTCAAGATATAATCAACTGTGTTTAACTAAACCTTATGTGTATTTCACAGTTTAAGCACAATACGTTGTGAAAATGATGCAAAGGATTTCAGTACTCACACTGGTGTACACGCTTAGAAAAGTATATGTCAGAACAGTGTGCAATAAAAAATTTAACTGGCATGATTTTATAAGTGTGTTGAGAAGGTTGCAGCAGAACTGCAACTGATAGAATATGCACTTGTAGCACGATACTATGATCTTTCTTCAAAGGCAGATCGTGGAGGAATTTTAATTGTTTACGACCTTAAATCGTGATATCGCACACCCCTAATTAAAATCATTTGTGGATCTTATTGAAAATAAATAAAATTATTATAAAATGTAGGTTATGGCTCTTTTAATAATTTTGCCAAATCAACTTATGCTCAACTGAAAGGGATTGTCATTGCGATTGCGATCTACCAGTTGGACACCACTGAGACAGACCAAATAATTTTGAAATGTTGTATTCAGTGGCACCTCTATTTGTTTTGCCTTTTAATTTTTTCAGCCCATTTTGTTACATTTTGCATTAAATTTGATATACATAGCTATGCATTACACTCACTGAAACTTGTATTTGGCTCTCATTCAGATTGTCCAGCTGTAATCTCACTAGTCAGTCATGTGAAATTGTGGCTTCAGCTCTACAATCCTCAGACTCTGTCCTGAGAGAGCTGGATCTGAGTAACAATGACCTGCAGGATTCAGGAGTGAAGCTGCTCTCTGATGGACTGAAGAGTCCAAACTGTCAGCTGGAGATACTGAGGTGTGTAACAGTAACTTTTTTCCATGTCTATTTTCTAATAGAGTCCTGATACTCTGGAAGCTGAGCCTACCCATAGCTCAAACAGCAGAGCATGGTGCTTGCAAAGCCAAAGTCAAGTTGTCTGTTCCCAGGGAATTCATGAATTGATCAAATGTGTGAGTTCTTTGCCATGAAAGGCACTCTGGAGTATCTTAAAAGGCACAAATATACAGGAGTTGTACAGATTGGTAATACTTTGTCATTCAATAATGCTCCCAAAAATGAAAGTTGTATAATTTACTGATCCTCATGTTGTTCTAGACCTGTATGACTTAATTTCTTCTCTGCAATTCAAAAGGATGAATTTTGTCCAAGCTGCTTTTTAAGGGTGCTAAATATGATTTGAAACCACTGGATATCGCACAGGAGCACAAGCATCTCAGACCAAAACAAACATGTGCTTCGGCCACACCTCTGCCCTTCCTTCATGCTATGATATAATATAAGTATGCTATATAATATAATATAATATAAATATGCTATAATTATAATATAAAAAACATGGCCAAGATGTTTTCTTTCAGAAAGTGTAGCATTTTATAGTTTTTGTGATCTCAGTCAGAATCACAGTCAGATTTTGATCCAGCAGCTGAAGTTAGTGTAAGTTTCAAAAGGAGGGGCTCACATGCACACCCGCCTGTCCCAGCTGCCAATACACTGGAAAGAAAAGATTAGATTACAACACATATAAAGGGGTTGTGACTTCACTTTCTGCTAAGAATGTCATTACTTCACTATGTCTTTATATAGCAAATAGTTTGGTGATTGTGTGTGTATATACAATAAAGGGCGACCGATAGTGGATTTTACTTCCGATAGTCTTCGATAGATTCTGATAGTTATGTTGGACCATACTGGCTGATACGATTAATCAACCGATAGTTTTTAAAAGTGATGCTGAATTAAAACTAAAATAGTGATTTACTATTAAAAAAAAAAAACAGTACTGAACCATACATTGTAAATGAATAAAAATATTAATTATTAAACATTAAAGTTAGTTAAAAGTTTATTAAAGGGGTGGTTCATTGCGATTTCACTTTTTTAGCTTTAGTTAGTGTGTAATGTTGCTGTTTGAGCATAAACTATATCTGCAAAGTTACGAAGCTGAAAGTTCAATGCAAACAGAGATATCGTCTTTTAAAATTCTGGCAGTTTAGTGCCTACAAAAACGGCTGGTAGGGACTACAACAAGTTATTTCCCGGGTTTGTGACATCACAAACCCAGATAAACCCCGCCCTCGGGAAAAGGCAGCAAAGGGGGCGAGGCCATGCTGCGCTGCTTCAGAGAAGAGGAAGAGAAAACTACAGGTGCAGGTAAAATCTGTTCATATATTAATCGCGATTCTGTCTTCTAAAAATTCAAATGGATTCACAAGTTTCAAAATCAGTGTTCTAAAGCAGAGGTTCTTAATACAGTTCCTCGCGTCCCCCTGCTCTGCATCTCTCTCTCTCTCTCTCTCTCTTACAAATAACAGCATATCTAAAAGTATGAGACAACAACAAACAAAAAACATAGGCCTACCATTAAAAGCCGTGCTTGCACAGGTTCTGCACGATCCTCTTCAATAATATCATCTGCTTCTCAATCGGGCTCAAACTGATAAGCGATATTAACGACGCTGTTGTTTACAATACAACCAGAGCACATGCCGCTGAGGAGAGGGGTGGGACGATTAGACGCGCACTAGAGGCGGTTTAGCCAATCACAACACACTGGACTAGCTAACCAATCAGAGCCCATCGCGTATTTCTGAGGGAGCAGCTTCATAAAAGAAGGAAATGATCAGCGTGTTTCTCAGAG
>NW_015541000.1:28905-44540 GCF_001515605.1 Sinocyclocheilus anshuiensis | reverse complement strand
GCACGTTTCTCAGAGAAGGGACAGAGCGGTGTGGAATAAAGGTAAATTATGTGAAAAATAATGCGTTTTTTTAAAAGCTAAGCATTAACACATGTTAGACTGCACCCCATAAACACAATCAAGCCTAGAAAAAAAACCAGTGAACCACCCCTTTAACTAATGTTAACAGAAACGACTTTAAGACAGAGGAAAATCATGTACACTACTAATACTTGCAAAAGTATCAAAAATTATTTTATTAACAACGTTTCAGTTTCATGACCTTCATCAGATATATATATATATATATATATATATATATATATACATAACAATATAAACATCTATTTTGCAAGTATTACTAGTGTGTGGGATTTTCCTTTGTCTTTTGATTTTGACCTTTTTTGGTCTTTGTCTCCTACGCACATCTATTGACTTCAGGTGTGCGAGAATTGATTGTCAATTGAACAGAAAAAAATAAAAAATGTATAAATGTATTAGTAATAGGAAATGTTTAAATAAAAAATAAAATAAATAAAAAATATGGCAGTCACACACAAGGCAAAAACGCAGCATCTACAACTCAAAGGTATCACATACACCGGAGCCACAGAAAGACAAACATGTCGCTGAAAAATACACAATACACAATTTTACAGCCTAGGGTGAAGACATTATGCACATTAACAACAATTTGGGACAAATATAATGTAATTTAATGGAAAACTATGTGAATGGCGCTGTGTTGCGCAGCAGAATTTTCTCACATGTCAAAACAAACAACACGAGGTGTCAGTGATTTCTGCCTCTAGAGGCCGCTCTTACACTGTATAATGACAGTGGACCTTCTCAGCCGCTCCAGCAACGGACGCAACCCAGAAAAAAATATCAGCATGGATTTTTGCCGATAACCGATAGTTCTGGAAATCAACTATCAGTGCTGATTAATTGCTAAAACCGATATATCGGTTGACCTCTAATATACACATCATATATAGCACCTTTAAATATATAAAACGACATAAATGGACAGTGGCTGTCAAGCTCCAAAAAGGGAAAACCTGAATGACATTCCAAACCTATTCTCTCTGTAGGTTGTCTGGCTGTATGGTGACCGAGGAAGGCTGTGGTTATTTGTCTTCAGCTCTGAGTTCAAACCCCTCACACCTGAGAGAGCTGGATCTGAGCTACAATCACCCAGGACCATCAGGAGTCCAGCTGCTCAAACACAAACTGCAGGATCCAGACTATAAACTGCAGATACTCAAGTATGTGGGTTAGTTAACTCGAGTATCTTTTGGCATGTGATCTTTGTTTAGAATTATTATATATATACGTACATACACAGTATATGCACATTTCCTACCTTATTGTAAATGAAATTCATCTCCAATCCTTCTTCTATCGTTTCAGGTTTATCCATAGTTATTCAAACGCTAGAAAAACATACAGCTGCCTTCCCAAGTAAAAACCGCCAAATAACGTTTACACGTATGATACGTAATATTCTGATGTGTAATATTCAGACAGTGGGGAGATGGGGGGATTCTATATGTCTCTGCATCGATTGAATGATTAATTTTTTTAAATTGAATTTAAATTAATTTTTTTATTCCCAGTGAATAGGAGTTCAAACTCCCAACCACTACTCCAATAATAAACCATGCAAAACACCAAAAAATTATAATATCTTTAAAATATTGCCAAGCAAAGTTTCAAACAACAATAAATTCAGAGAAGAACTTCAACTGTAAGCGTCACAAGAATACGGAAAACAAAGGTTTTGAGTTTGTTATTATTTAAAATTGTATGTACATTTTTATACTTTTTTTAAATTTACCACTTAGGCATATTGACAATAACGTATATCTCCAACATATGGCCAGATAAGTTTTCAGTGGACTTTCAAAACTTGCTTTGCGTGAGAAAGCAGGAAAATATACAGTTACAATGTGTTTTTCATAGTTATGATGTTTTTTCTTATGATTTAGTCGAGTTAGTTTTGCATCAAACACAATGTAATTTTCGGCAGTCGAGATCTGGCAGCAACAGTGCATTTTTCTGCTTGGGCAAGCACTTCATGGACAGCTTACCTCACGCATGAAATCAGCTGCAGACCAGCAAAACAATGAGAACGCGCTACAATCCTGAGTCACAGCGACAGAGCGGAGGCACTAAAGCTGCGGAGAATCTGTTCACCCGGAAGCAACCGCAACTGATGTAGATTTACAGAAAATTACCATTGTTTTTCAAATAAATAATTTTACATACTTTATCAATCTTTAAGTTACATCTTAAATGACAAGGGATCAACTTATAATAATGCTTATATTAATTAGCCCGTGAACTCATTCTCTCAGACGGTCTGAGTATGCGGAGCATTCGCAGCTTATATGGACGGAATGCCACTGATATACAGTGGGTACGGAAAGTATTCAGACCCCCTTAAATTCAATGCCACATATACTTAAGAATTTAAGTATTGCAAAAGAAAATAAAGTTTTGCAAACGAAAATGAAAATATTGAGAAAAAATAAATGTGCTTTTTGCAAACAAACATAAGTGAACACAAATGAAACATATTTTCCATGACCTCAGATGATGAACCAACCCTGAACCAACATACAAAACTACCAAATTTTGCTATAAGTTTGATCGCAACATATAATCATTGCTGTTAACAGTGTTCACCATCTGTTTGATTGCATGTCATTAACTAACTGCATGATTTTACTGTACATTTCTGCCATATGGACATCGCCTTGACATAATCACCACTGATAAGCTACTCCTAAGTATATTGTAGAAACTTTAATTTTCTGTGAAGCTGCTTTGCAACGATTTGTATCGTGAAAAGCGCTATTCAAATAAACATGAATTGAATTGAATTGAAAGGGACTGGGGCATGTACAACAGGCCTTGGTATGCCACCTTGGATGTTACGTCACCAGCCTGAGACACAGATCACAACTGATCTGCTCATCGTTGATTAATATTAATACCGATTCTTAATATTAATACTATTAATAAGTCCCCAGTTTCTTTTACAGTAAAAACAGTCAATATATGAGGCACAATATAAAAGTTGCGTTTGTGTGTGTTTGTGGCGGTGTGATATGAGAGATGTGAAAGAAGGGCCGGTGTCAAACACCCGGATGAGCGCTGTGTTTTTTACTGTTGCTAATGACAATGGATGTTATCGGGGAGTTACACACCTCAGAATGTTATGACAGAATGTTTTTCACCTCGCGCTCAGTGTGAAACGGCCTTAAAGCTAGAGAACTCTTAGTTTAAGGTCAAGCTGACTTAAAAAAACATGAAATATTACAACAAATTAGTAATTATTAAAACCAAATAAATACTACCTAATTTTATATTTTGATATGGGGTGTTATTTTACACTGTAAGGCATACTAGCAGGATCTGATACAGAGCCTAGTGCCCTAAATTATATCACAAATCGCAGTACGCTTTTAACACCTTTATCAGGTTCGAATGCAGATTTTAATCTTTTTTCCTCAAAACACAGTAATGCTGTATGTTTTTCACAACAGTGAACTGTTTCAATAGACATTAGTTATCAGTCCGTTGAACATTATTTGTTTGTGTGTACATTTCTGTCTCTGTTCAGTTTGGACGATGGAGGACATTTCAGGATCGTTCCAGGACTGAAAAAATGTAAGTCTTCTCTCACGTTTAAACACACCGATGCATATTTAATGATGTCATAGATATTCTGACTTCTATTCCTGTGTTCAGATACCTTTGATCTCACACTGGATCCGAACACGGCACACACTCGTCTCATTGTCTTTGAAGGGAACAAAAAAACAACATGTGTTAAAGAGCATCAGCCGCATCCTGATCATCCAGAGAGATTTGAGCGCTTTGAGCAGGTTTTGTGTGTTGAGAGACTGACTGGACGCTGTTACTGGGAGGTTGAATGGAGCGGCTGGAGTCATGTAGCAGTGTCATATAAAGGAATCAACAAGAAAGAAGGGAGTGACAGTCGGTTTGGTCTCAATGAGAATTCCTGGAATCTTTACTGCTGTGAAACGATTTATTGTGCCTGGCACAAAAATAATAACATTAACATTCCTCCCTCGTCACCCCTGTCTAATAGAGTAGGAGTGTATGTGGACGTGTCGGCCGGCGCTCTGTCCTTCTACAGCGTCTCTGACACACACACACTCACACACTTACACACATTCAACACCACATTCACTGAACCCCTCTATGCTGGATTTGGACTTTATAATGATTCCTCAGTGTCTCTGTGTCAGATTTAACATCATATTGCATAAAAGCAACAGAGAAATCACACACAGTGGAATATTCAAAAGGAAAAATTAATTATTTACATTTATTAATTTAGCAGATATGTTTATCCAAAATAACTGGAAGTTGCTTTTCCTAAAAGGCTCAAGAGACTAAATGGAGATCCTTACTTACATTTCATCTTAGTATCAACAAAAAATGAATTTTTCCCTAAATTCCTTAGGAGAAATTAAAGTAGACACAAATGGGACATAATATAGGAGGAGAACAGGAGGAGAAACTCATGCTGTCTGAGATGCAGCTGTGCCATATGTAGCAATGGAGGCAAATGTCTCTAGATGAGGAGAAAAATCAGAGCACAGTGTGTGATGTTGTAGAGGTCTTTTTTGTAACTTAATAGGAGACATGAGAGGGTGTTAAGGGTATTTTGTTTTTCAGAAAACTTAGGTAAGTCTCAATTTGATATTCATGCTAACTTCTGTGTAAGAGATGGTAAATATCTCTTTTTTATTTTTATATATATATAAAATATTTCAATTTTTTTTGTCCGGGATGCCAAAGCCCTTTGCAGACTGTATGCGTATCTGGGGTTGTGTAGTAAAGTTTCTGTTGTGATTATTCTGTCTCTCTCCTTAATTGCTTAATATTAAATCACAAAGTGAATATTTCTCACATGCATTAACAAGAATATAAACTTTCCCAATCTTTCCTTCCATAAAACAATACATGTAGTGATACAATGCCATATGATGATTAGAGACAAAAGGTCATTAGAAAAAAAAAAACCCTTTCCAAAGCAACAGCCAGAACTCTCAGATGTACAGCAGGCCTTAGCGTACCATGTAGGAAATGAGATACCTTTTTCACCCAGCTGAAAAATGATCATGAAGGAATTCCAGCACTAAACCAACTGTCCAGTTAACCCTGGTTCAACTGGCATTTTGTTCATCATAGAGTGTAGAGTCTCCAGTTTAAGGCATAGAGGGACCTCTAGAGTAATGCGGAGTTCACACTGAGTGACTATCTGGGGTAGCATTCAGTCGCTACTGTGTTCACATTGCACGATGGATCGGCGACAGGAGGTTACACACTGCATGACTTCACAAAAGGAAGAATAACGACAACTCTGTCTGGTCCAGGGTTGCCAGGTTTTCTCAACAAATCCCACCCAATTGCTACTCAAAGCTAGCCCAAAAATAGCCAAATCGGGTTTCGAGGAGGGTCCCCTGGTAAAATCTCTCAGATCGCGTCTTTCATAATTCACACTGCATGATTGTCATTCGCTTGAACGAGCACCGATTTCATAAAACCTGTCAGCGAGTGAAAATCGTGCAGTGTGAACTCGGCATAATATGGTCTCAAAAACCAGGGTTGAGAGACCAGAGTTCAGAAGGTGGTCGCCTGCAAGAACCGAACCGAACCAAACCAAACTCACACGCAGCAAAATCCCCAGTGTTAATTTAACACTGCTCTGTGTTTATATGGGAACCACCAGCAGAGTGTTAAAAGTAACACTAGCAGCGTTAGAGTTAATGAGATAAATAAATGATTTATTGAGTGATGATTGAGCATTATTAAAGACACCTGATGACAACGAGCAGAATCACTGAAGAGAAACAACTACACCTGACTTCCATTCACAGCCTTAAAGAGGACATATCATGGAAATCTGACTTCGTCTTACCTTTGACCATAAAAATCCAAGTTTGAGTGTTTCAAAAACACCTAAATTTATGCAGATGTGTGCCAAAACCAGTTATTATGATCTGCCTTTCTTTCTTCCTCAGACAAAAGTGTTCCTACTTCTACATTGAGGCAATTGAATTCTTGTGTCAGGTTCGAAGGGTTTTTCTGAAGGTTTTTTTAAACGTCATTCACATTTTTCTCTTCATCCTTGAGACTGTCAGTGTCGTTCAAGAGCTTGGTAATTTAGCAAAGTTATGATCTTCTGTCTTTATAAGGGCCACTTTAAGCTCACAGCCACATTAGCCAGTGCTTACCATGCCATATCTTTGCCTAAACTGGTCCAGATATGTTTTAGGATAACTGGGCCCAGGGCCGGAGTGGGACTCATTTTCAGATCTGGAGTTTCATGCCTTTGAACGGCCCACTTTAGTTCATGACTGACCATAGCTATTAAAATAATGTCATTAAAACCTCAGTATATAAGTCTGCAATAGTGCAGTTCTCTACATCCTTGTAATTCATTGTATTTTTCTAGAGCTTTCGTGTTTTTAAATTTTTTTAAATTTAGTTATTTTTTATACTGGCCTTTTCAGCGCCGTATTTTGCTTTCTATTATCTATTTTTATCTTTTTTTTTTTTTTTGCTTGCATATCTCCAACAACTGACTTTTTTTTTCTTTTTTTCTGAGCAAGGTGCTGCTGTCGGGGAGTCAACAGATAATAGCCAATTAACTTCAGAAATGGAAAATAAGCAACAATTGTGATTCTTTATAAGAAAATAAGGAACAGAATAAGGGGTGCACAAAATATTTGTACTGTACCATAATGTAATGTCTGCCTGCAGTCAAAAAGTTCTCAGAAATAATCACCTATTTATGCACAATTATTCTAAAAATAATTTTAATGTCATACAAATAATAATTTCATCGACCTGAGTAAATTGTAGAATTGTGACTGCACGAGTGGTGTAGTAATTTAGGAGGTGAATACTGTGAAATTACATAAATACAAATGGCATGCAATTTAAAAGCATAAAAACTGAAGGTCTATGAAACGTCAGTCAATAAAGCATTTTTTTTAAACAATGGCACTTACATTTTTGAATAAAAATATTATTGCAACCATAGCCTATGAATGAATAAAAATTAATATTTTTCAATTAAAGAAAACTTCGAGAGTCTGGGCTGCTTCTGGTGCTTGGACTTTTACTTCAATATAATGAGGTCCAAGTTTAAGAATATGCTAGAAGTTAACTTTTTTTTAATGTATTTTTTTATATTACATATATTTAATATTTAACTATATCTATTTAACAGCATTCACTTACAACAGTGAAAGACGTCTTCCCTCAGGTCGATTGAATGTTTTCCTGTCTTGCTGGATGTTGGGCTCATGATCAAACTGATTTGCCAAAATCAAAATGTGCCCAGTGAAGGGAATTGCCATTAGCGCGAGTCCCGCTCGCTGTGAAGAGGGAGCAGCCAGCAAATTATTCCGCTTGGTCTTAAAGCCTTCCAAATGTTCACAAATAAAACAATAATTTGCGGGAATAATAATAATTAATTATCAATTGAGAACTTGGTCATATGGCGAATGTCTGAGAATACAGGACAAACTGCGTTATAGATTTCATACGGGATGCTTCTTTGATGCCTTAAATACGGGCATCAATATTTCAACCCCAGTGGCATGGCAAGACTCTCGTGCCCAAAAAAAACAGACCGGCCCACCGGGAATTCTCCTGGTGCTCCCGATTAGCCAATCCGGGCCTGACTGGGCCACATTTGTGGCATCATATGCGGGCCATTTTAGGCTCACAGCCACATTAGCCAGTGCTTACTGTGCCATCTCTTTGCCAAAACTGGCCCAAATATGTTTGAGGAAAACTGAGCCACATTTGCAGCATCATATGAGGGCCACTTTAGGCTCACAGCCACATAAGCCAATGCTCACTGTGCCATATATTTGTCAAAACTGGCCCAGATATGTTTTAATATACCTGGGCAACATTCGTGGCATCATATGAGGGCCACTTTAGACTCACAGCCACATTAGCCAGTGTTCACTGTGCCATATCTTTGCCAAAACTGGCCCAGATACGTTTTAACCCCTTAACTGACAAAGATCGGTGACGGCCCCAGATTGTTGTGGTTTCACTTTCACAGCACGTTAAAATATCACACTCTTACTTGATCTGGACAAACTGTGCATCATTAGACAGATTAAAGACTCTAGCTTCGATATTTGACCACTGTTTTGATAAAACTGTTGCTTGATAGCAATTTATTAATTTATGTCAGGAGTGCAAAATAATAAATCCGTATATCGAGGGGTAAGAACCAGAAGGGCGTAAGTGACATTTTTGGTGAAATGGAGATATATACAGTGGGTACGGAAAGTATTCAGACCCCCTTCAATTTTTCACTCTTTGTTATATTGCAGCCATTTGCTAAAATCATTTAAGTTAATTTTTTTTCCTCATTAATGTACACACAGCACCCCATATTGACAGAAAAACACAGAATCGTTGACATTTTTGCAGATTTATTAAAAAAGAAAAACTGAAATATCACATGGTCCTAAGTATTCAGACCCTTTGCTCAGTATTTAGTAGAAGCACCCTTTTGATCTAATACAGAGCAAATGGCTGCAATATAACAAAGAGTGAAAAATTTAAGGGGGTCTGAATACTTTCCGTACCCACTGTATATCAAATGAAAGCTCTTAATGAGCTTCAGTACTCAGTACACAAAGTCAGATCAAACTATGGTAAAATTTTTGTTTTGGATCTCCTGTAAAGTTGGTGAAATGTCACTTACGCCTTTCTGGTTCTCACCCCTCGATATGTCATATTTGGAATTTAAAATTCACAACGCATTCATATTCAGTAACATTTGCAGCGGTTTATTTGTGTTCACATAGCTTCACTGAACAGCATCATACTTCATATTTCTTCAGACAGAATCATCATTTCTATTCATTTTCCACTGATTTAGGCGATTTCATTAGCATTACACTTCCCAGCGCTGTATCAGTGTGTTATACTCTTCCGTGGTCATTTGCTGGTGAAATGTCAATCATATTGTGCATCACATTCCACCCCGTCTCATCCTGTGATGCACTTCCCGTGCTCTTCCGCGTCCTGTTCTGACCAAAACAAACCCAGATAAACACTTTTACACACAAAGCATAAAGATAATAAAGACACGATTACGATAGGATGTGGTTTGTATGTGATTTTCTTGAGATTTGGGGTATTTTCATAACAATAAAGGAGGAGGTAGGAGGAGGTAGAGAAACAATATGGCGGACTTTGCGACACGAGGGTTGGCTGTATCTTCGTCTGCGTCTGCGTCTGCGTCTGTGTTTAAACTATCTCGTCTGAAACCTGAGATATATAACACTGTTGACGGCAAAGTTATTGTTGAGGATGAATTCCTTAATTTTCTTGCTGTTAAAATTAAGACTCTAAGTCAGGACGAAATTGTCTTGTTGGCTGCAAAGACATTTGATTCTGATTGGATCTAGGCCTCAAAGAAGGTACTGTTTGAATTATGTCCTACAACACAACGGAATGTTTCTCATAAAGGGCCACAGAAAGACGATAATAACATAAAAAGCTGTCTTAAAGGCACAATATGTAATTTTCGCCGCTGGACACGGTCCGTGTCACTAGTTAAAATTTCTTATTTCTCTGGATTTAAACATTCTTCTAAACATTTGGGATAATGTAAGTACACAAGTCAGCAAAATATAAAAAACTGTTCTTGTGGTTTTTGGATATTTTAATAAAAAATCTTACATATTGTGCCTTTAAAGTGATGAATGAACGTGGCGAAGATATCCCCAGATTTATTTCACATTATTTGGATGAGTTGCCGCCAGTGTCCTTCGATATCATCGATGTTTCAAGTTTGCTTGGAAGAATGGAGCAGCTGAGCTGAGCGCTGAGCTTTGTTCTATGAAACACGCACTGCAACTACATGTTAATATGGGTGAATATCTACGAGCTATCACAGTGGATATTAATCGAAGAGTGTACCGACACAAGGCGGTGGTTCGGAGTATTGGTCAGAGCTACACGGATCGAGGGTACGGCACTCAGGGCCGCATCGGTGGAAACTTTGGATACGGGCATTGGCGAAGGAGCTGCGGTGGCGGGGTCCTTATCTTTGAATGCTCAGAGAGTGGAAAGTCCTGTGACTGTGGAGGGAGCTACAGGATTAACATCTTCCTCAGATTCTCCGAAGTGGAGTCGTGTGGTGAAAAAGGGTCGTCGACAAGGTTTTGTGAATGCTGATTCTAAATCAAGATCGTCTGCTGTCATTCCCAGGCAGAAAAAGAAGTCAGGCAATGTCATGTCTGTTGTTGGTACTGTTGTTAGCCTATTATGTAAGTACAGATAGATGTCTGAGTAATATTCATTTACAGGGCCAGATTTACCTCTTTTCGTGACATAGGCAAAACTAATTTTTGGGACCATTACAGTGTTTTCTATCGCAATAAGTGCTGCATTCAGTCAATAAAAAAATCGAATGTTGTTCTTAATTTGTTTGAGAACTGAGAAAGACCATTCCATTAATAGGTGCGGCGACGTGGCCACATGATAACCACTTCGGGAGTGCATTATTTCTCTTAATAAACAGAATTGGGGACAAAAGGGAAGTCATGGCCTAATTAGAGAGGGTTAGAGAGCCGGAATCGTAACCCAAAGGTTGTGGGTTCGAGTCTCGTACCGGCAGGGATTGTAGGTGGGGGGAGTGAGTGCATAAATGTGTGTTCACTGCTGTGTGTGTGCACTTAGGATGGGATAAATGCAGAGCATTAATTCCTAGTATGGGTAACCATACCTGGCCACATGTCACGTCATTTCACTAATAATTTAAACGGCCTGGAGTCACAATCACACATCAGTTGTTTAGATGATTTGATTCAAGACATTTGACATGTTTCTGTTCTGAAATCTCGTGTGTGTTGAACTAGCTAATTTTTTACACACCTCATCCCAAACCTTCCGTCACATCGTCACTAAAGTTTATAAATTACATTTTAATTCTTACCAGTGTTTAACCATTCAGCGCTCGCGCGCTCTCCTGGAGACCGTGCGCTCATGCACACTCGCAGCTCACACACATAACGCTAGGTACACATTACTCCGTTTGCAGTGCGAATGTGGTGCGTATTTTTTCTGTAATATTCTCTATCTCTATCTTTAAGCCCTTTCAAGCCACAAGCTTTTGAAATATTGATGTCAAAATCCAGCATTTTTCCAAAAATCCCTGGCGCTTAAAAGGTTAATGCAGTCTAATGCAGTTATTAGAGAGAGAGAGAGAGAGAGAGAGAAAGAGAGAGGGATAGATTGTGTGTGAATAGCTTACTTGCGTCTGTGCGTCTCTCAGCAGTATTCAGCAGCAGCGTCTACTAATAGCGAACCTTTAAGTTGAACTGCTTCAAGAACCT
This sequence comes from Sinocyclocheilus anshuiensis, assembly GCF_001515605.1. NCBI lineage: Eukaryota > Metazoa > Chordata > Actinopteri > Cypriniformes > Cyprinidae > Sinocyclocheilus > Sinocyclocheilus anshuiensis. Next base: position 33,138 of record NW_015541000.1, on the reverse strand, counting down.
CGCTACTGAGAAATGTCATGTAGCTTTTCAGCTGCGAAATTATTGATAAATTCTCGGGGCAGCCGCAGCTCTGACAAGTTTCTGTGTGCGTCTCCGCCTGTGTGCACGAGTGCGTGTCTGTACTGTGTGTGCTGTGCATCACGAGCAAGCATAGGCACGTGCCTAGAATGCCTATGCGTAAATCCGGCCCTGTTCATTTACCTAGGGATGCAATGATGTGTAGTGATGTTAACTGTAAAGATGTAAATCATCAGAGGGATCTGCTCAATGTATAATGATATAGTTAATGCCCTGCATGGTTGTTGTAAGCCATTTTTTTAAATCATTAAGAGACAACGCTTCGACGAGTTTTTACGGCAATCCGTGTTCTAGGTGTATTACGGTAAGGAAAGCCCTAGCGCGTGCACTGAATGAGTTACGGCATTTCCGGGTCTTCTGAGTGTTCATTCATTCATTTTTCTCAGTTTTTTGTCCAAAATGTTGTATTTCTGATTAAACCTTTCTGCATTCAAGTGGTGATAAAACATGAACACATAAAGAGAGAATAAAATTGTTTTTTGTTTGTTTAAAAGCAGAGGCTCGGTTCTTGGCGGGTAAAGAGTTAAATTATGGGTTATGGCAGGTAGACCCAGGCAAGGGCCTGAGCTTGAGTATAATCCAAGATATAAGCATGCTATTCGTTTTATCTGTAAAAATGAGCAAACCTTAAGGGCTGATTCTATGGCTATGAAGCTGCTAAATCATATTACTACTGATTTTTGGAAAGACGTCAGAACTTCTAATAGATGCAGAGTATCTCTTCCTTGTACCGTGGAGGATATTCAAGTTAATGATCCAATAGTGATTATGTCACGTGAGGTGGATCAAGCTATAAGCAAATTGCCTCAAAATAAAGCTATTGGCCTAGATAATATTTCTGCCGAACATCTTAAATATGGAAGTAAGAGGATATCCCCTTTGTTAGCTGTCTGTTTTACTGGCCTTTTGATTCAAAGTGTGTTACCAGATTCAATGTTGTCTGTTTTGTTACCAGTTATTAAGAACAAAGCTGGAATGGTAGGTAACTTAGATAATTATAGACCTATAGCTTTAGCTGTCTAAAGTGTTGGGAAAAATCTTGCTGGATAGGTTAAATGTGTTTATTAATTCTACAGAAAACCAGTTTGGATTTAAGGCTAAACATGGTACTGATCTTTGCATCTATGCATTAAAAGAAATAGTAAACAAGTATAGAGATAAAAACTCATCAGTTTTTATGTGCTTCATTGATGCATCTAAAGCTTTTGATCGGGTTAACCATGCAAAGTTATTTTTTAAAATGAGACAAAGAGGGGTACCACAGAATACATTGTGAGAATCCTGGCTTATTGGTATGCCCACCAGATGATGCGAGTAAAATGGGGCAATAAGGTCTCTGCCCCTTTTGGGGTTAGTAATGGCGTGAGACAAGGAGGGATTTTGTCCCCAATTCTGTTTAATCTTTACATGGATGATCTATCTGAATGCTTGAATGCTTGTAAAACTGGGTGTATGATTGGGAATATTCTAGTGAATCATATTATGTATGCAGATGATCTTGTGGTGTTTAGTCCTAGCAGTGCTGGTCTTCAACAGCTTTTAACTATGTGTTCTGATTATGGTCTTGAACATGATATTTTATATAATCCTGATAAGAGTGTGGTTATGATGAACTAAGGAGGATAAAAGTATAATGTTTCCAATTTGTCTAATAAGAGTCTCACTGTGTGTGCGAAAGTAAAATACCTTAGACATTTCATCACTGAGCGCATGACAGATGATGAGGATATTTAAAGGCAACGCCGTATGATGTATATGCAGGTGAATATACTTTTACATAAGTTTAGTTTCTGTTCAGATGAGGTGAAGGTGTTACTTTTTAAAGCATACTGTACAACACTTTATACTGCTCATTTGTGGTTCTACTATAGAACATAGTGATGGCATAGTGCAAGTGAAATGTTTGTGAGTGCAAGGGTAATCACTTTTAAAGCACTGTTACGAAATCTTATGTATAGATTTATCTGCCGGCTAAATGCTTCTAAAAAATGAGATTATTGTGGGTCTATCAAATATCAGGGTTAGTACTACACAGTATCAGTCAAAGCTGTGCAGACATTGGTATTGCTGTATTTTGTAACTCTTTATTGTGTGTGGTAGATGCTATGGGTTGTATATGTTGTCCTATTGTATTTTTTAAATCTGGACCTTGAGTCTGTAATAAAGTTTGATTGATTGATTGATTGATTGAATAAAGACTAGGAAACTTGGAAAACAAGGAGCTCATGGGAAACTAGGAAAACATACAAACATTCAATAACCGGCGATGTAAGAGTGTGTGTGTGCCATTCTTATAGTGTGAGACTAATGAGATGATAAGAGACATGTGATTGCAATTGATGATGAGTCTGGGCAAAGGATTATGGGAAATGGAGTCTGAGGTAAAGTGGCAAGAGTCTGGAATGGAGTGCCCTCTAGCAAAGCTCACAGGCACTCCAGCTAGAGATTGTGACAAGAAGACACAAATATTAACCACATCAACGAAGATTATTTAGTGTAGTCACTTAAATCTCATAACCAATCACTTCAATAAAGGAAGCATATTTAATTTACCGGTTATTCAGCGCTCATAGACAGCCGTCAGCCCATAGGAGGTACCGCAACAGAAAACATTTGTCTGCCCCATGCACTTCAGATTTGCAAGCAGTGTTTGACTGCCTGAACTTGTTTTGCAGAAAGAGTGATTTATTGATTTAGGCTATTGAGAGTTTGTTTCAGGGAATGAGATTTAGTGTCTTAGCAAATGTGAAAAACTTTAAAGTACAAAGAAAGGAAGGAAGCACTGCACCAATTAAGTAATTCAACACATTTTCTAGCAGAATATAGAGTTAATGTTACATTTGTATTATGTTTTTGGACTTCAATGATTCAATTTCACAATACAAACTGCAAATAACTTTGCTTCCATTAAATGTTTAAGCAAAAATATGAGCATGTTAAGCAATGATTTTAAGGTTATCATTTACTGTTAAAAGGGATACTCTTATAGCTACTCTCCGTTATATAAATATATTTACATTTATTCATTTAACAGATGCTTTTATACAAAGTGGCTTACAAATTAGGAATATCACAAACAATGTCAATAGAGCCAACAACAGTCATAGTACACAATGCCAAGCATAAGTATAAAGTACATTACACAGTGTATCTGCAGGTTTTTTAAATTTAAATTCAAATTTAAGACTTAAGACCTTTTTAAGACCCACATAAATAAAAATAATATCATATGAGCAGGGCATGGCAATGTCTATGGTAACATATTAAACAGTAAATAAAAAGCATGATTTACAGTTCAGTTACAGGTTTTCACAAAAAAAAAAAAAAAAAGTTTTATAAAATGATAAACTTCACATTTCAGCTTTTAAACCATTTTTTAAGAAAAGGGACGAGTCAAATGTATCAATTACTATATTAATTTAAATAATTATTTTTAATCAATTCCTGTATTAATTAAACAACAAATATATCTTAGTTTCTTAATTGTTCAGATTCTTATAATGCATTAGCATTAGCTTACTGTCGATCCACCAGTTCACATTTACAACTTTGCTTGTTTGCTGCATAAAAACATGGTTCGATTTTCACACTAGCATGAACCAGAGCCATTGATTAGGAAAGTTGCGACACCCCCATAGGTTTGCATAGGAACTGAGAAATATAATAAAGAATATAATAGTTTCGCTGCTTGCCTTGTGTTTTTTAAGCATTATTTCTTACTTGGGTTGAATTCCGTATTTGTTTGCCTTTATTAATTAATATTCACTTATGTTGTATACAGTCATGGCCAAAAATGTTGTGTTTTGCAAAGTTTGCTGCTTAAAGCAGTTGTGGTGTTCATTCACATTGTTTCTAGATTATTTTGAATCTAGACTGTAGAGTGATCAGATGCATTTTAAATAATTGCTAAAAGCTTAATTGGCCAAAAAATGAACTTTTCACAAAAAACACTAATTTCACTGTTTTTTGATCCTGACACAAAATGACCAGCTAACATTAATTGACTAATCATATCAGCAGCACATGTTAAAGTGTGAATGAGTACTAGTCAGGTGAAATCACTATCATTAGATTGTAAGAGCAGATGGATTGCTATAAAAGGAGGGAAGAAGCGCTTCCAATCATTGTGTTCTTGTTAGCAATGGTTACCTCCAA
>NW_015541000.1:17843-28780 GCF_001515605.1 Sinocyclocheilus anshuiensis | reverse complement strand
CGGAGAAGAAAAGGTGAACACTACCATGAGTCCTGTGTTGTGCCAACAGTGAAGCATCCTGAGATCATCCATGTGTGGGGTTGCTTTTCAACTGAGGGAATGGGCTCTCTCATAATTCTTCCCTAAAAACACTGCCAGGAATAAAGAATGGTATCAAAACGTCTTGCAAGAGCGACTTCTTCTAACGATCTGGCCCAGAAGCTAATATCCAGCATGCCAGAGCGAACTGCAGAGGTTATGAAGAACAAGGCTCAACACTGTAAATATTGACTCTTATTTACCAATTTTACCAATATTGAATGTTTTGCCAATAAAAGTCTTTAAAACTTACATGTTTTTCAGTATACCATAGAAACGTGTGGGAAAATAATCTACATACACTGAAGCAGCAAACTTTGCAAAACACAAAATTTATGTCACTGCCAAAACTTTTGGCCATGACTGTACTTTTGCGAATATCTTAAAATAACACTGAGATATGAGTAGTTAACCTTTTTAAATTTAACATTTAAAAAAATCAAAACTTATAAAAATCGAGTGTTTGATAATGTCTAAAAATACATTCAAATGCAAAATCTAAAAAAATAAGTAAGTAATTATGACCACAAATGTTCTAGAGCAGGGGTGCCCAAACTCGGTCCTGGAGGGCCAGTGTCCTGCAGAGTTTAGCTCCAACTTGCCTCAACACACCTGCCTTCAAGTTTCTAGTATGTCTAGTAAGAGCTTGATTAGCTGGTTCAGGTGTGTTTAATTGGGGTTGGAGCTAAACTCTTCAGGACACCGGCCCTCCAGGACCGAGCTTGGGCACCCCTGTTCTAGAGCTATACATGTATATTTATTAAACAGCCATACGGGCATCTAGTGGTTAAACTATGGCATTACATATGAATAATATTTTTTCCGGCCACCAAATGCCGTTTTGCCTCTATGCACTGGAATTTAAAATGTATTACACAAATTGTAATATAAACAGAGGTGGGACTTTCATCATGTTACACTTAAAGCCTAGTTCATACTACATGACTTTAAATGTCTGCAGATTGCTGTGCTGTTCAGACTACATGACTTTCTGTCTGTCTTGAAGTCATTGTGGTGTTCACACTACGTGACACTACATAAATGATCCGCAACAGCGGGTCACACACTATGCGAGATGACAACAGCTCTGCCACCCAACGACTCTATCCAGTCCCCAAAACACATTTTATCATAAAACACATGCGAGAAGTGGAATGGGAATGATGCAAAACAACACATGAAATGGGTTGTTTATTTCAAAATGGTCATGGGGAGGAAATTAAACCATGTCACATTAAACCATATCACAGACCCACAGAAACCCTGATGAAAGATAGATCAGAAGTTCAATGTTGAATAGAAAATAGTTTTAATAAAATGAGATCTATAATAAGCACCTTTGGTTACAGTTATAGGTTAGTAAAGTGTTCTACTGCACAGCACTGCTAATGTGGGCAGTATGAATGCTATGAGCTGTTAATATGGTTGCTAGAATAAATGGCATATGTACTGCTTAAGCATGCAATGCGAAACAAGCCTAATAACACACTTACGTTACAATGGAAATGCATGTCTGTATAATGCCTTAAATTGAACTGTGCAGGTCTCTCTAATAGTTAAGCTGTGAGTTGAATTACATCAGAAGCAGCGATGTTACCTCTCTTTGCTAAGACATATAATATAGCAATTGAGTATCAACGCTATTTTATTAAGGTAAGTTGCAGGACAACGTTGACAACAAGTTTGTATGCTCCTGAATGTTTCTGTGTCTGCAGCACAATCGCTCGCTCTCTCTCTCTCTCTCTCTCTCTCTCTCTCTCTCTCTCTCTGTGTGCACTGAAAGTAGTGCATTAATATGGAACATGATTAAACTCACTGGAACGACATGTGCATCAAACAGCTTTAAAGCACACCTTCCAGCCAATTAGAGTTGAGTATTCAGACAGACCTAGGTATAAACAAATTCTCACCAGATTATGTTAAATCTGACACAGAGACACTGAGGAATCATTATAAAGTCCAAATCCAGCATAGAGGGGTTCAGTGAATGTGGTGTTGAATGTGTGTAAGTGTGTGAGTGTGTGTGTGTCAGAGACGCTGTAGAAGGACAGAGAGCCGGCCGACACGTCCACATACACTCCTACTCTATTAGACAAGGCTGAAGGGGAAGGAATATTTGTGCTCTTATTTTTATGCCAGACAGAGTAAATATTATTGCAACAGTAAAGATTCCAGGACTTTTCATTGAGACCAAACCGACTGTCACTTCCATCCTTCCTGCTGACTCCTTTATATGACACTGCTACATGACTCCAGCCGCTCCATTCAACCTCCCAGTAACAGCGTCCAGTCAGTCTCTCAACACACAAAACCTGCTCAAAGCGCTCAAATCTCTCTGGATGATCAGGATGCGGCTGATGCTCTTTAACACATGTTGTTTTTTTGTTCCCTTCAAAGACAATGAGACGAGTGTGTGCCGTGTTCGGATCCAGTGTGAGATCAAAGGTATCTGAACACAGGAATAGAAGTCAGAATATCTATGACATCATTAAATATGCATCGGTGTGTTTAAACGTGAGAGAAGACTTACATTTTTTCAGTCCTGGAACGATCCTGAAATGTCCTCCATCGTCCAAACTGAACAGAGACAGAAATGTACACAAATAAATAATGTTCAACGGACTGATAACTACCCATCTAGAAATGTTTCGTGTTCTGGGAATGTTTTCAGTGGCAAGTTTTATTTTAGTTCCCAGAATGTTCTGCTAAAAAGTAGGATAACATTCTCTAAAAACATTCTAAAAATGTTATTGATAACATTGTTAGAACATTATCGTATAACATTCTAATAAAGCTTCCCATCACACTAGATGTGGATTTACATTGCTCAGAAGTCAAATTTTGGTTGAAAGTGAAAACCCAACCTTTGTTTGATGTCAAGCTCCAGATTAAATAACTCCAAAAACAGCTTCCAGCATTACCAGCTTCACTTATAAAACAGATTGACTTTATTTCTGCCATACATTTACAAAAGGTCTTATTGAGATTAACAGAGTTTTAGATGATGATGGTTTATTGAAAATAATAGTTTAGTTTGACGTCACCATTATGGTGATCAGTAGTTAGGCAGTTTGACTCAAACTTTTCAATGTTAGTTTTTGTTTGGCTGCTGGGACTATGTTTGTTCTGGCAAAAACAGTGTGAGAAAAATGTGATCAGATGATGTTGGTTACTTGCTGATGTTATAGATATCATCATGTAGTGGTCTGATTAACTGATGTCATCTAGAGTCTAATCCATGCTATTAATTCCATATGACATAAAATCAACAGCATACGATCCAGCAGTTTTATCAGATAATCTGTATTTCTGTCTGTACTTTTTAAATCACATTTTTCACAAATCATTTTGAACTACTGAATGTTAAGACGCACACAAACATCAATCATACAAAACTCATCCATGGCTCCCAGAATGCATTGCAGCATGAAGCATGTCACCATTGTTGAGATTCATACACTGATTCTTGATGTTTGTGTGAGAAACAATTGTTTTTTTTTTTATCCTTCAAACGATCTGATTAAAATTCTGCTGTGTTTCAGTCTGTAGAACCATTGAGTTGCTGTAATAAATAATGTGCAACTAATAACATAGATTAGACTGTGTGAAATCAGATAATCAGACCACTATGTGATGATATCTTAATCATCAGCAAGCAACTGACATCATCTAATCACATGCTTTCTTGCTGTTTTTGCCATAACAAGCATAGGTACAGCAGATAGAGAAAAGCATTGTGAAGTCAAGTTTCAAATTGCCCAACTAAAGCACTTATCACCATAACGGTGACATAAAACCAAACTATTACTTTTAATCAGACATCAACATCTAAACCTCTGTTAATCTCAATAAGACCTTTTGTAAATGTCTGACAGAAATAAAGTCAATCTGGTTTATAATAAGTGAAGCTACTAATGCTGTTTTTGGAGTTATTTAATAAAGTTGGAGCATCATAAAACAAAGGTCGGGTTTTTACTTTCAACCAAAATTTGACATCTGAGCAACATTTGAGTCCACATCCAATGTCGAATGAAAAGTTTCCCGCTTAAATCGTAATTAGAATGTTAGAGGATAATGCTCTAATAATGTTATCAATAAACATTTTTAGGATGTTTTTAGAGAATGTTATCCTAACTTTTAGGAGAATATTCTGGGAACTAAAATAAAACTTGCCGCTGAAAACATTACCAGAACATAGCATAATGTTCTTGGAACATTTTTGGAACAATAACAACTAGCTGGGTAATGTCTATTGAAACAGTTTCACTGTTGTGTAAAACATACAGCAGTACCGTGTTTTGAGGAAAAAAGATTAAAATCTGCATTCGAACCTGATAAAGGTTTTAAAAGCGTACTGCGATTAGTGATATAATTTAGGGCACTAGGCTCTGTATCAGATCCTACATGCCTTATAGTATAAAATAACACCCCATATCAAAGGAAAATATAAAATTAGGTTGTATTTATTAGGTTTTAATGATTACTAATAACCAGCAAAGGACCAGCTTAAACCAGCAAAGGACCAGCACAAACCAGCAAAGGACCAGCACAAACCAGCAAAGCACCATCTTAAACCAGCATCCCAGCGTCAAAACATACCTAACCAGCATATGCTGGTTTTTTCAACAGGGGAAGGGCGGCCAGGAGCAACAATACCCGGAAATCCTTTAGGGAACACATATTCGCTATTAATTAAGAGTTAATAATGAATGTGTGTTCAGTGTTCCTTAAGGGAACACATATATACAGAGTCAAATTGCCCAACTAAAGCAAACACTTCTCACCATAATGATGACGTCAAGCCAAACTATTACTTTCAAACAGACATCAACATCTAAACCACTGTTAATCTCATTAAGACCTTTTGTAAATGTCTGACAGAAATAAAGTCAATCTGGTTTATAATAAGTGAAGCTACTAATGCTGTTTTTGGAGTTATTTAATAAAGTTGGAGCATCATAAAACAAAGGTCGGGTTTTTACTTTCAACCAAAATTTGACATCTGAGCAACATTTGAGTCCACATCCAATGTCGAATGAAAAGTTTCCCGCTTAAATCGTAATTAGAATGTTAGAGGATAATGCTCTAATAATGTTATCAATAAACATTTTTAGGATGTTTTTAGAGAATGTTATCCTAACTTTTAGGAGAATATTCTGGGAACTAAAATAAAACTTGCCGCTGAAAACATTACCAGAACATAGCATAATGTTCTTGGAACATTTTTGGAACAATAACAACTAGCTGGGTAATGTCTATTGAAACAGTTTCACTGTTGTGTAAAACATACAGCAGTACCGTGTTTTGAGGAAAAAAGATTAAAATCTGCATTCGAACCTGATAAAGGTTTTAAAAGCGTACTGCGATTAGTGATATAATTTAGGGCACTAGGCTCTGTATCAGATCCTACATGCCTTATAGTATAAAATAACACCCCATATCAAAGGAAAATATAAAATTAGGTTGTATTTATTAGGTTTTAATGATTACTAATTTGTTGTAATTATAAATGTTTTTTTTTTTTTAAAGGGCACCTATTATGCTCCTTTTTACAATATGCAATATTGGTCTTGGGTGTACCCAGAAAGTGTCTGTAAAGTTTCATCTCAAAATACCCCACAGCTCATTTATTATAACAGCTGGAAAATGTCAATTTTGGGGCATGTCTAACAAAGAGCTGTTTTGGTGTGTATCACTTCAAATGCAAATGAGCTGCATATTCCCGCCCCGTCTCCAGAAGAGGGCGCAGTGTACACACCCCTGCTTTGCATACCTACAAAGAGCTGGTAGACGCGACCTGACTGAGACCGAGAGAACCGGTGTTCAGTCATACATATGGGAAACCAAATGCACTGCAAGTGGGATGAAACAGTGCCGTGTTACAGAGCTCACGCCTCAAATAACATTTGAGCTTCTTCTCAAATAACATTTTATGTCCTCGTCTTTATTTTTTGTGGTGAAAAGCTGTGTAATTAGTGATACAACTGTACAATATGCCTTAAATGTCAAGGATTTGTAAAGGTGTAATGTAAAGGATTTTTATCACCACCCTATTCTGGCACTAGCCATCAAAAAAACCTATATTGGTTGACCACTAATTGTAATGTTAATTTCCCCATCCACTTCAATTGCAAGTGCTTCACTGTAACCCAGATTTAAAAAAAAAAAAAAAGAGGAGAATGAGTCATTTTTTTGTGGTATTCAATAATTACAGTCAGATAAAGTCAGCTAAAAACAGCAGGAGCACAAAAACAGATTTTAAAAGAAGTTTCTAAACAAAGATCACATGCAGAAAGTAGGGGTGACCCAGAATAGTCGACGATTCGATGCTTCGATAGGTGGAGCCTGATTCGACTACCAATCTCACAGTCGAATATTCGCGGGGATGTTATGAACATGCCATTTTGGCTATATGGGGGTGCTCAAATTGATAATTCATGAGATATTAATGCATGAAGTAATGCATAATTCATGCATGAATATATGCATGAATTCATGGTAATTAATGTACCCTTACCGTAAAATGTTACCAAACCTACTGGTTTTCTCCCAATAAGTTAATATACAGCCTATTAAAATAATGCTGTAAATAAGAATCTGAAAAGTAAGAAGCTTTAAATAAATATTTTAACGTGTGAATAAATCCAACCACCTCTATACATTTAAGTTTCACTTTCTATAATCCGTGACCGACAGAGGAGCATCTTGGCGGCATAATCTTTAACAAGACTCAAATTGACACAGGCAGAGTGAAAGAGTGGATGTTTTCGATCAGGTAGGGTACAAGTGATTTTAAAACATTTCAGCCGGTTTATATACTGTATATCGTGTATATATTATTTATCTCATATAAGATGCATTTGGTTAAGTTGCGCTGCAGTAAAGCGCTTTATTGTAGTACTATGGTGATTATCTCTTCAGCGCGCAGTGCGAGCAGGACAAACAACAATGCAAAATATTAATAACATGGACTGGGACTGTCATATACATAACATTATAATGAGAACACTATTATAATAAAACACTGAATTTTTAGAGTTTAGTTGCTGTGTTTCTGCACGTTGTTGAGTGAAGAACGCGTCCACAAAAGGAGTTCATTCACAGCCGTGCAGACACGTTCATGTGCATTCGGGGCATTTTGTGCAGATAGCCTATAAGTCGAAGGTTATAATGAGAGCACTACTGTAAAAAAAAGTTGTGAATTCTTAGGGTTTCGCTGACATTTTATGTTAACTATCTTTTAATCAAAACATAAAACATTATTTTTGTATCTGCGAGGCGTCCGTTACACATTTTCCCTGTGTTAACATCAGTAACTACGACTGTCGAATGTCTGACTTGACTCTTGGTAATGTATTTTGCCCCCCGCCCCCAAACATATGATTCGACTATCAGTCGACTATCGGCAAGATTCGAAAATTTCGATTCGACTATGAAAATCCTTAGTCGAGGACACCCCAAGCAGAAAGATACACAAGTTAACTAGCCCACATACTTGAGTATCTGCAGTTTATAGTTTGGATCCTGCAGTTTGTGTTTGAGCAGCTGGACTCCTGATGGTCCTGGGTGATTGTAGCTCAGATCCAGCTCTCTCAGGTGTGAGGGGTTTGAACTCAGAGCTGAAGACAAATAACCACAGCCTTCCTCGGTCACCATACAGCCAGACAACCTACAGAGAGAATAGGTTTGGAATGTCATTCAGGTTTTCCCTTTTTGGAGCTTGCAGCCGTGCAGACACGTTCATGTGCATTCGGGGCATTTTGTGCAGATAGCCTTTAAGTCGTAATATTAACGCTATGTTGTATAAATAACAAAGCGTATTCTATATGAGATAAATGATGAGTTAAATCCCATTGATTAAAAACCTGCTATCAAATGCTTAATTCTACAGGTCATCTTCAGTGCACGCAGCTCAAAACAGAAATGCAGAATAACTACTGTCATATACATAACGTTATAATGAGATACTTGAGTATCTGCAGTTTATAGTTTGGATCCTGCAGTTTGTGTTTGAGCAGCTGGACTCCTGATGGTCCTGGGTGATTGTAGCTCAGATCCAGCTCTCTCAGGTGTGAGGGGTTTGAACTCAGAGCTGAAGACAAATAACCACAGCCTTCCTCTGTCACCATACAGCCAGACAACCTACAGAGAGAGTAGGTTTGAAATGTCATTCAGGTTTTCCCTTTTTGGAGCTTGACAGCCACTGTCCATTTATGTAGTTTTATGTATTTAAAGGTGTTATATATGATGTATATTAGAGGTCAACTGATAGTGGATTTTACATGTACCGATAGCTAGGTTGTACCACTCTGGCCAATACCGATAAATCAACCGATAGTTTTTAAAATGTATGATGAAAAAGGACTGAACCAAACTTTGTAAGTGAAAAAAGAAAAACATCAAAAAATGAATGATATATTGATCATTAAAGTTAGTTCATAGTTCATTAACTAATGCTAGCAGAAGCAACTTCGAAATTTTAAAATGTATTAGAAAATGTTGAAATTAACACAATCTAACAAGATGACCATCTTTAAATATCTACACAAAGGCCATTGCATTGAAATTACACACATAATGGATATTGTATGTCTACTCTCACACTTTAATTTCTTCTATTCTAAAACACTTGATGATTATCTAATCAAAATAACAAAATATCTTGATGACAGTGATGTAGAATCGGTGGGCGGGGCTAAACAGGCAGTGATATCGAAGCAGGCGTTGATCTTCTGTGGAGGCGGTGTTTATCCACATTATGACATCATAGAGCAGTACATTCCACAAGCTGTCGTTTTTAGAATGTTTTTAGAATAACGGGAAAGTTTTGAGTTCTAAAACTTACAGGATGTTTTTATAGTACGATGACCTCTATATGTTAAAAGATCAAGAGAATTTTGGTTTCTCAGTTCATGACCCCTTTAAATCACCAAACGGGCAAAGGTTCACTTCAAAAATGATCAAAAAAGTGGCATAGATGAGTTTGAAGTTCGCTGTTTAAAAAACAGAGCAAACAAAAGAAGAAAGTGCAGTCTATATTACAGCTCTCGAAACATACAGACTTTTTTTTTGACCCACAGAAATACAAATATTTTACTGAAAAATGCACAATACACAATCTTCCAGCCCAGGATGAAGTCTTTAAGAACATTAACAATGATTTGGGACAAATATAATGTAATGTAATGTAAAACTGTGTGAATGGCACTCGGTGCAGCAGGATTTCTGTCGGCTGAATGAACATATCAGTTTGCCTTCTCACGACACTAGCTTTAAATATGAAACGTTGCTGGCTAACAAATGCATTAATGTGACCAGCTGGATATGAACTAACGCAAATAGATGGTAACAATCGTGACATTAAACATTTGGGTTGGTCATGCATGTTTTGGTCACAGTGTTTTAACCACTTGAGGTGCTGCTAATGTGCATGTCCTCTCAGCCTTGATAGCACTTTCTCCACTAATGCATCATCTAGTCAACAAATTAATCACTTAGTAATGATATGAAAACATGCACTACAGTATGCTGTACATAAACCATTTCTTTGTCGAGGTTTTAAATCCACATCTGAAGTGTCCCACTCTGTGCAGCATGCAGTGTCACAAACAGCATGCGCTGTCAGTAATTTCCGCTTCTAAAGACCGCTCTCATACTGTTTAATTACAACGGACCCTTCTCAGTCGCTGCAGCAATGGACGCAACCCGAAAAACTATCAGCATGGATTTTTGCAGATCAACAGCAATCAACTATCGGTACCGATTAATCGGCAAAACCGATACATCGGTAGACCTCTAATGTATATATGCACACAATCAGCAAACAACTATTTGCTATGTAAAGACAGTGAAGTAATGACATTCTTAGCAGAAAGTGAAGTCACAACCCCTTTATATGTGTTGTAATCTAATCTTTTCTTTCCAGTGTATTGGCAGCTGGGACAGGCGGGTGTGCATGTGAGCCCCTCCTTTTGAAACTTACACTAACTTCAGCTGCTGGATCAAAATCTGACTGTGATTCTGACTGAGATCACAAAAACTATAAAATACTACACTTTCTGAATGAAAACATCTCAGCCATGTTTTTTATATTTTAGCATAGCATGAAGGGAGGGCAGAGGTGTGCCCGAAGCACATGTTTATATTGTCTAAGATGCTTGCGCTCCTGTGCAATATCCAGTGGTTGAAAATAATACATAGCACCTTTTAAAAGCAGCTTGGGAAAAAATCCTCCTTTTGAATTGCAGAGAAGAGATTAAGTCATACAGGTCTAAAACAACATGAGGGTGAGTAAATTACACACATTTTATTTTTTTATTAATGACATTCACACCAAAGTATTACCAATCTGTACAGCAAAGCTACTCATTTATATTTGTGCTTATTAAGATAATCCAAAGTGGCTTGCATTGCATTGAAGTCACACATTTGATCAGTTCATGAATTCTCTGGGAGCAGAAAACTTGACTTTGGCTTTGCAAGCACCATGCTCTGCTGTTTGAGCTATAGATAGGCTCAGCTTCCAGAATATCAGGACTCTACTGGAAAATAGACTTGGAAGATTTTTTTTTACATACCTCAGAATCTGCAGCGGACAGTTTTGACTCTTCAGTCCTTCAGAGAGCAGCTTCACTCCGGAATCCCGCAGGTCATTGTTACCCAGATCCAGCTCTCTCAGGACACAGTATGAGGATTGTAGAGCTGATTCCACAATTTCACATGACTGACCAGTGAGATTACAGCTGGACAATCTGAATGAGACCCAAATACAAGTTTCAGTAAATGTACTATATAGCTATGTATATAAATATGTATGTACAGTCTCACAGAAGTGAGTACACCCCTCACATTTTTGTAAA
>NW_015541000.1:16735-17783 GCF_001515605.1 Sinocyclocheilus anshuiensis | reverse complement strand
CACTACTTTACATTGTAGCAAAGTGTCATTTCTTCAGTGTTGTCACATGAAAAGATATAATAAAATATTTACAAAAATGTGAGGGGTGTACTCACTTCTGTGAGATACTGTATATGCTATGTATATATGTATATTTTATTTAATTAATAAAATTAAAAGGCAAAACAAATAGAGGTGCCACTAAATACAACATTTCCAAATTATATGGTCAGTGGTGTTCAACTGATAGATTGCAATCACAATCCTTTTTAGTTTAACCCAGAGGTGGGACTTTCAAGTCACAAGCAAGTCTTCAAGTCAAATCCCAAGTCCTCAAAGAGTTAAAACTTAAGTGACTAATTAAATGATGATTGTGCATTAGTGATGAACACCTGCTGTTAACAATCAGCATCATTGAAGAAAAGAGAAACACAAGAACTACATCTGACTTCAGCCGCAGCCTTGGGTGAAATCAACTGAACCCCCCCAAAAAAAACACACAAACACATGCCACCATAATTGTAGTCAAGGTTTGCTTTAGTTGGGCTCTTGACCCTTTTACTAATGCAAAGTAATTTGCTTCTAAGCGATTGCAATATTGTTTCACAGCAAACATTTGTGCATTTGTTGAATCAAACCTTGAAGTAGCAGATGAGCTTAGACTTTCTGCCTATAACTCATGATGAGTGAACATCATAAAGTGGTCTCTCTTTGGTTTATTGACTGACATTCAGCTATTACTGAACTGTGAAAAAAGAAAAAAAGTCCCACTAAACTAATGCCACCGTAATACTTCGATATTGTTTGTTTTACATGCTGTAGTTTCACAGGGTTGATTATGCAAAACCTAAACATATAACATTTTTTCATTGTAATCAGGTCAGCTCATGATAACTATCTCATCATATAAAAACAGCTAATAGCTGCTCACTGCATAGCACTGATCTCTCTGCGTCAGAACACCTCATGCATTGCTATAAAGAAAGATCTAACACAGGAGTCAAGGGTCAAGAGCCCAACTAAAGCAAACACTGATCTCCATGATGGTGGCATCATTTTAACCAGTAAA
>NW_015541000.1:12329-16706 GCF_001515605.1 Sinocyclocheilus anshuiensis | reverse complement strand
CTAATGCACAATCATCATTTAATTAGTCACTTAATTATCTCATTAACTTTAACTCTTTGAGGACTTGGGATATGACTTGAAGACTTGCTTGTGACTTGAAAGTCCCAACTCTGGTTTAACCCTTTTTTTTTTCGACAAAAAGCATTGGCTGAAAATTAAATTCAAGTGTTGATAAAAAACAATATATGAAGCTAGAATAAAATGTTTATTTTTTTGTTTAAAAGCAGAGGCTCTGTTTTTTTGTTTGATATATTGACTGCTTACATATATAAATAACGTCTCTGTTACGTATGTAACCCTCGTTCCCTGAAGGAGGGAACGGAGACGTCACGTCAGTGATGACTGACGAATTGGGATCTCACCAGAGAGACCAATCCACTTCAAGTTGACCGACGAATTGGGATCTCGCTTAGAGAGACCAATCTACTTCGAGTGTAAACTAAACGAGCCAATGCACATTGGTATGCGATTATTGCATCCAGCTGCCGCTGATCACAGCGTGAGTATAAGAGGCAGCAGGTGCACTGCATTCATTCATGCTTTTGCGGAGGAGCCGAGCCGGTGACCTGGCAGCTCAGCGGTGTTACAGCAACTGTGGCGACGGGATGTGACATCTCCGTTCCCTCATTCAGGGAACGAGGGTTACATACGTAACCGAGACATTCCCTTTCAGTCGGTGATGACCGACGAATTGGGATCCCTACCAGCATGCCACAGGTGCTGCCCCCTTCAGTGCTCTGTGTAGGCCTCCTGATCCTTCCTATAAGGCAGACGATAGGACCGGGCTCTACACAGAGAAGGTCGACTACATTTGTTCCTCGCAACCCAACAGCAGAACTTGGATAACACTGGGAAAGCGTGCCCTTCCATTTGGAAGAGGACACACTGCGGAGTCACCCCCTCCCAGAGGGGGTTAAGTGATATTTACTCACGTGGAGTAACCCCGAGGGGCCCTACTGCACATGGAATTCTCTGAGATGGCTCATGGCTGCATCATTTAGAGACAGCAGAACGTGGTCTGCCAGGAGAAACACGGCCTTAGTAGGTGTACCGTGGAAATACACATATGGGATCCCAACCGGGTCACTCATATGGGCACTAGCCTCACACCAGATTTCAGGAATTCATTGGCTGAAAGGCCTGGCGCCGCACGCTCCACCACGTCTGGCCCCCGGAGTGCTGGAGGACTCGACAGGGTCTGCCCGGTCAGGGGACTCTCTGGAGAACTAGGCGTCCAGGACGCCGCAAGCAGACTCTGAACAGTGTCTCTAAGTGCCACTACCCATTTGAGGTGAGAACACAGGAGGAAACCGGTTCGACACGCAGGCTATAGAACCAAGTGAACGTGTTAGGAGTCGCCCAGCCCGCAGCTCTACAAATGTCTGCTAGCGAGGCACCACGAGCCAGCGCCCAGGATGATGCGACATCCCTGGCCTGTGAGCATGCAGCCTGAGTGGGCAGGGCACACCTTGTGCTTCGTTGGCCAAGGTGATGGCATCCACTATCCAGTGGGCCATCCTCTACTTGGAGACAGCTTTCCCCTTTTGCTGTCCACCGTAACAGACAAAGAGCTGTTATGAGGTCCTAAAGCTCTGAGTTCTATCCACGTACTGTCGCAGTGCGCGTACAGGACAGAGCAAAGCTAGGGCTGGGTCTGCCTCCTCCAGGGGCAGCGCTTGCAGGTTCACCACCTGGTCCCTGAAGGGAGTGGTAGGAACCTTGGGCACGTAGCCGGGCTGGGGTCTCAGTGTTGCACTGGAATCAGTCGGCCCAAACTCAAGGCACGATTCGTCGACCGAAGATGCCTGCAGGTTCCCCACCTTCTTGATCAAGGCCAATGCAGTCAGGAGTAGGGTCTTCAAAGAAAGAAACTTCAACTCGACTGACGAAGGGGGCTGATTGTAGGGCTCTCAGCACCAATGCCAAATCCCAAGAGGGCAGGGAGGGAGGCCTAGGAGGATTTAACCTCTTGGCCCCCCAAGAAACCTGACGACCAGATCATGCTTCCCCACCAACCTCCCCTCTATGGGGTCGTGATGGGCCGAAATAGCAGCAATGTAAACCTTAAGGGTGGAGGGGGACAGCCTACGCTCCAACCCTTGCTGCAAGAAGGAAAGCATGGCTCTGATTGAACATCTCCGGGGGTCCTCCTGGTGGGAGGAACACCATTCGATGAACAGGTTCCACTTAAGCGCATAGGCCTGTCTCGTGGACGGAGCACGCAATGAAGCGATAGTGAGAGCTACCTCCTGGGGTAGGTCACTTAGAACCTCCGCATCCCGTCCAGGGACCACACATGGAGTTTCCACAGGTCTGGACGCGGGTGCCAAAGGGTGCCCCGTCTCTGAGAAAGCTTGTCGGCTGCACGATTGAACAGCGGTTGCCAGAGGGTGCCCCGTCTCTGAGAAAGCAGATCCTTCCTCAGAGGAATCGGCCAGGGAGGGGCTGTTGCGAGGAGCATGAGTTCCGGGAACCAGGTCCTGTTGGGCCAATATGGAGCCACTAACAAGACCTGCTTCTCGTCCTCCCTGATCTTGCACAGTGTCTGTGTGAGCAGGCTCACTGGGGGGAACGCATATTTGCGCAGGCCCCGGGGCCAGCTGTGTGCCAGTGTGTCCGTGCCGAGCGTTGCCTCATTAGGGAGTAGAACCACTGGCAATGGGTGATTTCTGGAGATGCAAACAGGTCTACCTGAGCAACTCCGAACTGTCTCCAGATCAGCTGTACCGCCTGGGGGTGGAGTCTCCACTCTCCTGGAAGTGCTGCTCGAGACAGCTCGTCGGCTGCCCGATTGAACACTCCCGGGATGTAGATGGCACGAAGGGACCTCATATGCTTCTGACTCCACAGGAGGAGGTGGCGGGCGAGTTGCGCCATGCGACGGGAGTGTAAACTGCCTTGCCGGTTGATATACGCAATGGTCGCAGTGTTGTCCGTGCGGACCAGAACGTCCTTGCCCCGAAGGCGCCGTCTGAGGCAGCTCAGGGCAAGGCATACTGCTAGCAACTCAAGGCAATTGATACGCCAATGCAGTTGGGGACCTGTCCAAACCCCTGAGACTGCATGCCCATTGTACGTGGCCCCCAGTCGGTGGCTGAGGCATCCGTGAATACCACAGCATGCCTGGATACCTGCTTCAGGGGCACTCCTGCACGAAGAAACGAGGGATCTGACATCGGGCTGAAGGTTCTGCGGCAGGCCAGTGTAATCTGAACCCAGTGAGTACCGTGTTGCCACACCCACCTCGGGACTCGGCCATGGAGCCAGTGCTGAAGCAGTCTCATATGGAGCAGACCGAGCGGAACTACCGCCGCAGCTGCAGCCATATGCCCCAGGAGCCTCTGAAAGAATTTCAGTGGGGCCGCCGTCCTGCCTGATAAAGTCTTTAGGCAGTTCAGCACCGACTGAGCATGTTCCTGGGTGAGGCGTGCTGTCTGGCTGACCGAATCCAACTCCATGCCGAGAAAAGAGATCCTCTGCGTTGGCACGAGTTTGCTCTTTTGCCAGTTGACCCGAAGACCCAATGGGCTGAGGTGTCTGAGCACCAGGTCCCTGTATGCGCACAACTGATCGCGAGACTGTGCGAGTATGAGCCAGTCGTCGAGATAGTTGAGAATGCGCACCCCCCGTTCTCTCAACCTGTGGGTTGAGTCTCCATTCTCCTGGAAGTGCTGCTCAAGACAGCTCGTCGGCTGCCCGATTGAACACTACCGGGATGTGGATGGCACAAAGGGACCTCAGATGCTCCTGACTCCACAGGAGGAGGTGGCGGGCGAGTTGCGACATGCGACGGGAGCGTAAACTGCCTTGCCGGTTGATATACGCAATGGTCGCAGTGTTGTCCGTGCGGACCAGAACGTCCTTGCCCCGAAGGCGCCGTCTGAGGCGGAGTGTGCGCACAACTAATCGCGAGACTGTGCGAGTATGAGCTAGTCATTGAGATAATTGAGAATGCTCACCAAGGTTATTTTCGTAAACTAAAACTAAAACTAAAACTAAGACTAAAACGATCGATGAAAAAACATTTTCGTAAACTGAAATAAAATAAAAACGTCAAAATAATTGAAAAACTAAAACTAAACTAAACTAACAACAGTTATTGAAAAACTAACTGAAATAAAATAATTATCAAAAATAAATAATCGTTTTAGTAATCATTAAGTTCTCACCCCTTGGCGGAAAAATATATGAGCTGTGTGGCGCCGGCGGTTTAGGGAAATGTAAATGTAAATGACGCATCGCGCACGTGAGGTTATCTGACGGAGAGACGCAAAGCAGTTTAAAGCAGAGTCCTGCACGAGTCCTGTTTGGTAAACGTGCACCAGCAGTACTTAACAGAACACTCGACCCGTTATCCAACAGCAGCACTAATTTAAT
>NW_015541000.1:11976-12261 GCF_001515605.1 Sinocyclocheilus anshuiensis | reverse complement strand
ACAGCAAGGTTATTTTCGTAAACGAAAACTAAAACTAAGACGAAAACGATTGATGAAAAAACAATTTCGTAAACTGAAATAAAATATAAATGACAAAATAATTGAAAAACTAAAATGAAACGAAACTAACAACAGTTATTGAAAAACTAACTGAAATAAAATAATAATTATCAAAAATAAATAATCGTTTTCGTAATCATTACGTTCTCACCCCTTGGGGGAAAAATATATGAGCTGTGTGGAGGTTTAGGGAAATAAATAGCCTACCTGTAATGGCGCATCACG
>NW_015541000.1:9354-11944 GCF_001515605.1 Sinocyclocheilus anshuiensis | reverse complement strand
GCTATTACATCAGGTAATCAAGATTATTTATTTTATCATGTAACACAAGCAATCAAACCAACATTAGGCATTCTGAAAAACAGACATGCCGCGCAACATGATAATTAACAGAAAAAAGGATGAGAACGCGCATCAATTCTGTAAACAACACAAAACTTTTGCCGAGCATCTTGTGATCACTCTGCCAGGCTTTTGAACAAATGTGCATTGGCTAAATCACCTACGTCTTTCTTTGGCCTGCGCTCTGGAAGTGATCTGTTAATTCTGCTAAACTTTAATTAAAACTGAAACTAAAACTGAAACTAAACTATATAAAAACTAAATAAAAATGCATTCACAAAATAAAAACTAAACCAAAACTAACAAAAATATGAATGAAACTAATAAAAACTAAACTGAATTTTGTAGCAAATTTGAAAACGATATTAAAATAAAACATATTTAAAAATTCAAAACTATAATAACCTTGATGCGCACCCCCCGTTCTCTCAAAGAACCGGCTCTATCACGTCCTTCGCCAGCAGGACAGTGATTTCTGCACGCAAGACGGGCATCGACAGCCTTGACTGAAGTGAACCGGATGCCCCTGAACTTGGGGGGATGCTGGGCGAACTGAATCGCGTGGAAGGCTACTGCGTGGGAGCGGGGGCAGCCGCAGGGGGGGCGCCCATGGCGACGAGCAGGCTGAGGGGTTGCAGCTGGGACGGAAGCAGCAGATTTCCTCCGGCGCAGGATGTGTTTAAACGCCTCCGTCTGCTTCTGTGCCGCCGAGAACTGCTGGGTGAAGCTCTCGACAGCGTCACCGAAAAGGCCGGTCTGAGACATGGGAGCATTTAGGAACTGTACCTTATCATGCTCCTTCATGTCGGCCAGACACAGCCAGAGATGGCGCTCCTGAACCACTAACGTGGACATTGCACGACCCACCCTCATGGAGGTCTTTCAGGGCTTTGGCCTGATGGACCTGCAGTAACGCCATGGCGTGGAGGGCAGAAGCCGCCTCCCCACAAGCTCTGTAAGCACTGCCAGTTAAGCCTGATGAATACGTACAGGCCCGTGAGGGGAGACACGGGTCACCCCGCAGAGTGGTAGCAGCCATCGGACACAGTTGCATGGCCACCGACCGCTCCACCGAGGGAATGCCCGTGTACCCCAAAGCGGCTCCACCATCGAGGGCGGTGAGAGCGGAGGAGCTACAAGATTTGTTTCGGGCAGTAAAAGGTGCCTTCCACGACCTTGTGAGCTCCTCATGCACCTCTGGGAAGAATGGCACCGGAGGAGGGCGCTGAGAACCAGTGCGACCTCCACTGAGAAACCACTCGTCCAGCCTCGAAGGATCGGGATGTGGTGGAGAATTCCACACGAGCCCAACATTCTCGGCGGCCCGGGAAAGCATAGCCGTCATCTCTGGGTCTGGCTCGGACAACACTGTCACACCCGAAGGGGGCAATGCAGCTGGGTCGTCATCCCCAGAGAGAGATCTCGCAGCAATTGACATCTGGTCTCGAGGGGGTGAACCGAAGAAAACAGCCGGCTCCCTCCACACTGTAGAGGGGCCAGCACGTCCCTTCGGCCGCTCCACCGGCTGCGGAGGGCTTGAGGGGTGACGGACTCCCTCTGGGGAAGCCGTCACCGTGATCCTCAAATCACCTCTTACTCTACCGGACGCAGCGCCGCCCCGATTGCCGAGACGAACACTGGATCGCAGCAGAGGTAGAGGGACCCCGCCATGTTTGACGTAACGGAGTCTTTCATGCAACTCCGAGACGGTCATGTCCCCACAAATAGAACATGCACCGTCCACAAACGCTTGCTCAGCATGCTCAATGCCCAGACACGTGAGACAGCGATCGTCACCGTCCCGAGGCGCCAGATTGCGACCGCACCCAGAAACGCACGGGTGATAAGATATCTTTAAAAAGATGCCTTCACCCGTGTTGCTCTTTTAGAGAAATGCTCTTTGTGCTGAAGCACGCAAGGGAGCTGGCCACCGCACACTCCTGGTGTGGCTGTCTGCACGAAGATGATTGTGTTCTCGCCGTGCGACCGTAACCACCGCTGCTCTGCCGTAACGCCCACACTCGCTAGAGGCCCCCCGCCATGTTTGACGTAACGGAGTCTTTCATGCAACTCCGAGACGGTCATGTCCCCACAAATAGAACATGCACCGTCCACAAACGCTTGCTCAGCATGCTCAATGCCCAGACACGTGAGACAGCGATCGTCACCGTCCCGAGGCGCCAGATTGCGACCGCACCCAGAAACGCACGGGTGATAAGATATCTTTAAAAAGATGCCTTCACCCGTGTTGCTCTTTTAGAGAAATGCTCTTTGTGCTGAAGCACGCAAGGGAGCTGGCCACCGCACACTCCTGGTGTGGCTGTCTGCACGAAGATGATTGTGTTCTCGCCGTGCGACCGTAACCACCGCTGCTCTGCCGTAACGCCCACACTCGCTGGCTCTCTGCTTTGCAACACCGAAGTAGAGAGCAGTAGTGATGCACTACCGCTCGGCTCTGAAGCGAAAGGAGGATGAATACGGTGCACCTGCTGCCTCTTATACTCACGCTGTGATCAGTGGCAGCTGGATG
>NW_015541000.1:4067-7738 GCF_001515605.1 Sinocyclocheilus anshuiensis | reverse complement strand
AAATGCCAATGTCCATTGGCTTGTTTAGTTACACTCGAAGTGGATTGGTCTCTCTGGCAAGATCCCAATTCGTCGGTCATCACCGACGTGACGTCGAGAGTGACCGACTAAAAGGGAACATAATATTCTGGGGGCCATGAAAGATTGGTGAATATGATCAAAAATGGTGGTATTGGCTAAAAACTTTCTAAGAAAACACTAGCGGGAAATGAGTTGAGACTTTTTTGTTGACTGTGTAAAATGGATGGATTGCATGAGAAAATGTTTGCTCGCCTCTCGTCAACCTAATGAACAATTATATTGAATTTCTAAATACCTTTAAAAGAGACTTGCATCTGATTGCTAAGTTATGTAAAAACCTCAAGTCTCTTCTCTTCAAGTATAAAAGTCTCTTCAATAAGTATACAAGAAAACACTCACAGAGCTTTTCTGCAGTTGATCACAGCTGGTATCAGTCTTCTTCTCCCCTCATCTGATGTGTTGTATTTCTTGAGGTCCAGCTCATCCAGCGGCTCCTCTGACATCTGAAGCATGTAGGCGATTGTTGAGCAGTGAGCGGCAGAGAGTTTCTTCTCTGAGTGTTTGTCTGATTTCACAAACTCCTGAACCTCTCTGGACAGAGTCTGATCTTTCACTTCCAGCAAACAGAGGAACAGATTGATGGATTGACCAGCTGAGAGACGATAACTATCATGTGCATCTTTGATCATCTCTTTAATGTCCTGTGTGGTTTCTCTGATGCTCTCTGAGCTGTTCTCTGTGTGTGTCAGTAGATCCTGTAAGAGTCTCTGATTGGACTCCAGTGAGACGCCCAGCAGGAACCGCAGGAACAGATCCAGCTCTCCATTTTTACTTTGTAGAGCTGTGTCTATTGCTGCTTCAAACATATTATGCAGTGCAAAAAACTTTAGTGCTTTCATTGTTTTACAAAGATGGTAGTGAACAGCATAGAGAGCAGCAAGAAACTCCTGAACGCTCAGATGGATGAAGCTGTAGACGTTCCTCTGATTAATCACAGAATCCTCCTTAAAGATCTCAGTACAAAACCCAGAATACACTGAGGCGTCAGTCACATCTATGCCGCTCTCGATCAGGTCCTCCTCATAGAACATCACATTGCCCTTCATCAGCTGTTTGAAAGCCACTTCAGCAAGTTTCACAATCACTTCTCTGTTGGACTGCAGGAGTTTCTCTGGATCTCTCTCTTCATACTTCTGGTTCCTCATGTTGATCTGAATCAGCAAGAAGTGGATGTACATTTCAGTCAGAGTTTGAGGGATTTCTGCACTCAGATCTTCTTCCAGGAGCTTCTGAAGCACAGTGGATGAGATCCAGCAGAAGACGGGGATGTGGCACATGATGTGGAGGCTTCTTGCTCTTCTGATGTGTGAGATGATTCTGCTGGCTTGATGCTGCTCACTGATTCTCTTCCTGAAATATTCCTCCTTCTGAGGCTCACTGAATCCCTGGATTTCTGTCAGACGGTTGATGTATTTGGAGGGGATCTGATTGGCTGCTGCTGGTCTGGAGGTGATCCAGATGAGAGCAGAGGGAAGCAGATCTCCTCTGATGAGGTTTGACATCAACAGAGCCACTGATGAAGACTCTAAACCCATTCGATTTTAGCCGACTAAATTTACTGTAGATTTAGTCGACTAAAATCTTATGATATTTAGTCGACTTAAACTAAAAACAATTCAGATGACTAAAATATGTCAAAAACTAAACGGCATTTTAGTCAAAGGACTATGACTAAAACTAAATCAAAATTTGCTGTCAAAGTTAACACTGGTGTGTTAGCTGGGAAGGATTTGCATGAAGGTATGATATTCATTCGTAACGTCAGAATTCCGTTTTGGAGTTCAAGTTGGAATTGTGAGAAAAAATTCAGAATTGCAAGTTTACGTATATCTTGCATGAAAAAAAAAATGCATGTAGGACAAAATATTACTATGTATGTATATATATATATACACACACACTGTCACGAATCCGGTCTATGAACTTCAATTCACTCACCACCAGAGGTCACCCTTTCATAATATTGACTCTCGCACCACACAGACTGTTACACATCACCCTGGACTACATTTCCCATGTTCCATTGCACTGATTACACTCACACCTGAAACCAATTACACGCTCACCTGAATGCTATCACACACACTATATAACACCTACCCTGATACTGCTCTAATCGCCGAGTATTGTTCTGCATTTTTCACTCCCCAAGTGTTAGCTGCCTTACCGAGCCATTCCGTGTTTTCTGTTTTAGTCTCGTGTATTGTTTTGCGTTTATCCCTGTTTAGCGGATAGCTACCTTATCTGATTCACGCCACGTATCTTGGATTAACCCTTTGCTTGCTGTTTCTGACTCTGTTTGCCCCTGCCTGGACCTTAGCCTTCTACCTGGATTTATCTCTTGCCTTGCCTTTGATATACCTGTTTGCCATTGTCTGACCCATGCCTGTTAAAACCACGTCTCTTAATAAAAGCTTGCATATGGATCCGCATGTCTCTCGTCTCATAACAGTAACTGTTTCCATAACCCGAAAATACCATGTTATTTTCACTTTGTGTCATTTTGTATGTTTAATTGACTGTGGTGGCTCATACCAACTTAATTGTATTAACAAAAACTAGTTTGGGACTTAATTTTTGTGCTTTGTTTTGTTTTTTAATATATTTTTAAAAAACAGTTTTTGCTTTTTTTTTTTTTTTTATTCTGGTTAATATTGATATTTTTGGTTACACACTGTGTTTAAAGTAGACCTATAAATAATCACAATTATTAAATGCAGTGTAACAGAACTATTTAAAAACTTGTGTGTTAACTTGTGTTAAAAAACTAGTGTGCTTTTTGTATTCTAATAAATGTAATAATTTTGCTTGTAAATGTCTTGAATCCCTTTATTTAAGAAAAACACACTATTAGATATTTTCATGACATTTCATATATATTTATTACATTTTCATTGCACTCTTGAAGTTTTTAATGTAGGAGCTCATGTGTTTGTGTTGAGTTCTGTCTGTGTGCATTGAGTGTGTTTTTGACTCCCATAAAGCAGTTCAATCATCACCACACGTTTATCCTCACCTGGGGTCAGAGGTCACTGCTTCATCACTGAGGTCAGGAAGATTATTCATGGATCTTTCACTCTTCAGAGACACACAGCTGGGATCAGGAGATGAAGATCTCTGACTGCAGATCCTGTGAAAACACAGAAATCATTCCTCCTTTAGTTCTGTCTGCTGTTTCATTTATTATAAGCAGGGCTACAACAATAACTGATAGAATAGATAATAAAATACTGGTCAGTGAGTGTGATTATGGATTAGTGGCGTATGAACGCTGTGCACAGAAACATCCGTCAGTCACATCTCTTTATTTCAGTGAATAACACACTTCTGGAGAAACACATGGAAAACAGCTGCTGTGGGAAAGATGCAGGAGCAAGTCGTCTGAAACATCAGAGCGCTTTATATTCAGCTCTTCTGACGAAAGATTCATGCATCATCTGGAAGCTGAATAAATAAGCTTTCCATTGATGTATGGTTTGTTAGGATAGCACAATATTTGGCTGAGATACAACTATTTGAAAATCTGGAATCTGAGGGTGCAAAAAAATCTAAATATTGAGAAAATCATCTTTAAAGTTGTTCAAATGAAG
>NW_015541000.1:2897-3591 GCF_001515605.1 Sinocyclocheilus anshuiensis | reverse complement strand
ATACAATGTATTGTTGGCTATTGCTACAAATATACCCCAGCGACTTAACACTGCTTTTGTGCTCCAGGCTCACATATATTTTTTATATATTTTGCTAAAATATTTCTACATAATTTCATGAGAATATTTAATTAGAAACTAAATGTAGGTTTACAGTTCGTAATTTTTATTTGAGCAGTAGCACTAAAAGGACTACGGTTGGATCAGCAGAATATAATGTCTATGTTCCAACCTGTTGTTAGGGACTCCCAAAACCAAAATATGAACCTTTCATAACCCATAATAGGGGCATTTTAACATTTTGTGCGTTTGTTTTTGTTTATGTTTTTAATTTAGTCATTTATCTTCTGCTTTAAAATGGTAAGCAATCAGTTATTTGTACTTGTCAGTGCATCAGACAAGACGACGACGAAGAAGTGCTGCTGTAGTGTCAAGTTTTCGCAAGTTATTACACATGCACCTGAATAATTATGTATGTAAATATGTATGTTACAATTATGAAAACGTTTTCTGCACGCTGCACAGTTGACACAGGAATTGTCACTTGCACAATCGAGGCAGCGTCACATCGTCACTAAAGTTTATAAATTGCATTATTTTTTAATTCTTGCCAGTGTTTAACCATTCAGCGCTCGGGCGCTCTCCTGTAGACTGTGCGCTCATGCACACTCGCAGCACACACACATAACGCCAG
>NW_015541000.1:0-2458 GCF_001515605.1 Sinocyclocheilus anshuiensis | reverse complement strand
TATTTCTGTCAATGGTAAGTTTGTGATAACGTAAGAAAAGTAGTTTAAATGTTTTGCCACTTGCTTGAGCAACTTAATCTATAAATGTAAAGTAAATGCAAAAGTAAAAAGCATTGAATAATGTGTTGCTTATGTTTATTGTTTAAACATGTCTTTGAAAGACTGTATTACTGTACTGTGTAAAAAAAAGAATCGCAATGCTGAAAAAGCAGTTTCAGTGACAATCTGTGATCGGCCTCAAAAATCCTGATCGGAGCACCCCTACTTAACACTGGATTATATCTCACCTGGGGTCAGAGGTCACCGGATCATCACTGAATAGAGGAGGGTTATACATGGATCCGTCACTCTTCAGAGACACACAGCTGTGATCAGCAGATGAAGATCTCTCTCTGCTCTCCATAATCACAAACTGACTTCAGTCCTGCATATGGAAACACAAGAGAACAAATGACACGTAATATAGTGATTATTATTCCAGTGATTGCAGTGAAAACCAATCGTAACGCTGCACACACAATGAGATTGAAGAGAATGTGGAGCTGCAGCAGTTTGTTCTTCTGAATCCATAAAGTGCTGCTTTACTGACTGCAGTGAAGAAGATCTGAAGAGTGCTCCTCATGAGCATCGTCAGTATCTGAGCTCACTGATGCTCTTGTGTCTTACTGAACATATTTGACTTCAGCAGCAGGAGAAAAGCAGGACTCTGTTCAGAGCTTGATGTGTTTCTGCTGCTGTAACGTGACGTCACTCACACACATCAACTAACTGATCATCACATCTGATGAAGATTATATTCAGAGCTGATGCTTCATTGTTGAAGCGCTGCTGAAAACCTCTCAAATCTCAGACGTGCAGATTATTATATTTGTCAAATGTGTGATAGCTGCTCTTCTCCACAATGAGTTTCACTGTGTTCACCAAACAAACACGATCAGTAAAACAATTAATAATACAAATCATGTACACACAAATTTCACTGTAATCATATTATTCCAGCACATTTTATTTTTTAATGTGAAAACAAGGTGCTGGTGCCTCTTATTTGTATGCTAATTTATCAGTCTATAGATATAAGTAATTTCTATGAGGCCAGCAATCATAATTCGCGAGATATCATACATACCTGCTATTAAACATTTTGGCCTGAAAATAATAAATATACTTCAGAGGGCTGAAAAACATGAAAACGCTAAAATATGCAAGGCATATTTTACAGACCTTATGTCACCAACAACGAGGTTCTTAGGAACCAGAATCTAATATCATGTTAAGATAACTTTAATAATTGAGATACAGACACACAAACTTTGGAAAAACAATATTTAAGGTCCTCAGACAGGTCTGTTCTATGCAATTGTTTTGAAAGAGGTACAAAACAAGAAACAATTCTAGTTTCAACATTATTTGTTCTTCATATCTTGATACTGAACTCACAATACAATATTATCACAATATTTTAAGTCAAATTAAAGCAGGTGTGTTTTGTTTTATTATTATTTCTTCTTGGACATAAGGTAAAAAGTTAACAAAAAATGACTGTTGATTAAAATGCTAAATTTCGTATGAATTTGGGATGGTGGCTTAAATTGAACTGAACTTGAACACAGGGCAATGGTGACACCAGAAGAAAAATATTCATTACTCTGAAGCTGAAAATACGTTATATGCTTTTAACTCCATCACTGGCTACAGTGGTATTACTGGTAAAATCAGACATTTGACATCAGGACCCACGATATTCACCCAGTGCATTATATTCAACGTTATATATATAGTTTAATGTAGTGCTGTTTGTGTGCTGCTGCGCCTCACTATATGTGCAATAAGCAGAGTGCGCGTTGTGCACCCGTCTATATGCTCATATTACTAACGCGCCCTTTAATAAATAAATAAATAAAAAATACTGCGCCATTGACTTTAGACCAGGCTTTAGTTGG
Organism: Sinocyclocheilus anshuiensis; assembly: GCF_001515605.1. Classification (NCBI taxonomy): domain Eukaryota; kingdom Metazoa; phylum Chordata; class Actinopteri; order Cypriniformes; family Cyprinidae; genus Sinocyclocheilus; species Sinocyclocheilus anshuiensis. The sequence continues at coordinate 518 of NW_015541000.1, read as the reverse complement.
TCAATGGCGCACCGGCGCAGGTGCATTTGCTATTTAAACAACGTGAAAATAATGCGTCGAGCTGAAACTAGCAAAAAACACATTGCGCCGGGTATATGAAAGGATCCCAGATGTTTTCCCCAACAGCAAACCAAACGTCCACTTAAAGCATAACGGATCATTTCGATGTGAATACTCGCCAAGACTGATGTTGTGAAACACTGTAATTTGGTGTATATCGTGATATCGTCAGTCCGCTCTTAATAACTCTTTAAATATCAATCAAGTCCTGCACTTTATATTCTCATTCCTGCATGTTCCTTTCAAACCCGAAACCTAGCTTTCTCCTGCTGAAAACCGCCGCTAAACCAGCCAGCCAAGCTGTTTCATACGCACAAACACAACTGTTTACAATAAACGACATATTTAGGAGGGTAGACTTCTCAGAAAACGTACAAATAACGATAATTTTAGATGTTTAATTAGTGTGGTGGACCACCGCAGTAAAGATAGTTTGCGGTTTGATATTCAGATTTCTT
>NW_015540999.1:367-2527 GCF_001515605.1 Sinocyclocheilus anshuiensis | reverse complement strand
AATCGCGATTTTATGATGATTTCGATTAATCGCACAGCCCTAGTTATGGCTGAGAACTGCTAAATGGTAGATTTAATATATATATTTTTATCAAAACAAATTAAATAAAAACTCAGTTATAAAATGTTACAAGTGAATTTAGGCATAACAACATAATGTATAGTTCAGACAAAAAAGTATATTCATTTTGAGGTCTGCTACATATTAAAATTCACTATTTTTAAAAAATTACCTTTAATAAGCTTTTTCTAGCAAAGAAATAAGGTAAAAACAATGCATGAACAGAGAAAATAAGCACACAATTAAATATGCAATATCAGCCCATAAATCCAACCTTGACCAATATTATGAAAAAAAAAAAAGATCTATTATGATGGATAAAGCATCAATAAATCTTGACTGGGACTTACCAAATTAGTTTTACAATTGGAAGAACCGTACAACCAGAGTGATTCGTTCGCGAAACGTGCAGCATTTTGGGCTGTATATTAATTTTCGAGTGCAGTCAGAGAGAGCAACACAGTGTTGTTGTTTTTTTTGCAGTGACACTGCAGCTGGCATGAAACTTCTAAATAGCAATTCAGGAAACATTTTTAAACAAAAACTTTAGTATAAAAGTGCAATAAAACAGAGTGGTTTTCTTTGCAATTAATGCACTAAAGTAAACATAAAACATGTCTCGTAACCTGCAACATCAGAAACCGCCTATCCGAATTCCTCAAAAGAACATTCTAAACGTTCACATAAACATGATACGCAACAATTAACTAATTCTGAACATACTGAACTCGCATCTGCAAAAGTGACAAGTCATGGTTGTGATCCAACTAATGGGCATGACAGAGCGTTCTGCACTCATACCATCGTTTAAGATCAGTATCTAAGTGAACAAACAGAACCTTTTGTTCCACTTGGCCTGCTGATCTCACACATGTCCACATACGGTCAGAACCAGCCCCCAAAACACCAAACAACACGAAAGACAAAAAGCTAATCTACAAGACATCTACAAAATGACAAAAATACACCATGACCACCCGCTCTTCCCTTTCACTCACTCAGACAGAATTTCTTCCTGCGCTGTTAGCTCCAGGGAACTGGTAGTGAGTTGGAAGTTAAAGTATTTGAAAAAGTAAATCAAACATGACTGTTTGTAAGCCTCGTGTGTGTGTTATGTGTACAGTGTATGGTGCACAGAGCTGCACCTCCACAGAGGAACCCATGAGATCAGGTGTCGGATGGCCGAGCTGAGCCCACGGAAACACGGACGGGCTCTGTGTCTAATGTGCTATTTTCTGCCTTCCTCATTTAAACTCAAGCCAGCAAGGTCAGAGGCACAGCGCGGATCCCAGAGAGGAGGGGCAGGAGTTTACGATGGGCTGGAAATTTATCTATTGTGGCCAGAACACATGGCTTAATAAGAGCCTGGTAATACTACTAGGAACACACCACACGGACCAAGACTCTAGGCATCTATATTTACAAACATCTTCCAATGAAATATCTCTTTCAAGACTTTATTTCTCATTTTTACTAGCCATCCAGAACCAGTAGGCAACTTGTTGGCAGGTCAGTGTTTTCCTTATGTAAAATGACGTATTGTGCAGCATCAGCAGTCTGACATCCAGCTGCAGAGTGTCCCACGCAGATGAGATACAAAAGCTCACATCTCTCTGTTGATGCTGCTTGTGTTGCCACGTCCCACTCACCTAGTTTCTCTCCGCCTCTAGACAACACTTTTTCGGTTTTAAAGGGGTCATACGATGCGATTTCAATTTTTCCTTTCTCTTTGGAGTGTTACAAGCTCTTGGTGCATAAAGAAGATCTGTAAAGTTGCAAAGATTAAAGTCTCAAATCCAAAGAGATATTCTTTATAAAAGTCAACCACGCCTACCTAAAACGGCTCATTCTAACATGCCCCCACATATCTACGTCACGATGCCGCTGCATAACGCCACCCAAATGTTCACGCAAAGAAAGAAGGCGTAACTTTTATTCTCGCTGTAGTATTGTTGTTGCCGCCGCCATGTTGTGAAGGCGCTGTGTGTTTAGTTGTGAAAGCGGAACTACTTTGTTTGGTCTTCCAAAAGAGGACGATATCTGCTTCGTCATGCCTGGAGCTGATCCGTGCTGGTCGCTGAAGAAATACTACAACTTTGC
>NW_015540999.1:0-133 GCF_001515605.1 Sinocyclocheilus anshuiensis | reverse complement strand
CCGCGCCGTTCTCAAGCCCGCCGCCTCTGCTCACTCTAGCCCTCCGGCCGTTCCTCACTCTAGCCCCGGCCTCTGCTCTCTCTAGGCCGCCACCGTGTGTGACGCTGTGTTTCGTTGTGAAAGCGAAACTACT
>NW_015540998.1:127259-140453 GCF_001515605.1 Sinocyclocheilus anshuiensis | reverse complement strand
TTGATCAAGGTCGGTTGGGTGAAATGTTAGTACAGCAATACTTTCCCACATATTTGCATGATATGCACATTTGTTAATATTTTCATTAGCACTGCACTTATTTCCATCGTTCCCACTGCGACTGCTTAAAAAATTTGACACCAAAATGAAAATTCTAACAATATCTATAAATGTTTTAATCTGGTTTTCAGGACCTGACTTAATAAATAGTCCAACCAAATAAGTTGAGAAGTTAAAAGTATAGTATGTATAGTTAAAGTATAACGACTTATGACTCTCTGAGATGCTCCCACTTTTCCCAATTTTTCTCTCCAGACAGGATAGTCTCGTGTCAGGTGTACAACTTTGACTAGCGGTTTGATGGATGGAGCAGAGGAGGTTGTATAAGAGGGGTGAGAAGAAGCACAATGAGCTCTACATGCAAATACACACTGTATGGAGAGCTTCAAGAGTGGAAGGTCTACCTGTATGTCTGAAGATCGTATGTGTCCAAATAGCAAATGACTCATTTTCTCCAGACTGAATGATTAAACTCAACAGCTGCTCTTAAAAATGTCACCAATCTCAACGATATCTGAGTGTGGATGTGAAAAAAGAGTCCTTTTGAGCTGATTTAAATTTGATCTCAGCATCTCAGTTTATCTGAGGGCAAAGCGACAGTAGAAATGATTCTGAAGCCACAAGGGGGCAGTCTTGCCACATGACAACAACTGCCATTTATTCCTTATGACAAGGACTGCAGCAATCTGCGCTGGGTTTAATGCCAGTTGATGGGGAAAGCAGATAATCTCTGACATCCTTCTTTCTTTATTCCCTCATTGGTTGAACACAAATAAGAGGATTATTTAAGGTGCTGTGAAAACAAACTCAATATCTTTCTACAGTACAATACCAGAATCAGATCCATTGTTGGAAAAAGTATACTCAGTACTGTATATCTCCGTATTGAGATTTGTATGGTTAAAGAAAACATGAGGTACTGCAGACTCTAAATATTACTTTTCAACAGATGTTCAACAGATAGACATGCCTCTCAATACCACTTAATTTCACCGACAAACACACACACGTTCCTTGCCACTGTTACCTTTAGCTTGCCAAGTCGGGGTTTAAAAGACATTTAATGTTTAGTAACATTGAATTAATGACACCAACACTATTGGATGAGAGCAAAACTTTAACTAAATTGAGCTGCAAAAATGACAAAGCTGTGTTTTTCTGTCTTCCGTAAAGCTGCTTTATAGCTGAATCAGTTTTTATTTTTTATTTGTTTGCTATATTGACAGTGTCAGTTTTTTTTTTTTGCTATATTGATACTGGTATTGAATTGAATCAGCACTGAACTGACTTAAACTGAATATCTGCACTACTGTTTTAAGTTAAGCTCTTGTCGCTGAATTAAACTTGTTTTAGAACTGATGACTTTTACACAGTTATTGAGCTAAACTGACTCAGCACAGAACTGACTGGAGCCAAATAATGACACTGTTGTCGCGTTAGAGCCACTTTACGGCACAGTTTGGATTTGCCTCGTATTTGATGAAGTTTGCATCATTAATTCTGCAACTTTCCTGTTTAATACTGTGAAGCTGCTTTGAAAAAATCTTGTATTGGCTTGACTGCACGGATACTATTGGATGAGACCTGAACTGAACTGAGTTGGATGACGACTGCACTGTGCTCTCCAGAGCTGCTGTAGGGATGAATTAAACTTATGGATTTTACACAGTTATTGAACCTATCTGAATCAACAACGAACTGATTTCAGCTTAATATTGACTGTTTACTATTGTCTTTGTTTTGAATTGAATTGAATTTTGTTTGTATAACTGATTCACTGTTTTCTTGTTTATCACCATAGAGCTGCATTGAAACTATTTGTATTGTTTAAAAGGTGACTTGACATAACTTGACATATCAGGACCTTTCTGAAGGCCATCTGACTGTATCCAGTGGAGAGCCATGGCCCTTGTACAAAAACGTGAATCTGGGCCTGTCTTGGTCCTGCTGAGTGCTTTTGACATTTTAAGCGCAAGTAGGTCTGTCATTCTGTTATAATAGCAGAAGTTGCTCAAAAGTTTTTAGGGAGAGACTTGAAAATCCTGCAAAAAGCTTTGAGTGGCTGGTTGTGATGAATAAAGAATGGACAGGTATGAAATAAGAGGTATGAGGCACAATAGCCGACAGAGTAAGTGGGGGCACATACAATTTTAATACATAGGCAGGAAACAAGTCATGGATTACAATATCATTGTCAGGGTTGGTGAGCATGAGGGGGAGGTATATATTAGTGAAAAAATGTGTGCCACACAGATACTAACCCAACAGTACTGACCTAGACTTTCCACTCTAGCATCTCTTCACATTTAGTCAGTCAAATACCTCTTAACCAAAGTCACAGCTGTTCACATGTTCACAGTTTTGTCTGGAATATGTTTTTGCAAATGACTTTGACAGAGATTTTAGACAATATTTGGCGGGCCATGTTCTCTCAGAGTGGTTAAACAGTTTTTTTTTTTTTTTAATTAGTATTACAGGGTATTACAGATATTCAGTCTTGCAGTAGATTCATTTATTTACTCTGGATTTCAGCCACACTGCTGATTAAAGACTCGCCCATTGATTAAAGGCTTGATACACACTCTTTGGAGCACACTAGACCTATGTATCTGTTACACTTGTATCTATTCTACTTGAAGAGGTAATGATGCTGAAGAAAGAACACAATAATAGCGACAAATAAACAGTTAAAGTACCGGATAATGCGGCTGGTCATTGTCTGAAAATAAACACATTAAATAAAGGTTCCAAAAAGGGATTTTCACAGTGATGTCAAAGAAGAACCATATTTTGGTTCACCAATGAACCTTTCAGTGAACACACTCTTAAGAACAAGAACACTCTTAAGAATCTTTGTAGTGGAAAAAGATTCTTTAGATTATTAAAATGATATAAAATGAAAAAAATGGTTCTTTTAAGAACTGTTCACTGAAAGGTTCTTTAGGGAACCCAAAATGGTTCCTTTATGGCATTACTGCAAACATTTATTTTTAAGAGTGCAGTTCTTAAAATAATATTTTTTTTTCTTAGTGCGGAGAACATTTTAATAATCTAATGAATCTTTTTGCACTTTAAAGGACCTTTTGTGCACTGGAAAGATTCTATGAATATTACAGATTCTTCATGGAACCATCAATGCCAATAAAGAACCTTTATTTTTAGGAGGGTGATCAAAACCCTGATGAAGATGAAAGGCTATTCACCTAATAAATAAACGTGGACATGAAATTGATTTGATAATTTTATCATTTCCCATGTATATTATTTATTATTTTAAAACATCCGCTAAGGACAATGTTCAAAACATCAGCCTAACAACAAGATGAACACTGCAACCATAGCAGTAATATTATAGTAATACGATAGCAGTTCTCTGAGATCTTTTTTTTTTTTTTTTTACTGCAATCAATAACTGAGACAACAGCATTTATGTTTGTATTAAAGAAGAGAGAACGATTCTGTGAAGTAATGTGAGACGTGAAAGTAGTGCCGTTTATATACAAACATACTTAAATATAGCCTAAATACTTATATACTTAAAACTTGGATTGTGCACATTTGACAAATATGTGCAATATATACTGACTGCCATGCAGACTTTGGACTGAGATGTGTTTGATGTGAAGGTTCTCAGGGTCAGTGAAAATGCTGAGGGTGTTGGCATTGGGGATGTCACTGTGTTTTTGGCTCTTTCTCCAGTGGGGTTGACAGGTTAAATCATTGGGTTGAAGCAGCTGCAGCCAGTTTCTTCGGCAGTTCAGCTGACTGGGCACAGAGGGGTAAGGAGAGCGAGTCACCGCTATTTATTTTGTCTCGAGTCAGACCAAACTGAAATATTTTGCTCTCACTTTTACTGATACTTGCTATGTTATCATAACCATTAAAAGTGGCACACAAAGATGAATTTCTTGTACATACTGTATGATGAATATATGAAGCAGCATTTAATATTTTAATGGGCATAAAGCTAGGAAATGATGTATTCTGGCACATTTATATGTGGTCTTCTGTAGGCGTACATATGGAATATGTAGATATAACAGTAATACATGGTAGTAGGCATGTATTTGATATATAATGCTATACATGGAATCTAACTGCAACACTGGAGGTGTGTTTGGTACATTTCTTTTAAGATGTTTTCTGCTGGATGAAGGTTAATCTACCTTAGGGAATCACTCTGGATAAACACAAACATGGAAAACACTTTCATATTTTCAAAATGATTGTAAGCACATTATGCTTTGTATGCATGCAGATGTGTGGACCATTATGCAGAAGTTTAATTAGAAAGACTCAAAAAGCTCGGCGGCTTTAGCATATCGAGTGAGGACTGCCCTCATGTGCCCTGCTAGAAACTCTTCACAGTAATCACAACATTAACACACACACACAAAAAACAAAACAAACAAAAAAAACTAACAGCATCAGGGAACAAACTAGGCTGTTTATCCTTCTCAGTCCTGAAAAAGGAAATTCATATAGTTATAAAATAAATTTGAATAGCAATAATTGCAATAATTCTGTTTTTCTGTAGAGGGAAACTATTTAATACATGGAATTTGGCCTTATGTGCATGAAATTTATGTTCACCACTATTGCAAGATAAAAGCAAGCATAGCAGTCTACTTCATTGACATTTTCGAACTAGCAGGTTTATCAGATGAAATACTAAAATAATAATTATCCATATGATTATGCATATAATGCAAATAATGCATGTCTACTACCCTAATTTGACGTTATAGCTTCATTACATGAGCAAGTAGCATGTAATATGAATATATATTTAATATGTCATTATCTCCTGAAGCAGCTTTCACATTATTATTATTATTATCATGCAGTGTGTGTAATACTGTATTAAACAACAGTCAACGAATCCAAATGTCCAGTTAACATGACATGATATACAGTATATAGAGAGTTGTGTATAAAACATCCATAATTTGTAACTGTTGGAATGAGGAGGTTATAAACAGATTTTAAGTCCCTCTTCACTCTCTTCATTTCCCAGATCCAGCATTTTCCACAAACTCCCAAATATATTATTTACACACCCCAACAATTTTTCTTGACGTGTTTAAATTTCTTTTACTGCTCCATCATTGATTGCCTTGATCTCAGCTGGAACCAGAGAATCTCTTTGCTTGTCCCCAGAGTGTGTGTTTTTTATTTTGCTCCTTATAGGTTATGAGACATATTTGATCAAATGGAAAACAGAGATGACAGAGCATTTTTGCCAGTCTGCTTTCGTGTATAAGCAGACTGTCAAGAGGCATTTTTGAGGCATTCTTTTGGCTGAGCTGACTAGACTTTTCATTTTCACTTACCCACACACATAAAACGTTAATGACTTTCCTTATTGAAAGTTCTTGTTATTTCACAAGTGGAAAGTGCAAAAGGAAAGAGTAGCTTATTATAATTTCAGTTATTCAAATATGCATTAGAATTATTTGACAAAACAAAATTAACAAATTTGATAACGAATATGCATCCAATTGCGTTCCACATTTTTATTAATTTTGTTTATCAGATGCTAAATAGTGGAATTTACATTTCAGTTCTTCATTGACAGATGCATCTGACTTAGAACTTCACTTGACAGAAATCAAAGCTGTCAGCAAATATTTCCTGATTTTAGATAGGCATATGCTGTGTTGGTCATGGTTTTGAGCTGCGCATGACTGATTGTGAGGAAGATGATACTGACAGTGGTGATGATTGTAAGATCATAGTGACAATATTGATGGAAAATGAAAACATCATTAGGCACGACAATAAAGTTATGTGTTTCATTTCAGTGCACGTACCAAGAATGCTTTAAACTAGAATCCTATATTTTATAATGTGGCTTGTAAAGTCTAAAACTGCCATATCAAAGAATGGCCTACAATTTTCATTTCTTTTATTGAATTTCTCCTTTTAAAGGAAAAACGAGCGGTGACCTCATTAGCAGTAATATTACACAAGGGCAGTTGTCAACTTAGAGTGAAACCACTGTGCTAGAAAAAAACAATTCTGACGTTAATGATGAATAATGAAAGGGTGGTTCAGCTAATGACAAACCTAGATTCACATGGGAAGGTAATAAACTCTTAGTGTCTTATTGCCATTGCTCTCAAAATCATTAAAATGTTTGGAAAAAAATCACACGTGAACATTCTTTTCAAATGTCTGAACCAATTTTCTCTCATCCAAAAATGTTCACCTTAAGTGTGTTTGTGTTCATTTGCACTTTTGATGTTGCTTTGAGAAATACCAACAATAGGTGCTCTTATTTTGTAAAGTATTGCGCAGCAAAGTCCTACTTGCTGGCAATTGAAATATATCTTAGCCAACAGAGATTATAACAGTGTAGGCGCAAACATCTTATCCCTGATGCGTGTGCAGAATGCAACAATCAACATTAACCATTGTGCTGCTCTATGCTTGCCATTATCCGCTCGCGTGCAGACCATCTGTCCTGCACCTCTCAGAGAACCTGTGCACTTTATGGCTCAGGTGATGTTGATTAAATTACATTCCCGCCACATTCCCTTAACCGAACACTGACATCCGAACACTCCAGCGGAGCTTCTGCACATCTGATCTAGTCACCGATAAGGTTATTGTATGAAGAAAAAAAAAGACTGGTGCTAGTCAGGCCCTATCTCTGATAGTTTTTGTGAAAATGGGCCAGTTGGTCCCAAGAAATGAAAGTGTGAGAGTGAATAATTGCTGGGTGGACCATCCATTGCATCATGGGTATATTCATTGGTATGAGAAGCATATGGAGAAAGTTGCATACAGCACAACAGGGGACAAAACACAATGTTTCTTCAGCCAGGAAATCACTTTTTATGGAACAAAGCCATCATTAGTAGCAAATGGCTTTCAAAACCCCTAGACTATGGGTCTGATTTCCCACTGCCGCTGTTAAATGCATGTCGAAAATTGGAGCGAGCTGATTAGATCAATCTAATAGTGAAGGCTAAATGAATTTTCAGAGGGCCACTTTAGGCAGGTGATGGAAATGATTCCGCTGTCAGGTGGGAAAGAAGTATTTTGCCATCTTTGCTGCATGTCCTTTTTTCTTCTTCTCCTTGATGAAATGCCTTGTAAGTTCTTATTTCACTGCATGCAAAAAATAAAGATGCATAATGCTTTTCTGATGTAGTTCAACTAGTGTCCTCCAAAATCTATTTAACTATATGATTGTGCGTTTTTGAAATGGTTATTGATATTTGCAATATTAATGAGATGGCTAACTGTTACATCGTCTTTCATGGAATTATAATGAAGGAACATTGAGTACAAAGTACTATCATCAAGTGAATGTATCAGAAGCATGAGGAAAATGAATATGAATGCACTGAATAAAATAACAATGCCATTTGCAAAGTAGAAAATGATCCTTGAGTGGTCAGGTAACAATGCTATATATTGGCTATATTGGCTCTGCTACCATTTACACATCTTTGTCATCACTGTGTCCCTCATGAAGGCACCAGTCCCTGTCTGCCAAATGAGCATTTTATTATGACTATTCAAATGCTGTGGTCCATCTCTTACAGTCTCAGCATAAAATATATGCAAGCAATAATGTATATGAACTAAATTTTAAAATTATATTACAACAAGAATTTTGACTCAGTATGCATTACAGTATCCATCTTATTTTTAATGCAATAGTGGACATGACCATTTTTTATTTAATGTGCAAGGTTTTTGACGTCAGTTGCTTCCAGTTATTTTAGTGGTACGAAAAAAGTTAATTATACTGCTTGATGTTCAAAACTGGTATTTGTCATCACATTGTTTTAATTTATTACTGTAATCATAAACACACTAGTTACTGCATTTCGTTATTCTTCTAGTTATTACAGCAGCTAATGAATTAGAAATCTCACACATTCACAAAAAAAAAGATCTTATGCATAGCTTTCTGATTTGAAAAATAAGGTGGATGCAATATGACAAACCTAGATTCACATGGGAAGGTAATAAACTCTTAGTGTCTTATTGCCATTGCTCTCAAAATCATTAAAATGTTTGGAAAAAAATCACACGTGAACATTCTTTTCAAATGTCTGAACCAATTTTCTCTCATCCAAAAATGTTCACCTTAAGTGTGTTTGTGTTCATTTGCACTTTTGATGTTGCTTTGAGAAATACCAACAATAGGTGCTCTTATTTTGTAAAGTATTGCGCAGCAAAGTCCTACTTGCTGGCAATTGAAATATATCTTAGCCAACAGAGATTATAACAGTGTAGGCGCAAACATCTTATCCCTGATGCGTGTGCAGAATGCAACAATCAACATTAACCATTGTGCTGCTCTATGCTTGCCATTATCCGCTCGCGTGCAGACCATCTGTCCTGCACCTCTCAGAGAACCTGTGCACTTTATGGCTCAGGTGATGTTGATTAAATTACATTCCCGCCACATTCCCTTAACCGAACACTGACATCCGAACACTCCAGCGGAGCTTCTGCACATCTGATCTAGTCACCGATAAGGTTATTGTATGAAGAAAAAAAAAGACTGGTGCTAGTCAGGCCCTATCTCTGATAGTTTTTGTGAAAATGGGCCAGTTGGTCCCAAGAAATGAAAGTGTGAGAGTGAATAATTGCTGGGTGGACCATCCATTGCATCATGGGTATATTCATTGGTATGAGAAGCATATGGAGAAAGTTGCATACAGCACAACAGGGGACAAAACACAATGTTTCTTCAGCCAGGAAATCACTTTTTATGGAACAAAGCCATCATTAGTAGCAAATGGCTTTCAAAACCCCTAGACTATGGGTCTGATTTCCCACTGCCGCTGTTAAATGCATGACGAAAATTGGAGCGAGCTGATTAGATCAATCTAATAGTGAAGGCTAAATGAATTTTCAGAGGGCCACTTTAGGCAGGTGATGGAAATGATTCCGCTGTCAGGTGGGAAAGAAGTATTTTGCCATCTTTGCTGCATGTCCTTTTTTCTTCTTCTCCTTGATGAAATGCCTTGTAAGTTCTTATTTCACTGCATGCAAAAAATAAAGATGCATAATGCTTTTCTGATGTAGTTCAACTAGTGTCCTCCAAAATCTATTTAACTATATGATTGTGCGTTTTTGAAATGGTTATTGATATTTGCAATATTAATGAGATGGCTAACTGTTACATCGGAATTATAATAATTATAATGAAGGAACATTGAGTACAAAGTACTATCATCAAGTGAATGTATCAGAAGCATGAATATGAAGAATATGAATGCACTGAATAAAATAACAATGCCATTTGCAAAGTAGAAAATGATCCTTGAGTGGTCAGGTAACAATGCTATATATTGGCTATATTGGCTCTGCTACCATTTACACATCTTTGTCATCACTGTGTCCCTCATGAAGGCACCAGTCCCTGTCTGCCAAATGAGCATTTTATTATGACTATTCAAATGCTGTGGTCCATCTCTTACAGTCTCAGCATAAAATATATGCAAGCAATAATGTATATTAACTAAATTTTAAAATTATATTACAACAAGAATTTTGACTCAGTATGCATTACAGTATCCATCTTATTTTTAATGCAATAGTGGACATGACCATTTTTTATTTAATGTGCAAGGTTTTTGACGTCAGTTGCTTCCAGTTATTTTAGTGGTACGAAAAAAGTTCATTATACTGCTTGATGTTCAAAACTGGTATTTGTCATCACATTGTTTTAATTTATTACTGTAATCATAAACACACTAGTTACTGCATTTCGTTATTCTTCTAGTTATTACAGCAGCTAATGAACAGAAATTTCACACATTCACAAAAAAAAATATCTTATGCTTAGCTTTCTGATTTGAAAAATAAGGTGGATGCAATAAATTTACAAGATAAGCTTCTCCTCTTTCCATTAATTCCTCCCTGGTTGTATGCATGTATTATGTATGTATGTGTATGTGTGTGTGTGTGTGTGTGTGTGTGTGTGTTATGTATGTATGTGTGTGTGTGTGTGTGTGTGTGTGTGTGTGTGTGTGTGTGTGTTGATGTAAACGTGCCTCAAGCATCCCTTACTTGTTTATTTTGTATGTTAACATTACTCCTGTTCATTGTTATTGTGTACATATTAATTCATTTTCAAAATAAATGATAAAAATACAAACATACCACACTTTATGTAGCATTTTAATTTAATCAACATGATACATATTTTATCACAAGATATTAATATATATTAATTACATATTTTTTCAAATACATACAATTTCAAACTTTTTATTATGCCACATAATTTATTTGATCCTTAAATACTTTAAACTTGGCAGCTTTAAGAACTATTTTGTCAGGTTCAGGTCGATTTTATTAAGGATAATCATAAACTGCTGCCATATTTTATTGTGTCTGCCAGTTGTTCTGGCAGAGACCTGTAGCTCTCACTGAGTGAATCTATTAGCCAGCTGATGGCTGTTCATCAGGGTGCTTCCTAGCCTCGGAGAACAGATCAGGTTGATAAAAGGATGTAAAAGGATTAGGACTTCAGACAGCCAAGGAGTTGAGACAGAGGGAAAAATAGGATTACTGCTCTTCTCACTGTGGTCTCTGTACATGCTGGGTGGTTTACTTCAATGAGGGAGAAAAAAATAGAAGAAGAAATTCACATGAGAAAAAAAGGGAATTGTAAATAATCTAAGATCAAATGTTTTGATCTTTTGATTTGATTGTTTTAAGGATAATCAGGGTAAACCAGTTGTTCTGGCAGAGACCTGTAGCTCTCTGAGTGAATCTATTAGCCTGCTGATGGCTGTTCATCAGGGTGCTTCCTAGCCTTGGAGAACAGATCAGGTTGATAAAAGGATGTACAGGGATTAGGACTTCAGAAAGCCAAGGAGTGGAGACAGAGGGAAAAATAGGATTACTGCTCTTCTCACTGTGGTCTCTGTACATGCTGGGTGGTTTACTTCAATGAGGGAGAAAAAAAAAGAAGAAGAAATTCACATGAGAAAAAAAGGGAATTGTAAATAATCTAAGATAAAATGTTTTGATCTTTTATATTTTATTGTATTATGTATTTTAGATAAATTTTGCACAGATTATTTTTAAAATCACAATGCATGAACATATTCAGCAGAAAGGATATGTAACAACCGGAGGGGATCTTAAATAATGAAGCACTTTTGTTCACACACCTACCACAGAACAATGTCAAAGTGGATAGAATACATGTTTTTCAAGTAGTTCACAACTTGTTTGATGTCTGTGAAACATGACAATGTGTTCCACTGAATAAGAGGTGCATTCGTGATAGATTGTGACTAAAAACAAATAGTGTTGGGTCCGAGCAGGTCCACCTTGTTGAGTCCGAGTCGAGTCCAAGTCCATAATCAACTGATTTTGAGGTAATTTATGTCTTGTTATCCTAATTGGAAGGTTGGTCCGAGCAATTCCACTTTGTTGAGTCCGAGTCAAGTCCGAATCCTCAACCAACTGAGTTTGAGGTAGTTATTAATTAGAGTCCAAAATGTGTTAAGTTTGATTACAAGTCTGATTTCATTCATAATTGCAGTCCAACTACCTAACTCTAAAAGCAAATGCACTACTTTGATAGTTGAAGTGGTCTAATATGACTGAAAACAGAATAAGCTGTATCAGTAAGTCCCTTCATTTTTAAAAATCATAGCTTTGCTGGGAAATTGCACATATAGATATGTATCTCAGGGCTCAGATTGTAATGAAGGCAAGGATTTACCATCCATTTGGCGACAGTCATTGTCTTTGTTGATCTGGGGTTGAGGTAAGGCCATTTTCCTCATTTCCTCTCATTGAGCAGTCCTGGGGGCAGGATATGATTTAAAGTAGACAGCAATTTCACTCGAAATGACTGGCACAAGACCTCCTGAACCTTTGCAACGGAACATGGCCATAAGGGACGTTTTCCTGTTTGCATTTTGCATATTTGTTGAAAGTTGCCTGTGGCTCTGCTGCACTCAAATTCAGTGTTGCATATTAGACTTGTCCATATATAGCTGTAAAATATAACTCACAATGTTATATTCTTTATTGCTTACTTGCACATGCTGGAAACATTAAAACACAATGTGTGCTATTGCAGCCAGGTTTGTGCAAATGTATATGTTATTACAGTATGTGCAACACTTCTCTGGACTTTATTTTCATCCAGACAGATCAACTAAAGTGAGAATTAAGCTCTTGTGTCATGATGTACTTTTGGAAAGAAAAGGCTTTTTTAACGACTGGAAATTTCTGCCATCGTAAAATCATTGACTGCTATGAAGTCTTTGGAGGGCTTTTCCTTGCAGGACTGACAGACCAATTATGGACTTGGGAATGTGCAATACTACGATAGCTACAGTCGCACCAATGCCGCCCCAATCCCTGTCACAGCACAGAGACCAGATAAGATGCCATCAAAGGCTGTGCACCTCATGCCCTTCGTGCCTGTGCACCTGTACACACTGTGCCCATAATGAAGAGAAATAAGCCACTGAAATATCACTTACCCAGAGCAGCCTGAGACAGCGGTCTTAAATTAAAGCAATTCTATCATTAGTGCACTGTGCATGCAGCAGACAGAGCACTCTCGATCCCTCATGCACAGTCTGCTGAAGAATCATCCGTTGCTTAGTGTGACTTCAGTGTCTATTAGCGTATTAGTGAAAGATGAGCTTTGACTGGCTGTCAGAGGACCCGCTCTGGGGTGATTCTCCCAATTAAATAAAGCAGCAAGTGGCACAAGCCAGCTTGAGAAGGGTTGGCAGAAGAAATGGTGTTTGATAAGTTTACAGTGGCCAGATGGGAGAGACAATCCCTGTGACTACTAAATGGCACATTGGTTTGCTACTGCAGAAATGACAGCTTTAATGTTGGTTGTTGTGCGATAGCCTACATCTGAGACTGAATAAACTTGGTTAAGCTGTGCCTTTGTTTATACTAACATATTCTGTTTTATCATGCATGAATCTTTGATCCACCCTTTTGTGATGAATGACATTTGTTTATTGCTACTGGAAGGCACTGTTCAAGATTGGTGAGGAAAAGTTATATTCTGGCAGGCACACTTTTTTTTTCAGAGTCTGTTATATTAATACTTCAAAGGCCTCCAATATTATATTTATTTTACAGAAGACTTAATACATATAAGTATGTAAT
>NW_015540998.1:116921-126843 GCF_001515605.1 Sinocyclocheilus anshuiensis | reverse complement strand
ATTTATGTTTTGTTATCCTAATTGGAAGGTTTTTTTTTTTTTTTTTAAATATGTTGACTGTTCTCAGAAAATTTTAATTTGTTCAAAATGTCTGAATTTGTGTTATGTTTGAGTATAAATCCACCCGAATGGGTACGAGCCCAAGTTCTTTCAGAATTGCAGCCCGAAGTCCGAGTCCAAGTACCCCAACTCTAAAAACAAATAGACTACTTTGATAGTTGAAGTGGTCTAGTATGCCTGAAAACAGATTAAGCTGTTAATCTGGTGGCGAGGAAAAGTTATATTCTGGCAGGCACACTTTTTTTTCAGAGTCTGTTATATTAATACTTCAAAGGCCTCCAATATTATATTTATTTTACAGAAGACTTAATACATATAAGTATGTAATATAGGACATGCACACATATTTCTATCAAAATAGTTAAATTCCTTTGGATTGTTTTTACATGTTGTGCGATAGCCTACATCTGAGACTGAATAAACTTGGTTAAGCTGTGCCTTTGTTTATACTAACATATTCTGTTTTATCATGCATGAATCTTTGATCCACCCTTTTGTGATGAATGACATTTGTTTATTGCTACTGGAAGGCACTGTTCAAGATTGGTGAGGAAAAGTTATATTCTGGCAGGCACACTTTTTTTTTCAGAGTCTGTTATATTAATACTTCAAAGGCCTCCAATATTATATTTATTTTACAGAAGACTTAATACATATAAGTATGTAATGCATGTAAAAAAACATGCACACATATTTCTATCATAATAGTTAAATTCCTTTGGATTGTTTTTACATTAAGCTAATGATTTTATGTTCTCAAAACCTAATCCGTACACAAACCTTTCTGCATTTTTATATTTTCATTAAGACATTGCATTTAAAATTACAGTTGTATGTTTAATCAGAGAGCAGCAATGTCATGATCTGTATGAGTTATGTATCTGTAATATATACGTATATACTGTATATATATCCTGATGGGATCGCTTTATTAATACTTCAAAGGCCTCCAATATTATATTTATTTTACAGAAGACTTAATACATATAAGTATGTAATATAGGACATGCACACATATTTCTATCAAAATAGTTAAATTCCTTTGGATTGTTTTTACATTAAGCTAATGATTTTATGTTCTCAAAACCTAATCCGTACACAAACCTTTCTGCATTTTTATATTTTCATTAAGACATTGCATTTAAAATTACAGTTGTATGTTTAATCAGAGAGCAGCAATGTCATGATCTGTATGAGTTATGTATCTGTAATATATACGTATATACTGTATATATATATATATATATATATATATATATATCCCGATGGGATCGCTTGGGGTCCTAGTGGAGATCCGATTTTAAGAAAGAACCCTATTTGTCGTGAGTCTATCAAGGCCATCCAATTTGAACTTGAAATCACACTACATTTTTATTCATAAAATTCAGTCATATTAGCTTAGCAGACTCACCAAAGTGTTGTAATTTCATGTATGTTAGATACAAATACCACTGTAATCAATAAAACATTTTTCTTTTCTATTATTTGGTTATGTCCTTTCCCAAAATGGTTTTCTGTTTCCGGCACATCCCTATATGATGTATGTTAGATACAAATACCACTGTAATCAATAAAACATTTTTATTTTCTATTATTTGGTTATGTCCTTTCCCAAAATGGTTTTCTGTTTCCGGCACATCCCTATATTAAGCTGTTTTCCTCATGGGCCCGGTTGGATGGTTTCCACAATGTAAGTGACTTCAGGTGGGAACATTTGATCACTACAATTTTAGCAAAACCAGACTTGCACACACACAAATCCTGCATGACAGTTCATCATT
This sequence comes from Sinocyclocheilus anshuiensis, assembly GCF_001515605.1. Lineage (NCBI taxonomy): Eukaryota > Metazoa > Chordata > Actinopteri > Cypriniformes > Cyprinidae > Sinocyclocheilus > Sinocyclocheilus anshuiensis. Next base: position 125,002 of record NW_015540998.1, on the reverse strand, counting down.
TAAAGACAAAGCCCTAATTCTGTTTTATGGAGACAGAAAACATGTATACTGTGTCTAAATGAAATTAAAAGGGCCATTTTAAGTGCCTGCGGCCAGCCTGTGATTTTAATAAGCATATGAAAATGGAAACAAATTAATACCCTCTTAATATAATATCTCATTAAATGCTTAGGTGGGTGGTGCACAGCTCCCCTGACAATTGGCGACTACAGACAGTTGCTGAGAAACCAGACAGGGTGGAGGAAAGAAGGGAGCAATAGAGGACGGATGGATCGGTACTAAATTCTAAAGCATCAAATCAGCATTAACCTGCTTCAGGAGGATCAAATTGCCCCGTCAATGGCTTGTGCAATATATTCTCTTTTAGAGATTCTAAAACAAGACCAAATACTTCTGACAGCTTGACAACTATGCTCATAAAGTCATATTGCCTGCTTGAAGCTTTTATGATGTTGTTATTTAATGATTAGTTTCAGCACAAGCCACTTCTGGGGAAAAGAAAAAAAATGTTTTGAAAAGTTTTCTCTAAAGTAATATATTCATATTTGATGGTGTGATGTTTATAGTAACAGGGTTCCAGTCAACTCTTCAGTAACCTATCATGTCAGATACAGAGCTGAGCTCAGTTAGTATGCAGATCAACCAGTTTTAGTCGTAAACAAATGGCTCACATGCTCACGGACTGATCAACAGTCTCCACTCCAGCTGTTCTCAAACATCTGCTAACAATTTGACAATACACAATTATTTTCATATTCAGTATTCAAAACACCCAAACCACATTTTGTTATTGATATTCAGACACAATATTTATAGTAGTACTTTGGTGTGGTAATATGAACATTTATCCCTGTAAAGCCCAACATATGAAATAACAGTTAGAAGAAAAAAAATAATAATGGAACAGTTTATTGAACCTTTAGACTAAATATTTTTAAAAATTAAAAAAAAAAAATAAAATTGATACAGTACATCAGGGTTTTCGCTCGATAGTTTTGTAATCAGTGTAGTTTTTAATGCAAGAGGCAAAACTGAATGCAATGCAGTACAAGGATGATTGCGAACATGAGGGCTATACAGTATATACCAAACAATAGGAGAACACATGTCAAGAACAACCAATGACAGAGTGGAGCTGAGGAACATGAACCAATCGGAACGCAGAACTGAAGACCACATAACAAGACAATGAACCAATAAACGCATGACACATGAACTAGGGTAGCAAATGGCAGGAACACATGAGGGAACAGGGAATCACATGACAAACCAGAAAACTAGACTAAGAGCATGGATACAATGTAAAAGACATGAACAGCAACAAAACCCAAAAGCAACTGTGACATGTCCCCTCCTCTATAGGTGACTCCAGACGCCCAAACAAAACTTCAAAACCCAAAATGTTCTGGTGGTGGTGAAGCAGAGGTGGTCCAGGGGGCGGGATGGAGGGCCAGGCCCATGAAGGGGAACAGGATCAGGATCGTGGAACAGTGACGGGCCTGGGACGTGGAGCAATGGAAGGCTTGATCCATGGAGCAGAGGGCAAGACCATGGACCGTGAAACAGTGGTGGACCTGGACCGTGGAGCAAGGGTAGGTCTACTGTAGACTGTGGAGTAAGTTTTGATCATGTCGGTAATTTAGAGGCCTTAGAATCAAACATTTATCAAATATGATGTCCTGGGTGTCACATCTATTGTGTTCACACCAACACTTTTTTGCTAAAATCTCACCCTTTTCTGGTGGATATCTGTTGCACATACTGAAAAATGGAAGAGGGGTGATATTAAAAACAATCTCTGACATTTCTGTATAATTCCCGATCACATCAAGCTCACCAAAATAAGAATAGGAGCATTGCAAGACTGAATTAGGAAGCAGTTCATGGGATGTAGTGATTTTGCCTGGTGTTTCTGTTATTATCTCCCACCACGCAAGCCAGAGACTCAGAACGTTGGTGATCTGTTTCTGTCTCTCCCCTTAGGCTGGCCGCACACTAGATGATTTTAAGGCCGATTTTAAGCCGAATTTGCATCCCCGAACGATCAGGGGGTGTGGCCCGATTTGCGGCTTGTCGCAAACGTTTTTTTTGTCCAAAAAAATCCTCTATTGTGTGGTGTTATTACGATTATTTTTCTGCTCCCGATTGAGACGGAGTGTCCCTGAACTCAAAACATGTTTGATATTTACGACTCTTGATTGAGCTGCCTCTGACATGATACCCGCGATAGCCAATGAGAGCGAGCAAGCATCACCTGCCGGAAGTTGCGTGCTTCTGTAGCTGAAACTTGGCAGCCACAAACATGCCATGACAGCAGAGAACATCACCCATATTCTTTTTTATACTTTGTTTTTCACTGTGAAACAGAACACGCGCCAGGAGAGCCAGCTGACAACGTTGATTGTCCTCTATTTGTTTTTCTTCTCTAGTCACGTTTGATCTCGTGAGTGTTCGTGAGATCACGTGTCACTGTGAAATCGTTCCTACAATCAACAAGTGTGTGGTCTCGTGGTCTGGTCGAATCATCTAGTGTGTGCGTCCAGAGGATTATAAGGCTAAAAATCGGTTGAACTGTCTTCATGTCTGTGGTCTCCCATGGTTTTAAAATCTTTTAAGATTTGAAAATTGTCTAGTGTGCGGCCAGCCTTACAGGACTGAGACTCAGAACAAGGAGTCTTTTGGAAGGGTACCTTTTTTCCCATTTCCGTGCTTGTTATTGGCTGTTTCCATCAGAGTGGGGGAACACAGTATGGCCCACCCTTCTTTCCTCCTGTGGGACTTATTTCATAGTCCAAACACATATTTAGAAAAGTGTCACTAAAGTTTTACCGATTAATTATTCACTTACAAAACCACAACCAGAATACCTGTGGCAATGTTACGAACGTATTAAGTCCAAACATGATGGAAAAAGATTGAACTGTCATACAGGCATTCATTTGTCCATTAACAGTTCGCGTAAGATGTTGCACTACACATCGCTGTCATTGAAAATAATTGTTTCACTGAATAAGTATAAGATGGGTGTGTTGTAGTTTGCATCAGTTTTAAGGTTTGAAAAAAAGTTACAGTATGAATGGATTTGGATGGCTCTTTGTGATCTCTCTTTGTTTCACCCACTGCTGCTGCATCTAGAGGTCGTAAATCATTTTTATGGCGGTCACAGGCCAAAACCTTAGGAATCAGTCTATTGGTGGGTGAAGGGCAGAAACTGCATTTTGACTAATGAGAAGTCCTGTCTTTCCTGTCTTATTCTTGCCCTCTATAAGAGGTATCTGGCTGTTGTCCTGGCATCTTCATCTGATGGCGTTGGACAGTTTGCTTATGTTAGTCCAACAAGATCCAATCAAAATGTAGCAAACCTTTGTCCACTATTGTGGTCAGAAAGGGGCCCCGCCAAAAACTGGGCCCTGGAATGTGCCGTTCACTACAGGGGGAATATTACCCTGTGAATTTTTGTGCTGTTCTCTACCAACACGTATGAGCCTTCAGTGACACAACACAAAGGATAAAACACAATCATACAAGGATTATGTGGCAGGTTTCTCTAGTACTTCCATGTTCATATTTTGCACTAGTTTTACTTTTGATTTATTCATAGGCCTACCAATTAAAATATGTGAAAAAACGGCCAGAAAAAAACAAACACCAAGTGTTACTTTCCAGCAGCTGTTGTAACTTGATAAAGCAGTATGCTGCTGTCATAATTTTCCTGTAATTTGACATCAGTTATTTATGTGTAAACATTGTGCAGGTTCACTGGCTCTCTGTTCTACTAGACTTCGATTTGCACTGTTTCCCAACTTTTACAGAGGCCTGGGCTGGAAATCATTAATGCGCTTTAGGCTCTGAATCTCGTTTTAAACGCTTATTTTGATGCAGTGCATGCAGTGATTTGCTGCAGTAGATTTTAGTAAAGCTCAAAATAAAGCCAAAAAGAACAATACCAAAGTGAAGCTTCCAGCATAGCTCTGAAGTGAAATTTTGTGAATTTTTTTTTTTTTTGAGATTTACACTGAAGCAGGTTTTCAGATTGATATGACCTCACGCCTACAGCCTAAACCTCCATCTCTCTTGATAGAATAAAATTAAAGGAATTTATAAGGGAAACATAATATATAAAAGTAACATGTATATAAGTGCTGCAGTGCAGCAGTTTAATTGCTCCACGTTTTGGAGACAGAAACAATCGTCTGTCAAAATGGTCAGCAATAGCATATGTAGCGTGCATTTTAGCATTTTTAAATAATGTTTAGTGCTGCTTTAAACAAAAGCAAACAAGCAAGCTATACAAACAAACCAAAAAAAAAAAAAAAAAAGCTTTGAAAAAACATTGCCTGAATCTAAATTGATTTACCCCTTCAAATATGCATTTTTCTTTCAAATTGCTTCTTATTTTGGCAGGCATTACTTTGAAGTTTTGTTTCGCCTCAGTGTACTGCTGGCAAGTGGGTTCATTAATGAGTTTACATTTGTCTGCATGCCTTGTCAGGGAATATATCTGTGTGTAGGTGAGTTCCGCTCAGATTTGGCCGCTCAGACAATAACAGTATCAGAGTTGACACAGGCTGTTGGCAGGGGTAATTGTTTTGAGTCTTACCCAGAATCTCTCACAGGATGTAAGCATAACTGGATTAGACCGAGGCTCTGCAGTTGACACATCCACTCTCTCACTTTTTAACATTTAATCAAGCTATCAAACATCATTCTATCTTCTCTCTGCAGGTCAATTCAAGGCTAAACTTGCCACAGATACGGTTTCATGCCTGTTTTCTTGTCCCCACACCACTGCACATGCTGAAAAGGGACAGACTGAATAAACTGAACAAAAGCCCTGCATTTATTTTTTCTGTTTATGGCCAGACGTGCAGCCTCAAACAATATACTCTCGTTGACCTAAAGCACTTAGAGCATGCGTTAGATCCTCCTCCTTTCTTGAGGAAAGATCATGCAAGCATCAGTAGACATCTCACAGCCATCCACAGCTTAAAATTCAAAGAACACTGCCAGTGCCGACCACAGAGGAAATGCTTTAAAAAAGATCAATGTGCTTGCTAAAGTGCTAGACTATAAATAAGCTTTAGAGGGGTTGTTTCTCCTCTGTGCATTCCAAACAGCAGTCAGAGAGTGATATCCGTGTCAGGGAGAGGAACCAAACACGAATTCGAACACCTTTTCCAGCTGCGCCAGAAATGTATCCTCGCTGATTACATACACCCAGGAATAATGAGTCAGGTCAGGAAACCTGTTGCTTTCGTTAGCTGATAACCACTTAATGTGGACTTGTGAAGCATATGGCTTTTAATAAAAACTCTCCAGCATGATAAATGCAGGGTTTGCATATGGCCGTACATTTTTAAAGCACTGAAAAAAATTAGACAGAGGGCGTAGATGCCTGTTAGTGTGCCTGCTTGCATTCAAAAACAGTACGCGGCAACAAAGGCATTAAAGCTCAAGTGTATCACTTTGTCTTGTAAGACATTGTCCTTTTTGGCAATTGTCTTAACTGGCAAGGTCAGACCAATGCTAGACAGAACGAATTGAAAATATGATACATGGTGGACAAGGACTGCCCTGTTGAAAAAAACAGCATATGTTTGTTTTGAAGTATGGCAACTGGTTTGAGCTGGTTATGAGCTGGTCTTGAGGAGGAGCTAGTTGCTTAGGACTAACTTATGACCAGCTTAAACCAGCTGCCATGCTTCAAAACATACCTAACCAGCATATGCTGTTTTTTTTTTTTATACAGGGTAATGAGCAAAATGAATCAAAATGAATATGGTGATCATTATTTAAACCATGTAGCATTTAGTTTCTTAGGATGTGGTCTGCTCCTTTTTGAGCCTGGGAATGAATTCAAATGATACATTTGAAACGTAAATTTTTGAGTGTTTACTGTATATTTACCCTCCAGTGGAAAGTACTTTCAGTCTTGCTTTTGGCATGCAGTTTTTTTTTTTAATGGTAAATCTAAATTAACTGTAAAATAGATACAGTGAAAACAAATACTAACAACAACATCTTTACATAAGGTGAAGGATACAACCCCCCCCATACATCAAGCTCTGTATTCTTGCCTGAGAAGCCAGTTGTAATCTCTTCTGCCTGATGCCAGCAATGAGTGCAACAGTGAGTGCAAATTACTTTCTCAGAGTTCCTCTTGACACAGGGTCCTTGCATTTTGTGTCACTGCAGGATGTAACACGTCTAAGAGATCTTAGACTAAAAATGCTCCAGAATCACACAAACATATTCATTTTTTATTAGTTCGATTTGCATCATGATTTGAGATTTGCACTTCTAACAATATAAATTCTCACTTTAATCACATGTATTAGTACAAATACCCTGAACTCTCCACACTTTTGTGTCTAGTTTCAGCATGACTGATTGGATACTTGAAGATGAGCACAATGTGTCATTCTTTAGAAACCAGCCGGCAGTGTTGCTTTAGAGTATCTTATTCTACTCAAACACACGTTTTCTTGGTATTATCTGATGATAAACTGCAATGCATCATCCCACAAGGTTTGTGCATTACAGCTGAAATGTAGATACCAGTGGTGCAAGCAGTTTTTTGCAGTAATTTTGAGGTCACATTCAGTTCTATTCTGTGAACTAACCCTACCCTGGTTACTTTATTGATTTATAAGTTTATGCATATTCAGATTTCACACACACAAGGGCCAGTAACATTTACGCACTGTCACATGGGTGCCTTTAGCAACATTTGATTTTGAAAGAGCTGCTTCTTGCACATTTCCCAACACTTGTGAGAAAGTGGCACTAAAAGTGTGTTCGGTTTAATCCCAAATGGTTGAATGTGAATCTGGTAATGTTTTATTTTGTTGGTTGTTGTATATCACAGCAGTTCAGAAATGAAATGTCCGTTCGTGGTACAAGTTGAATACTCTATCAGTACAACGTACAATTTACACTAAAACCTAAACCTAACCGACAGTGTTAACAAAAGCAACTGTGACATGAAAACACATTTGAAGCAACCATGCAATTTTAGCTTGCTTCTACCAGTGATCCTGCATTGCAAGTGCAATGCTATACCAGGTGGACTTCCAAGCAAGTTTAAGTCAAAGAAAAGCCAAAAGAGCTGATTATGTCATGCAAATTTCAAGATGCATTAGACTACAAATCATGCACTATGGTAAAAATGTTTTGTCATAACACAGTATTGTGCAAGGAACCTTGCAAAAATAAGTCTTTATTAATCAATGATCTGTTCCTGTAATCAAAATGTATGTGAAAAGGAATAAAAGTTGTTGTTTTTCTGCCACTAGTGTTCATTTCACATGGGAACTACAATAAATTGTAGTTATGTTTTTGGAGTAGTTAGAGGTAGGTAAAATGAGTCCTCAGAAATGTTTTAGTCTTGAATGGCTGTGGTTGTAGTTGTTGTCAGGCCAGTGGGCTTGTGTTAATTAGTGAAGGGTTCTGATACGGTCACTCCAGCTGACAATGCAACATACCATGTTTGGCATTACGCTTACTCTTACTTCATTGGTTACACCCCTCTCCATGTTGTTTGGTCATCTCTGTGTTGTGCTTTATTAGAATGGGGCAGGTTGGATCAGGGATTTATCATCCTCAGTGTAAGTGAGAGTTTGAGGGCAAAAGTCACTGGCACATAATTCATCATCTGAGTGCGCCAACTGTCACCTGTGAAAAAAAACAAAAAATTAAACAGTCATGATCCCAGTGTCCTGTCCCAGTCCAGGGACTTTCCTTTGTGTCCTTTGAAGGGGGTGACGGATGCCCCTGTGCAGCTGATTAATCGGCAGAAATGGCTTATGCTCTGAAGTCTTTATCTACTTTGTGTTTCTTGTGTGGAAAGATATATTTCTGCCATGGCTAGTCCATCACCAAGATTATCATCACCATCTGTCCATCAACCACACATAAAGTTATTTTAAAAGCAAGAATCGTATACATATTATTTGATCACTTTTCAAACAGCTCAGTGAAGCCATCACACTGCAAAGTAAGACTATCATGTTTATTTATTTTTTTTTTGATATGATGCTTAAATATTGTGTGCATTGTGTATGTAGAGCACATTTTATATA
>NW_015540998.1:114831-116790 GCF_001515605.1 Sinocyclocheilus anshuiensis | reverse complement strand
ATATATATATATATATATATATTATACCACAAATGCAATATGACCTTGTGACTCCCTGGATTAAACATGCTTTAGTGACGGATATATCATATATGTAAGGAAATCTTCTTTGTAATGTACCATGCTGTTTCGTTTTTATCTACAATGTTCAATATCCCAGGGATTCCAGCATTTGAAAGTTTGTTATCAGTTTAGGTTTATCATAGAGAGACAGCATTTACTTTCTGTATTTGAGGGAAAAAATGATGAATGAGATCTCTTTCATATCTCAGTATCACAATTCTTAAATTGAATGTGTTGGAAACAGGAAAAATAGGTAAGCAAAAAGGTATGAGTGATTTTGACAAAGACCATACAGTGTTGGCTAGACAACTACATCAGAACTTCTCCAAAATGACAAGTCTTGTGAGGTGTTCCTGGTATGCAGTGTTAGTACTTATCAACAGAGGTGCATGGAAGGACACCTGATGAACCAGCGTCAGGGTCTTGGGCAGAGGCGGACAAAGTACACTACTGCATTACTTGAGTGAAAGTACAGATACTACTGGTCAAATACTACTCCACTACAAGTGAAAGTTGTAAAGACAGGTTTTTACTTAAGTAAAAGTACTTAAGTATCAAAAGCAAAAAGTAAATGCATTGTTATATTGTCACATTGTATACTTACAATACCTTATGCCACTAATGCAACCTACTGAATACACTGATTAGCTTGTATTATCTTTGGAATTAAGAGCTTTTATGTTACCAAACCTATATAAATGGAACAACTGAATGAAGATAATGAACTTTATTTTTTATTTAACACTCCTACAGCTACATTGAACTCATTTTAATACTTGTTTAAAAGTTACAAAGTTATTTTTCAAAGAGATATTGAAGGCTATGATATGGTTCATTTTAGGCAAACAAAGCAAACATTGAAAAGAAAACAAATCTTTAGTCTTTTCAGAATACTGGAACATATTCTCTCAGTATGGCCATGGGTGTGCAAGTTGCGTCAAAGAACCGTCTTTTTGAATTTTGCCATCAACTGATCAGTGTTCTTAAAATGCTCATAAATCAGTGAACGTCACAACATGTGGCTAGGGTTTGATATTGTTTTAATTTGATCTATTCCGATTCTGCTTATTGATTTCAATTCTTATTGATTCCCAGTTTAGATTCCAAAGTTGTAAAAAAGTGAAGTAAAACATTTTGACCTGTGCGATCATTTAACCTACTTATTGATCATTTATTTGAAAAAAAAAAAAAAAAGCATTTATGTGCAGTGTTTTGACAATAAAATAATGTTCAGATTTACTTCCTTGACCAGTTTTTAGCAGCAATTTACCTGAGTAGTAAGGTTTTTTATAAATAATTCATTACATTTTATATAGCGCTTTTCTAGGCACTCAAAGCGCTTTACATTGTCAGGGGGTATCTCCTCAACCACCACCAGTGTGCAGCATCCACCTGGATGATGCGACGGCAGCCATAGTGCGCCAGAACGCCCACCACATACCAGCTTATTAGTGGAGAGGAGACAGAGTGATGAAGCCAATTAGCAGATATGGGGATTGTTAGGAGGCCATGATGATCAGAGGCCAATGGGCAAATTTGGCCAGGATGCCGAGGTCACACCTCTACTCTTTTCGAAAGACATCCTTGGAATTTTAATGACCACAGAGAGTCAGGACCTCGGTTTAACGTCTCATCCGAAGGACGGTGCTTGTTGACAGTATAGTGTCCCCGTCACTACACTGGGGCATTAGGACCCACACAGACCACAGGGTGAGCACCCCCTGCTGGCCTCACTACTCACTCTTCCAGCAGCAACCTAGTTTTCCCAGGAGGTCTCCCATCCAGGTACTGACCAGGCTCAGCCCTGCTTAGCTTCAGTGGGCAAGCAGTATTGGGCTACAGGGTGATATGACTGCCTTTAGAAGATGTAATAATAATAATAATAATAATAATAAT
>NW_015540998.1:86965-114684 GCF_001515605.1 Sinocyclocheilus anshuiensis | reverse complement strand
TGTCTTAACCGTGGCTTGTGTACTGCACACATACCAGCTTCATCACTGTGTCTGTCACACGACTCTGTTCCCCTTTTTGTCTTTACATTTATTTTAAGGGGAAAACTATAGTTACTATAATGAAACTATGTTAAATTTGTGGTTACTGTAGTTTTACTACAAATAACATAATTATGGTTACTATACTGAGAGAAGAGTAAATTTGTGGATACTGTGATTTTACCGCAAATACCATAGTTAAACTAGTTACTATAGTAAAAACATGGTTAATTTAATGAGTTAACACATACACATGCGAGTTCACACAGAATAAAAACTATAAATTTTCTCTGTCATGTAGATCAAGGTGTAGGTCATTTTTATTTACCGTATGCCAATAATTTATCTTCTATGATCTTTAATCCTAGCGCTCGGCCTACGTAAGGCACCACATACAGTTGTCTATTTAAAATCAATGTGGTGAACACACAGATGATCACACCACACTATAAATATGTGCCTTTTCCGTCTTTTATTATCTTATTTGCCTTTTTAGAGCACTTTTAGCTGTGCAGTAGCGCAGACGTTTACATTAGTTTAGCGGGGAAGGTCCCGAGGTTGCCAGATTTTTTCGTAAAAAAACATCAGCCAAATATGCATTCAAAACTAGGCGGAAAACTGCAGGCTTAGAAATACTGTAAGACTTGGCAACACTGAAAGGTCCTGGCAGATCGCAGGCCGGATTTTCGCAGAAAAAAAAGGTTAAGTGAATCTGAAAATGCACACACTGGAAAAACTGCTACATATAACGACTTTCTACTTGGGGACTTTGATGTAAATGTAGCGGAGTAAAAAGTACGATATTTGTCTTTCAAATGTAGTGAAGTTGAAGTAGCAAGTTTCCAGAAAAAATAATACTCAAGTAAAGTACAGATACTCAAAAGGTGTACTTAAGTACAATACTCAAGTAAATGTACTTCGTTACTGTCCACCTCTGGTCTTGGGCGCCCAAGTCTGATGCACTTGAGAATCAAAGGCTATCCCATCTGGTTCAATCACCCAGAAGAGCTGCTGCAGCTCAAATCGCTGAAAATCTTAATGCTGGCCATGATAGAAAGGTGTCAAAACACATAGTGCATTGCAGTTTACTGCACATGGGGCTATATAGGGGCAGACCGGTCAGAGTGCCCATGATGACCCGTTTTCCACTGAAAGTAGCTACAATGAGCACATGAGCGTCAGAACTGGACCATCAACGGAAGAAGGATGCCTGTTTTAATGAATCATGTTGAGATCAGGTAAATGGTTGAGTGTGTGCGTTGTTTACCTGGGAAAGAGATGGCAGCAGGATGAACTATGGGAAGAAGGCAGGCCGGCTCTGAGCAATGTTCTGCTGGGACACCTTGGGACCTGGCATTCATGTGGATGTTAGTTTGACACGTCCTGTACCACCAACCTAAAGATTGCTGCAGACCACATACAGGCCTTTATGGCAATAGTGTTCCCTGATGGCAGAGGCCTCTCTTACAGAATAATGCACCCTGCCAAACTGCAAAAATTGTTCAGGAACATGACAAAGAGCTCAGCGTGTTGCCCTGGCCTAAATATTCCCCAGATCTCAATCTCGTTATGTATCTTTGGGATGTGCTGGACCAATAAATCCAATCCATGGAGGCCACCTCACAACTTGCAGGACTTAAAGGATCTACTGCTAATGTCTTGGTGTCCACAGGACACAACAGGACACATTCAGAGGTCTTGTGGCATCTATGGCTCAAAGCATCAGAGCTATTTTGGCAGCACGAGGGGGACCTACACAATATTAGGTAGGTGGTTTTAATGTTCTGGCTGTTTAGTGTATAACTCTACACTTGTATTATAAGTCAATCATTGTATACTTTTGTACATATTTTATATTTTATTTCTCCTGAGGGATTATTGAGCTAAATATCTGAGGCAAAGTTAATACAAGGTGTCCTGAGCTATAGAAGAGCAACCAAATATACAAGTAACGTCAACCCTCTGTTGCTTTATCATTTTAATCATGTCATTGCCATCGAAAAAGTGCAAATAAATTAATCAATGAAAAAGCAATTATAATTACTATGCACTTTGTTACTGTGTCTAACATGAAAGTGCATTTGCATCGAATGCAGCATCCATAGCAAGATTTTGCAGTCCATCTCTGATATTTTCTTTAGAAGAGGATTTTGGAAGGAAATAAGAGAGAGCTGTGTAAGTCTACTTGAATGAGGGATGATGTACAGCAGTGGGGAAAGCACTCAGGGCCTTGTCGGATGTTGTGTAACACATACAAATAGCCATGCCAAACACTCATTAATTTGATTGGCCTTCACCATGAAGAATAAAAGCCACCTGGCTCATTTTGTTTTAAAAAAGAAAAATGCTAATGTTGTGGTGACTCGCTTGCTGGATGCTCGTTTTTACCCGTTGGATCCATTTATGTTTGTATAAACGGTTATTACATTGAAAGGAAGACAACTTTACATTGTGCATGTTACATTCAAAGTGAGTGAAAGTTAGTTACTTGGAGGCGATAAACACAATGAATGCTTGAGTCAGTGAGAGGCTGGTTTGTTATGTGACGCCTTGCACACTTCCATTAAGACAATAGAAATGCAATGTTTTAGCAAGGAACAATGTCTCTGCCATTCATCAGGAGATGTGTTTAGGAAGAGCGGAAGAGAGTGGAGCAGGGATCAGTGAAGACCGCAGCAGAGAGTTAAGAGTTATTTGACAGGGTGACTTGCATTTGACTAATGAAATGAACCGTGAGTTGTACGCCAGCTGTGCTCAGTTGGTGATGCTAGCGAGAGTAATGTGTTTATCAGCTGGAATTGGGCCTATCCTATTGTGAAGAATACATTACAGTTCATGACACCCGTGGGATGCTGGAGTGTTTAGCTGAGACACAACCGTCATGCAGCTGCCTGGTGTTAGTGCACTTGAATAAAACAAAAACAAAGTGCCTTTGAGATGTAAAAACCTAAAGAACAATTTTTTTTTTTTTTAAAGAAACAACTTTTATTTCAACTGTGTTTGCAACATACCAATGTCTTTTTTTGTCCTTTTTACATGTTATAAATGAATGTCTTATCTTGACCACCATACCTTTAATAAAAATAAACATTATTAGAGGTGACTAACAACAACTATGGTAACATGTGCCTTATTTGATCAAAATATATAAGGTTGCATTTTTATACATTATGAGACAAAAATGCTTGAGAACTCAGAAGTCAGATGTGAGGGAACTGAATACACAGTTTTACACACAGTCTTATAGAAAGAACTGACATGAGAGAGAGCCTTCTTTCACATTAATGAAATGAAAAAATGAGACAGCAGAACAGTTCGTGCAAAAACGGTTGATTAAACTATCAAAAAGCAAATGAAAAAAAAAAAACGATGCAAACTCAAAAGACCAAGTTGTTTATGATTCAATATCAGGTACTTAAATAATAACAATGATAAAATTAAAACCGTAGTGAACTGTAAAAAAAAAAGGAAAACAGAAAAAAACAAAATAAAAAACAAAACAGAGATAATAATAATAATAAATAAAAAAAACTGGATATAAAAAATAAACAACAATAATAATAAATTAAGAGAGCCATGCATTTAGCAAGGCAAACAGTAGTGTTTGAAACATGGATGCAGCGTTTATGGATGTCAGTCATGTGTATGACACAGTTGCGAAGCTCTAATTCACATAATTTTTTTGTTGTTTTTCATCATGCGTCTTTTAGAATCCATTTTACATCCAAATTTGAGACAGATCTTCTACACAAGTCCCAGAAAAGAACATGGCCTTCTCTTTATTATTCTGATATTTTTTTTTTCTGATATTTTCTCCGAAGTCATATCCCATTCCTCTCTCTGATGTGCCATAATGGTAGATATATTTATATATATATTTATATATACGTAGTTATATTTTCCCTTTGTCGTTTGATACATAAAGTGAATCATTGCGAGCTGTTTGGCTGTGGTCTCTTAGTAGGCAAACAGGAAGGGGAGGAGCTTATGTAGGATCAGCAGAGTGATGTAAAGGAGTGGCTCAGTGGTTGCCATGGCTCCGGAACCTGCACAAAAAAAAACAAAAAAACAGTGACCCCAGAGAGAGAGACAGAAATGCTTGTTAGATCACAGTGCACGCTCAAATAAAATAAATATCATCCGTTTTTGTTTTTTCAAATATTCATTTACCAAGAACATTAGCATTAGTTTGGAAAACGGAGCATTTTCATTGCTTTTAGTCTGAGGAAATATATTGTATCCAAATCTGATTCAGCATGTGAACCAAATTTCACGTTATTTAAGTCCTTCAAATGGCTCTTTCATAACGACTGCTCAGAAACTGACAAGAGCAAAAAACACTCCGCTCTCGTGGAGATGTAAAAAAAAAAAAGGCACACATGGAAAGGAGAGCCCTATAGGGCCTCGATGTAAGCTACCTGCCCTTGTGCGGAAACTACATGACATTTCCTCTCTGTGACTGACAGCAAAACAGCAGCCCACGGGCCTTTTGAGTGCTAGCTAACAACGCCACAGCAGTATACAGAAACAGACTGTGACAAGAACGCACTTACACAAACACATAGCAAACACAAGAAAATGCCAGAAGTATACATTTTGATCACACATCCCTCCAATATAGACATGTTCGCAAGACATAAACACACTGGTAATGATTCATTGCTTAACGGGGCTGCAGCGCTGCTGACTTTTAGAGTGTGAAACGGCCATCTGTTTTCTGCAGTTCTGATTTTCCCATGGCCATTTCTCACAGCGCTCCTTTACTCTTACTCTCCCGAAGAGATTAGCATGGCGTGCCAGGGCGCCCCGTGACAGGAACAGCAGCTAGCACAACATCACACCAGCTCTAGAAGCATGTCTTACAGTGGGCTCCTGGAGCGTGTCCATATGTCTTAAGAAGACACATTTATTTTGCTTCCTCTCTTCTATCATCATTATTGCAGAATGAAAAGGATGGTGTTGTACTCGTGCATGGTTGGTTGATTTGGTGCAGGGTGGTTGTAAAACGGTGTGATTCAATTTCATGCTCTTTCTGCAAAGTCAAATATTACAGCATGGCTAACTCTTGATTTGACACAAAGAAACATGCAGCTTTTCTATCTGAATTACTGAGACATCCCCTTTCGAAAATTAACCACGTTTTTACTACAAATAAAACCAAAAAACATGGTTACTACAGTTATAACCACAAATTAACCTTGGTTTTGCTACACCATGATATTTGTAGTAAAACTGTGGTTATACAAATGGTAGTTACTGGTAATACACACAAAAAAACAAACAAACAAAAAAAAAACAGGGTAAATACACTTTTACTATAATAAAACTATTTGCACCATTCTGACCAAGAGACTTCACCAGCATGTGATATTTTAAATGCTTCAAAACAGTAAATCATTTTGCAAAGCAATTTGTTCAATTGGTCATATCATGTTGGCTTACCTGAGCATAACCGACTTCCATCCGCTCCTTCTATTTCACACAGATCTATCATTGAAAACATGGATTGCTGGAATAACTTGTGGTGTATCAAATGACATCAGTGGTGAGGAAAGAGTTAAAAACTGATATATTTAAGGTATAGTAGGCCTGAAACCTTAGGATCTTCCATAAATCTTCCTTCAAAATGTCACTCTGCATGCAAAGAAAATCTCTTACCAAGGGATATGATAGATGCACACTAAACAACGGTAAGTGAAAACATGAACAGACGTGCAAATCAGCTAAAATGGCAAAGTCATGACCCTGACTGCTTTGGAAATAATTACAGTCAGCATCGACGCAGAGGGCTTCTGTGTCCAGCTCATTACTCACATGTCATCAGTAATCTCCTCCTCTTCCTCATTTAACCCTCTAGAAAAGAACGTTAATCTGTCTGTTCGCTTAATAACATATTTAATGAACACACCCCAGTGATCAGGGTCAGTGCCACTTTTAATAATATTTGTATAACCTTTGAGGGATTATGGTTCTCATACAGTGTGTAGAAGGACATATAATAATGGGAAAGGTAAATTGTATCCCCGCAAAAACCCATGTTGTTTGTTTAATAATTCATGCTGGTCCAATAAGGGCAAATTATCTGAATCGTTTAGTTCTGCTGAATTGAATATTAAGGATATTTAAAAAATATGTGAATTTAGGCACGTCCTCAGCAGACTGAATGCACGCATGAATATTTAGTCTCTAACATTCATTTCTGGGTCATTTGTTCCCATTGCTCCTTTTCTCACTCTTTTAACTATATGCTACATGAAGCATCCTGCCTCAGGTCTTGCCACAACCTTGAGATTTCATTTTTTATGTGGACTAGTCACTGTAAGAAGCAGATTTTTCTTAACTTTCCCTGTTCTTAAATGTATCGGCTCACAGCGATATTCACTTCCGTCCAGCCCTCGGGCCAAGTAGAAATGACCTGACATTCTGCATTAGTGTCCCCTGATGCAATACAGGGAACATGGTTATCTTAATGATGGCAAATCATCCTGATGTATGTGCAGCCCACTTCTGAATCATTTTCTATTGGTGATAACATCAGTATTATAATTGCAGTGTTCTTACTACATTACAGAATTTTTGAAAATAAGTCACGTCACATTTTGCTTTTATCAGTTGTTTTCACTCCCTTCTGATCTCAGCAGGTGTTCTTAAGGGGAGCTATAATGGCCCTTGAGGGCCCACTGGGAGATCAGAAGCAATGGACTCTAAAGATAAAGGATTAGAGGGTTACTGTGTGATCATATCTGTTGAGCTGAGGCCATGTTCCTCTCCCTCTGAGGGATAATGGAGTTTCAGCAGCACATTCTATACACCTCAAAATCCAATTGACTATGGATTGTTGAAAATGTGCTTTATAAGCTACATGCATACATTGGGCTGCCCCAGCATGCCTGTGAATGCAGAGGCTGATGTAGTAAATCAATGACACCTGCAAATGATTTTTCGTTTCAAGTACTTAAGATGCTGATGGATCTATAATGAGTTATAATATGAAAACCATGGTCCAAAATGGCATTGATTATGATATCTTCACATACAGTAAGCCTATGAAAAAAGAAAGAAAGAAAGAAACAAAAAATTGATAACGGAAAAGACAAGGAAGGTGACACTTGTTCCCTCTGGACAAGAGCAGAGCTTCAGTGAACAAAAGGATTTAAGGCTGAATGGCTGAAAAAGAGGCTAAGCCAACACGTTCAGAATACATACTGATAATTTTTAGCCATTTTACATTTATGAAAAGACACAATATGTTTTTGCTTAAATGCTCTATGTTTTTGGCAGCAGCTATTTACATTTATATCTAACCAGATGGAATATAGTATGGAATTGAGTTTTTGTTCTTACAATGATGAGCAATATCTTTCGGTCAGATTTTTGGTTACTATTTCTGTGACATAGCTCCAGGTGGCCACAACCACACCATAAATTTACTGGACTGAAGAAGCGCTCCAAGTGTATATTAAACATTAAAACATGGATGTGTTCTTAGTTTTACTCTTTTCAGCTGGAGCGCTTACTGACAGAAAACGGCTTGGTTTGAAAGTGACTTCTGTGTGAGCTGTGCTTCACAGATTGCTATGCTATTGGCAATTGACAATGGACCTCTTTTGCCCACAAAATTTCACCAATGTCACCGCACCTTAACACATGATTGTTCTGGAACGTGTTCTGACAAAGCCAACCAAAACAAGCCACGTAACATGGGTTCATTTATTCAATAGAATTCACACACAGACACAACTCTCCCGTGAAAGAAATGTAGATTGTGACGGAATAAGAGGGGAGTGTCTCGATGAAATAAAACTGGTCATAGGAGACCAGATGGAAACAGTCACGCATCCACCTGACCACTTGTGTTTGGATCATCTAAAATACTTAATACTAGGTGGAAACAGGGCCTGATAGAAGGCACAAACTGTCCCGATTGGCTATTTTGTGATCGTCTGCAATGTATTACCATTTTTGCTTTTAGTGTGGATGGACAAATTGCTTCCAATGGAATATAGTCATGTTACACCTG
The DNA here is from genome assembly GCF_001515605.1 of Sinocyclocheilus anshuiensis. Lineage (NCBI taxonomy): Eukaryota > Metazoa > Chordata > Actinopteri > Cypriniformes > Cyprinidae > Sinocyclocheilus > Sinocyclocheilus anshuiensis. The sequence goes on along the minus strand of NW_015540998.1, from coordinate 106,625 downwards.
GTTAGTGCACGGTGTAAGTGTAAAACTAAGTAAGATGCAAAAGATGCAACAGTAGTAAATAATGGCAAATACTGTGTAGCAGCAAACAGCATCTTGTTTACACTACGTGCAATAGTGATACATGCTATCAATACAGGTGTAAATAGAAATAACATTCTATTTAAATCTTTAGGGATTGTCGGAGTTGTGATGGGTGGGGTTAGTGAAAACAGTCTTTGATTGAAATAGCTGACAACGAGTCATGAAGCTGTCTTATTTTTCTCTAGATTGGCCAGTTATTCTGTCACCTCCTATTTTTAAACCTCTTTCTACACCGATTTTAGCCAGCTATCATATATCTATTATTCATGCTCTAATGCTTCATGTTCAGGCTTACCTTCATCTCTCTCTCTCTCTCTTTCTCTCTCTTGCTGTCTATGTGAGTTATGTAGCCAAACAAAAACTAGATTGAGACAATGTTCCCTTGATTTCCCAAGTGGAGTCAGCAGGTACACAGCTAAACACAGTGTCCCAACATGACAGAAGCTTAGATGAAACAATTAACACTCGCCTAAGAGTGCTGAAGTGCTTCCCACACAGTGACAATGCACAAACATTTCCAGTTAAAACATGTCTGTGGCAGCTGGATGAGACTCATCAGGTAAGTGTGAAAGCTGTCCAGCAGCACTAAACACTGGGCTTCTCCCCTCAAGCATGCAATCAGCCCACCATCACAACCCCCTGTGCTCGCTCTCAAGGGGGAACGCAATTTGATAACAGGTGTTTTAAGTTTGCAAAATGTGCTTGAAACATAAGTAAAACTGAACTAGGAATGACACACATGTTCTGTAGAATCATCATGCATGCAAAATAACGTGATTGATGTCTGAGAGCGTTAGATCAAGAGGGAACGTTGAGTTCTGAGAAAACACACTCACACACAAACAGAGACTAGATTAAAACAGCTGTGCAGCTGGAGTGATATAAACTTATCAAGGGCGCCAAGGTCACCAGAGGTGGCATTATGCTTTGTGAGTAGAGATTGCATAAGCCAGTTTGTGCTTCTTCTCTTCTTTTTCTTTCTCTGTTTGTCTTCATTTTGTTTCTTTTTGTCTTTCTCAAACTCTGCCAAAATAAAAGGATAGTTCATCCAAACAATGAAAACTCTGTCATCATTTGCTCACCCTCATGTCTTTCCAAAGCTACATGAATTCCATTCTTCTGTGACACACACGTGCACGAGCACACGCGCGCACACACACACACACACACACACACACACATTTTTTTTCAGCTGTTTTGTCCATGCAATGAAAGTGAAAATACAAAACTACAATTACTTTGGTCAAAAAAAATTTGTTTGTTTGTTTCACAGAAGAAAGAAAGTCATATAAAGTCAATACATTTCTCATGTTTTCACCCCCTCTCCTGCCCAATCCCTCTTTCTGATGTAAATAGCCAAATTTAAGGGTCAATCTTAAAATTAAGCTGTGTAATTTGATTATTCAAACCTGCTAAATCTTTGTAAAACAATTTTAACATCAATTTAACCTAAGGGCAACCACAAAGAGCAATGGCATTAATATGAAATTAGCTTTTGAATTAATGAAACAAACTGTATGCTGGGACAATGTCTTATTCCAGCAAGCATTACCACAAATGGCATTTAATTATAAAGCATGTCTACAAAAACACACATTTTAATGCTTGACGCTCTCATGAGAGTAGCGATCTGATAGAAACTGTTCCTTAGAGACCTGCGTTTTTTGTAAACTTATCGTTCTTGGGTTTGGTGGGCATCTGTGGCCATTTTCAATAGCACAATGAGTTAATCTGTTCTTTCCAGTAAGGACAGACATGCCACCCAGCCCTGCTGGGAAAAATAACAAAAAAAACGAAGTGAAAGCAGCAAGAGGCAATTCGATGCACCTGACTGCGTGTAGAAGGCCAAGCATTATCAGCTCCTGCCCGTGGCATTCCTTTAATATTAATTGTTTCCGCCACTCAATGAGATGACATTGTGGAAAAGTGACAGATGCATGTTTCCAAAAGAGGAGGTGTGTGTGTACGAGAGAGAAAGAGAGTGAGAGTGAGCATGAGCAGCGAGGGGTGAATTTTCTTTCTCTCCTCAAAAGCTGCTACTGTGGTCAGAACTGAAAGGTGCAATCCTTCAAATGTGGCAGATGACTCTTTAACCTTCTCACTCCAATGACAAAAACAGAGCTCTTAACCAAAAACGGAAAAAGAGACAGACAAAATTAATTTGAGATCTTTCTATCAACGTTAAATGTGCCAAAGCATTTACTGACACATGACAGAGTGACTAGCGCTGGTTGGCTGGTTCATTTGAATCAATTTGCCAGACCCTGTGAATGACAGGCATAAAAGTCCCTTCCTACATTCGGAAGTGTAATGCGGGCTCTCCATCATAATAATTGCAAAGGTAGCCCATAAACAACAACAACAACAAAAGGAGTCTAAAAACTTACACAAATGATCAATTAATGTAAAATGAGGGAGAAACTAGCACTGAAGATTGGAAACCCTGGCTTGTATTTCTAGCAAAGGTAAATTACCTAAATATACAATAAAAAAAAATAAAGAAATATGGTTAATTAATGATTTTGTATGACAAGCCAAAATTTAACCTCATCTAAAGAGAAAACAATAAAGCATGGGGCAGAAGAATACATAGAGAGAGAAAGGGAAATAAAGCCTGGAATGCAATACTGTGGAGGATCAGTGCACTGGCCCTCTTAATGTCCGACATGCTCGCCAAATGGCTGCCTCCATGTCTGGCTGCACTAAAGATAGGGCTGGCTGAGCATGTTGGCACACATACAGTCACTCGCACACACAAACATTGATGTATGGTTGTCATGGTCCCAAAGGTTCCAGCATGTGCCACGGTTTTATATAGGATCAAATGCATCATGCTGCTTAAGCATCTTCATCAAGAAAGAATTGCATTCCAAAAAAAAAAAGAAAGCTAAATAAACATTTAACAATTTAATTTTGTTTGCACAGGGAACTTTGTTGTAGCCTGTTTAAAAGCATGAATTATTATATATTTTTTAAATCAAATATTGTCAAATATACAAGCAGAAGAACCCTAATTTGGTACAGTTTAGAATATTTTTTTCTGAAGAGTGTACATTAAATGTAAATTAAAGTTACACATAATAGGAATACTTTGCTGGATTGTAAGGATTGTAGCATCTTAAACATAAGTATTTATAGCTTTGTTATGAGAACCTAAAATTTAACTTAATTTCCCATAAGAAGAAGTTAAATGTTACAGCAATAAAACAGGATGAATAGGCATCTTATCTTGTATCTTAGACATCTTATCTTGCTCACCACTGAAGTCCAAGAACATACTGCTGACAGGGGTCTCTCATGACACTTCACTGGGTAGTTACCTTCCACTATAACTGTAAACCTCACTGTATAGTCCACAGTGTTTAGGAGTCATTGCAGGATAATGCATCCCTGCCACAAACAAACTCCTCTGGCTCAGCCAGAGACTTCATGTAATCGCCCCTCTGTTGTCTTCAGGAATCACTCCCGCAGTGACAGAAACCCGAGTCAGAACACACCCAACCCTCTAAATCCCCAATGAAGCCCCCAATAAATAGAGGCCCTGACCTTGAGGCAAGAGTTAAAGAGACAAGGTGATATCTTGATAACCTCTCTGTCACATTGCATAACGAGACAAGAAGGGTCGAGACTCTGCACTGAGGCTGGACAGATCGCAATGGCACTTCCTGCTTAAGACAGACATGGTGTCACCTACAGCTTTTATCTCTTGCATTTTCACTTACACAGCATAGAGTGCATGATAAATAAAACATCACACACCGAAAACACACAATTTTCAACTGCCTACTGAGCAGACAGAGATTTTATATGGCACGGTGACAAATTTAACCTTCCAGCAATCGTGATTATTCTGAGATGTGCTTCATTGAATAGTGTGTGCATGGGTCACAACAACAGCCTACACTGTGGCGACCAAATGTCCCCACCGTGATAGTAAATCCTGAAATCACAAATTTTGAGGGGTGCAGCCAACTGTGCCCAAGAGGAAAACGGCTTAATAAACATAATAAATAATGCCTTAATGAAAATCTATAAATGCAAAGAGTGTTCTGTGAGGGTTAGGCTAAGGACTAAGATAAATAAAATGTTAGCTCACTATAAAAACAAAAAAAAGTCAATGGAACGTCCCACCATGACAGAAAAGCAATGTGCCTACAGGTTTTGCCTACTCCAAATATCCCCACAGGAATAATACAATCTGAAATTGCCTACATTGTGGAGGCCAGCCTATGGTCCACATGTGAAAAACAGCCTAATAAACATACTAAATGAATGGGAGTAGTGAAATTAAACTTGCGTGAGGTTTAGGGGCAGAGCAACACAAATGAATAGCCTACTGCCATTACACACACATACATTTTGAAAACATAGACACCTCTCTGTTGGAAGGTATTTCAAAAACAAAATATGCTTACTCATATTATAAGGATAATATCAGAATTAAATGCCTAAACTGAATATGTAAGTAATTAAATAAACATAAACATAATTTCAATATGAGCCACATTCTATAGTAGGCTGCACACCAAGAATGTTTTCAGACGTATTCAGCTATGTCCTGGCTTCAAACATTAATTCCATTAAATAAATAAATAAAAGCACAATCAAACACTGAACACCTGATTATTTTCCCCTCTAGACCGCTCGGTGTCGCTGTTGCACTATCACTCACCGGATCCGTGTTGTTGTCTCAGGATAGATGAATTGCCCGGCCGAGGCGAAGCTGACGACTTGACTGCAGAGCCCGTCGTAGACGTTGAAGGAGGAGCGGGTCCTATTCCAACCGGCGGAGGCACGCGGGGTTTCCCCTGACCCTGGCCCGGCTCAGAAGTGGCCCGTCCACCCGTCGCTGTGTTGCTGTTCCTCAGTGGCCATCGGTTCTGGATGTGAGATATGGCCTCCTCGGCCAGCATTCCCTCGCGCGGTGTCACACGCAGAGTGGCCTGCACCATGTATTCCTGAGTCTCATCAGAGTACAAGTCCAAAACCCGACACTCATACACTCCCTCGTCCTCCTTCCGCACACCCGATAGGCTGAGCTTGTGGGAAATGGCGTTGCCTTGGACCCTCACCGTCTGCTCTCGAAGAGACATAAATGACACGCCACAACAGGTTTTATTGACATTTAGTTATAGCAGCCATTATTATTCGTATTATTTACTAGGCTACTAAACAAAACATGTCCGAATGACCGGGCGTGCGGATGGTTAGTTGGAGAGTCCCACTAAAGTTTTGAAAACAAATTCAGAGAAACGTCTATTTTTATTCATTCTTAAAACAAAACAAAAAACATAGCCATCTCTAGTCATGTCAACAGATCTGTGTGCTCATTCTCTCTAGTTTAGTGCACACACTTTGAGCATTTTAGAGGAAGAAATGTCATAATAGCGTTATTTTATTAATCATTAGCCTAATTATTTTCATACTTCAATATTTTCTTTATTTTCTTTAAGCGAGATTCTGATTCTACTACACATCACAAAAATGTTATGAATAAAAATACGGTTAGTGTAGGCCTAAATACGGATTGTAATACTCACACTTATTTTCGTAGCGTCCCGGTGGGCAACCTGTAATAGATCACATCAAAACAATATGAGTAGCCAGCATGAGTAGTTTAATTAGTGACTCGTGACTCGTGTCACAATATCAATGTGCAACTTTTACTGGAAGACCTTACAATTAATAATAAACGAGAGGGCCATTCATTTGCATCAGCACCATGGACAGCAACAGTTTGTTTTGATGCTGTTTTGCGGTATCTTTCATATTGCCATGTGACATGATTCGTAACTTACATATGTTGCATATGTCACTTTTAATATAGGAGACCTTCAGGTCCATCGACAAAAGTTGAGATGCACAGGTAGACTTTATTTTTGATTAGGTTTGTCAGTCAATTGAAAGTTGTACAATAAACCTTCTCAGGGCCTGGTAAACACCTTGTATTTTTGTATATTATTATTTATTTATTTATTTTTGAATAATTAAGTATGACATCACACTCCTATTCTTCTTCTGAATGCCCGCCCACAGACACACAACCCAACTTTATTCAACGACATAAATTAATAATGAATCGCCTCAATGCGTTTAATTGAGAACGCTCATCACAAGGGACCCAACTGGAAGCATCTGGACACGTGAAACCCTGCCACATCCCACTGCGGCCGTCAAACAGCACTCCTGGTGAGACTCGAATAAGAACATGAACGGAAACCGCCTGCGTTCAAGCATATTTGAGAACAACGAAAGCCCCTTTACCTTGGCTCTGTTGGCCGGAGCGCTAATTTGCAGTTCGTGAGCGAGCTCTTTAGGGGCCGCTTCCTTGAGGTACCACCATTGAATCTCCAGAGAGAACGGCGAGACTCCGACGGCTCGAAAAGCGCACGGCATCTCTATGTCCTCGCCCTCACCGACACTCACATCTTTGGGCACTTCAGTAAATGTGGCTTATGAAGAAAACACATCAACAGCAGATAGTTTGGTTAAAAGAAACCCATCAAATAGATTAACTGAAGCCTATAATATTTAAGATGACATCTTTTGTGTTTTAAAAGCGTTGTCTTAAACTGTATGTGGCTTTAGTAGCCTATAATTACATGGTTTAGATGAGAGTATGTTCAATTCTCCACACGCAATCATAACAACGTATTACTTTTACTACCCATATGCATATAATAAAAGGTTGAATATGCATAATACTAATAAGAAATAAATAAATACATAAAAACAGTGACACTTATACAACTACAATGCCGTGATTTCCCATGAGTTAAAAAAAGGAAAACTAACAGAACCCTAACAGACTGCTCGTGCTGAATAAATACGCAACATGGGAGAGACTAAAATCTGTTCAAGTTTACTCACCATTTACACAGAATAGCAGGGGCGCATTCAGAATGAAATAATAGAAGACGCTGTGGAGTCCTAGTTTTTCCATGTCATAAATAAGGTGGTCAGATTGGAGAACAAGTGGTAGCGGTCATTTGACCTGGGGATACAGGTTTTATTTCATTGGCATCTCCATAACTTCGTCTCATCCGGGTTTCTTCTTTATAATATATAGTTTCTTCCCCGAAATGTAGAATAAAAGGATTGAAATCTCCAAATAAGATACTCCAAAACGATGCTGCGTCAGTCAAACAAAATGTAAAATCCAATGTTGCGGACCAGAAAACCCACTCTGTTGGGAAAACTGTGTGTGAAAAGTGTTATTCTCTTGAATAAGTATCCTTTGCCCCTAAATAATCCTCTGTTCCTCCGTTTGCTTCCTATCAAGATAAAACTAGCTTTCAACAGTAGGAAATCTGCTCACTTTGGTCTCCATAAAAAGAGAAAAAATCCGCGATTCGTTTCCACCACCCATCACGAAATAATCCTGTTTCTAAACACGCAAACCCCCCCCCCCCAAAAAAAAAAAAAAACCTAAAAAAAAAACCCCCAACGTCGGAGGACAAGAGATTCCCTCGACGTTTTTACGGAGCAGTTAAGCACCTAAACGAAGAAGCGGCATCAGTGGATCATTCCAGCTCGCGCCACCGGAACCCTCTGCTTTGTGCGTGAGCTCGTGAGCAGCGAGGAGGCGCTTTGGCATTTCCAGACCACTGACAGACTGACGGGGTTTGGGAGCAAACTAACCGTCTCTGTCTCTCAAATCAGCATACGGCTCGACCAATAAGAGGAAAACCGTACCAGCGGACTTGCAAAGCAAATCACTGAAAATAAAAAAAAAGCGCTTCGGCGATTTATGCGGTTTACTCTGCGAGAGCAACAGGCGACCATTAAAGTAGCAGGCGTCGCGTAATGACCAGAGCTATTTCACTTGAATATGAAAGTCTGATAGATCACTCTTAATCTCTCTCTATCCCATCATTTGCTTCTGGTAATAATACCATCGAGGTAATCTGCGTTTCTTCTCCTCCCTGTTGGAAAATCCAGATCAAGTAACTGTTTTGGAACATGCTGGTTTCTAGCTGGTCTAAGATGGTCATTTAGCTACCCAGATAGCCCACCCCACCCAGCACCAGACGTCATTTGGACGTCGTATAGTCATTTTTTCCTCTGGTGATTTGTATTGTATACCAATATATATAGCAGATTCCCATTCTCTATCTCCAAGCTACACACTCTTACACAGTGTCTACACTGGATGCGACAAAGTGACTGTTAAAAATCATTTGAACTTCGTGTCAGTACATCATAAATAGAATGAGGCATCAGTTTACTGTCCAGGGATTTACTTATGGGTTTGGAGCGACATGAGGGTAAGTAATTAATGACCGAATTTACATTTTTGGGTGAAATATGTTCTAATGTGGTTATAATTAGTTCTTGTTCTGTTTTATAAACATTTTCAATATTTTAAAGATATAAATTATGAAAAATGATGTTTATACAGAAAAGATGGATTCATTTGATGAAAAGTTACAGTAAAGAATTGTTAAAAAAAACTTTCAAATAAATACTGCTGTTTTGCAAGTTCTATTCTAAGAATACTGAAAAATATCATGGTTTACACAAAAATATTGGGCAGCACAACTGAAATGTTTCTTGAGCAGCAAATCAGTATATTAGAATGATTTCTGAAGATCATGTGACACTGAAGACTGGAGTAATGATGCTGAAAATACAGTTCACATGAATAAATTACATTTTGCAATGCATTCACATAGAAAATAATTATTTTTGTAGTTATATTTCACAATATTACTGTTTTTATGGTATGTTTGAAAATGTAGGCTTAAGCTTTTTTTTACGTAAAAGATGTATTTAATGTGTCAATAAATGTTTTGGTACTCTTGTGAATTGTCTTATTTTGACAGTAATTAGGCCTGAAAATACGTCTTTTCACCTTTAACTTTTCAACCAAATTTAGACGTAATTTGGACGTCTTTTTATAGACGTCTTTTCGACGACCTGAAAAAGACGTCTTTTCACCTTTCACTTTTCAACCAAATTTTAACGTTTAGATGTCTGGCATTTATGTCTTTTCGACGTCTTTTCAACGAGTTTTTGCTGGGTGGGATGTATGTCTGCAAGATATCTGTTAAAGATCACTTCATCTGGAAAGCATCTGCTTTGTACACAAATCTGAGAGACATCGTTAAGATGTCAGTTTTACATACATTTTAAATCATAAAAGCTTCCTGACAGCCTGATGGATGAAGCTGTCCTTCAGTCTGCTGGTCCTGGCCTGGAGACTCCGCAGTCTCCTCCCTGATGGCAGCAGACTAAAGAAGCTGTGTGTTGGGTGGGTGGGATCACCTGCAATGCAGAGGGCTTTGCGTGTGAGACGGGTGTTGTAAATGTCCTGGAGGGAGGGGAGAGAGGCACCAACGATCTTCTCAGCTGCTCTCACTATGCGCTGAAGTGTCTTGCGGCAGGATGCGTTGCAGGCGCCATACCACACAGTGATGCAGCTCGTCAGAATGCTCTCGATGGTGCCTCTGTAGAATGTAGATGTAATGTAGATTGTAGATTGCAGATGTAAATGCAGACGTCAAATAGACATCTCTGTGATGTATACGTGTGCTATCAGGGTAGAGCAAGTTGGTAGATCATCTTGGATCAGGAACACACAAGCTACCATTTGGTCTAACAGATTTTTGGGACATGGTCAGCTGTCCTGCTAGCACCAGCTAATGACCATTTTAGAGCAGAAACCCCTACTACAGTATGTTCCAAAACATACAATGATAAACTGAAATACAATGAAAACTAAATATCGGCACACCTCCTTCAGCCCTGCACTTCACAGGATTGCAGGAAGCAAGGGTTCGATCTTCAGCCTTTTCAGCTCTTATTCTATAAATATGAACACAGTTATAGTGGTTATTATTAGTGTTCAGTGCTTAGAGAGATTCTGCATAAGCAGGGATACTGTTTTGGGAAATAAGCTGCGCAGGTGTCTGTTGGCCTTGGTTTGGATATCTAGAGAGCTAAATAAAATCTAAATAAAAAATTGGCAAATATCAGCTGATATATTGGTCAATAATAATAATAACAACAACAACAACAACAATAACAACTATTATTATAAGTATTAGTAGTATGACTTCTATGTAAAGGTCATTAAATAGATAGTTCACCCAAAAAATAAAATTACCCCATGATTTATTCACCCTCAAGCCATCCTAGGTGTATATGACTTTCTTATTTCAGACAAATACAGTCAGAGTTATAGTAAAAAATGCCCTGGCTCTTCCAAGATTTAGTATGGCAGTGAATGAGGGTCAAGATTTTGAAGCCAAATAAACAGCATCCATCCATCCATCCATAATAAAAAAGTTCCCCACACGGCTCCGGGGGTTAATAAAGGCCTTCTGAAGTGAATAGATTTGTGTAAGAAAAATATCCATATGTGAAACTTTATAAACCTTAGCCTCTGCTAACTGTTGAACGTGTGTTCACGAGAGAGTGGCATTCCAGTTGATGACGTTGGACATAGGCATGGCATATATATATATAACAAATCCTTGTTTTGTACTTCTAATTCATGACCATTGTTTTATTTGCTCTCTCCTCTGTTAATGATAAAGTTTTAAAGTATTTATCTTACACAAATGCATTGATTCACTTCAGGGGGCCTTTATTGACCCCCAGAGCCATGTGGAGTACTTTTTATGATGGATGGATGCACTTTATTTTGCTTCAAAATCTTGATGACCATTCACTGCCATTATAAAGCTTGGAAGAGCCAGGGCATGTTTTAATGTAACACAGATAGTATTTGTCTGAAAGAAGAAAGTCATATACACATAGGATGGCTTGAGGTTGAGTAAATCATGGCGTGATTTTCATTTTTGGGCGAACTATCCCTTTAAGACATTAGCCAGATCTTTGTAGATCCATATTCTAATACTATAAGATGTGTGGTACAAGACAAATACAAACATATTTATTCACATGGAATTGAAGGATGTGTCACCATATCTGACCACTAATCCAGCACTGTCCCTGGCTTGTGCAGCAGAGTGCTTCTCTGGCTGAATCCTAAAACAGCCCTCCCTCCCAGCTGCCTGTCTGCCAATAATGTAGCACTTGTTCACCCTTACACTCCCATTAGCACTTCACCAACACGGAAGAGAGAAACTGAGAGAGAAAGAAAGAGAGATGAAGGCAGAAATGGGGTGAGGACATTATTGAAATTAGGGGTTTGCCCATTATTGATGTATTGTATGCTCAAGAGATGATGGTGAGAAAGAGAATGTAAGAGTGCTCAATGTGGTTGAAAAACAAGATGAGAAAGTATACGATATTGAGAGGGAGAAATCGAGAGAAAGTAAGAGGCTGAGTATCAGAGAGAGAGAGAGGGACTGAACAGTAATCTGTCCTTCTGTTGTAGGAAGATGCTCATCAGTCAAGTACTTTGACAGCATTTCCCAATATATCTTATAAGAGTCAGATTTCTATTGTTAAACCATGTAGCACAGCTGATGTTTCTGATTTCCTTTTCCTGTACATTCCATACTGCTCTCCTCATTTTTGTATTTTTGTAAAGACGGTCAGCTGCTTGTCCTTGACAACAAGACTAGCGCCAGTGTTTACCTTTCGTGTCACAATCCAAACCTTTACACAACATAATGCTTTCACTGAATACACCTTGGTATGTATGTCCACAAACAAACACACATGATGAGCACAGAGTGCATATATTTGAATATTTCTCTTATGGATGTAAAGGTGTGCACACACACACACACACACACACACACACACACACACACACAGGCTTTCCATAGACATAATGCAATGATTTTTATATTATAAAAACTGTACAGTTCAGTTCAATTCTTTTGAAAGAAAATTAATAAATTTTATTTAGCAAGGATGCATTGAATTGATTAAATGTGACAGTAAAGACATTTATAATGTTTATAATTTCTGTTTCAAGAGTTCTATTTCAAATAAATGCCATTCTTTTGAACTGTATATTCATCAATCGAGTAAAAAAAAGTATAAAATTTTGACAAAAATATTAAGCAGCACTGTTTCCAAAATTGATAATAATAAGAAATGCTTTTTGAGCATCATATCAGCATATTAGAGTGATTTCTGAAGGTCCATGTGACACTGAAGACTACAGTAATGTCTGCCGAAAATTCAGCTTTGACATCACAGGAATAAAACACATTTTACAATGTTACATTTTCACTTTATTTTTTTAATAATACATGGCTAACACAAACATACACACACTTTACATGGATGCAAATAAATAATGTTACGTACGTGTAAATATGTGAATAATTGTTCATAAATAAGTGTTTTGACAAAGATAGAGAAAGGCATGATCATTTATTTATAATGGATATGCAAGTATAGACCGCTAAATAACCTACATCACGATCACTCAGTAAATGCCACAATTGGCACTAACCATATGAATCTCATCAAGAGTCTGTCACTAATGATGAGTGCCTTTTATGGTCTTTTGGGTCTGAACCATCTGCACCCATCACTCCTTAAAACCGTACAGAAGCCCTTCTTGATAGTGTGACAGCAGGGTACATCTAATACCTTCTTTAATAATAGATCATAAGCATTATACACCACTGTCGATTTAAAATACAAGTGAATGACTAAACTATATGATGGCATGCATTGTCTTCAGGCATTAATTTCTAGGTAATTCCATAATCCCAAAAATAAACTTGTCACACAGAAAGCTGTTAAAGAAAAGCCATGTCCTTGTGGTGTGTGGTGGTATTTAGAGTTGGACAACTGTGTCACCTTCAGTAAGAGAAACAGAAAAGCACACAACCAGTCAGAAGCCTGTTTTCTTGTCTTATAATCAGGGTGAGTCGTGACGTTCTAACGGTGCCTGGACCAAGGTCTCTTCAGGTTCCCTTGTCAGCTGGCTGATGCCATCTAAAATCTCACTTCTCTTGTGCTTTTGCACAGCATTTAGGAGAAATCACAATGAGATATTTATGATCTCTGGGAGGCTACGTCTGCTGCTGGCCAGTCTCGAGAGTAAGAAAGCTAGTTATGCCAGGGTGACAGCAATTCTCATTCATGAGCAAGCAATGTGATATTAATGCATGTGGCACGGTAGATGTAGCCTGCAATGTAATTTAAAGCAACAGCTGATGGCACCCTGACTTTTTCCGTATTCTCCATGCTATTTTCCCACCTCTGAAACCAAAGAGGCTTTTTTTTTCTTCTCCTTTTTTCCCAAATCTGTCTGCTTTCCTTGAGTGACCTGCAACTTAGTTCAGAAATGGTAGGGTCTTCCAAGTTCAAATAGTTTTGTGTTATAGTTTGAATAACTCTACACAGAACGGTCATAAAGAACACTCAGTTTATTGGTAGCGTACAATGGCAGATGGAAGTTTTAAGAAAACAAGATTTCTACAGTTACATTCTGAGTCTAATTTAATTCTACAAATTATACTCTTGCTTTCCAACTCTCTTGCCTTGATAAATGTGCTGCTACACTTAAACAAATAAATCCTTCCATCCAGTCCTTGGCCCTCCCAGTTATAATTAGAAAATGTAGAAAAGACTTCGAAAGCCTTTTTGACCTATTCACAAATCTGCTCACAATATAACAGTTTATGTCAATAGATAAAAATGTAATTTCATTTGCAATGGAGAAACACCTACGGCTCCATCTTTGAAGACTTAAGTGCAGAAGTTTTACTTTGACACTGTTCCTTGACTTAAACTTACAACATTTTCCCTGACGTAAACTTACTTCATTATTTACTACCACTCAAAAGTTTGGGGTTGGTAAGACTTTTTTTTTAATTGTATTTGAAAGTATTCTCTTATGCTTACCAATTCTGCATTTACTTGATTAAAAATGTACAGTAATAGTGTGAAATAATTATCATAAAATACATAATTTAAATAACTGGTTTCTATTTTAGTTTAAAATATAAAATATTTCTGTGATGGCAAAGCTGAATTTCCAGCAGCCATTACTCCAGGCTTCAGTGTCACATGTTTTTCATGTTTATCATTGTAATATGCCAATTGGGTGCTATAGAAACATTTCTTATTATTAAAACAGGTGTGCTGCTTAATAATTTGGTGAAAACACACACACACACACACACACACATATATATATATATATATATATATATATATATATATAAGATCCTTTAATGAAAGTTTCAAAGAACAGCATTTATTTTAAATAGGAATCTTATATTATAAGACATTATAAAAGTCTTTACTCTCACATTTGTTCTATGCATCCTTGCTGAATAAAAGTTTTGATTTCTTAAAAAAACCTAAAACTTTTGAACAGTAGTCTATAATTCAACAACAACCTTGCAAAATGCAATTTATTTACTTCAGAGGACAGCACAATTCAAAGCCTGAGTCTTGCTTTTGCAAATTTCACTATAGTAGATTTGGTATATGGACAGAGGCAGGAGAAAAAAAAAAAAAAAAGTCCTTGTATATGTCTTCATATTATGTGCTGGTACCCTGGATGAGATAGAGTGAGAAAGAAAGAAAGAAAAAAAAAAGCCAATAATTGTGATGTCACATGTTGCAGTCAGATGGTTTCATGTTCTGTCTTGAGAATGGCTCTTCACTTCTTTTGTTATGTTAAATTGAACAAGGTTGAGTACAACACCATCCCTTTCCTACTGTGACATGGGCAAATTTATTTTGTTTGCATCATTCTCCAGACAACTGTTTGATATCATAAGATGCTGAACAGGGAAAGTGTGCATGTTTTGGTTTTTGGCATTCTCATAATGCCAGATTCACAAGTGTATGCCAGTTTTAAGTTTAGATCAGTATTGCATGGAACATTTTGCATAACTGCAGTGATGTCATGAGTACCTGCAATTAAGACTCATCCACACTCATGTTTCATCCATCAGGAATATCTGAATCTGCAATAAACATTCTCAGGAAACAGAGGTCACTGTGGTAATGTAACCCTCTCACTCGCCAGCACAGAATTCGCTGAGAGAGAGAGAGAGAAAGAGAGAGAGAGAAGGACACTTAGCAGGTCCTCACCAAGCTCAGACCAAAATTCCTTATAAAATTCCACAGGGAGTCCGTCAATACCTGTAGACTTCCCACCCTCCATACTTTTGAGGGCATTCAGAAGCTCCTGATTAGACAAAGGTCTTTCCAGCTGCGCCTTTGAAGCTTCAGCAACAATGGGCAATCCTTCGTAGAAACTGGCAGACAGTGCACCGTTTTCTTCATAATCACTCTTATACAGCTCCCCATAGAACCTTACAGCTCTCCATCTTATAACATCTGATTCCGTTAACACATGTCCATTTTCAGATAATAAAGATTCTCCCTCCCATTCCCTTTTCCAGTCAATAGCATTGATGTGATCACTATGAGTTTCTTGTACATACATTACATCGATGTTCTTCTGTTTAATTAGTTCAAACAACAACATTATTTTCTGTATATCTCTTGCACCATTTATATTGAGTGAACCCACTTACTGCACCCATTAATAAAAGAAAAATAACACAGAAAACATCCCGTAAAAGAAAGGAAACAAACAAATCATGTTGTTTCAAACCCATTTTCTGTTTGTAGTTCTTGTCTCAGTTTAGCAACAAACTTTTTAAGCCTATAAATCTCTTGAGCTGCAAATTGATCAGTTCCTTCACCCATCATTAATGTTCCAACTGTCTCAACAAACATTCTCCAATCAGGAAAAAAATGACGACTTGTACTCTTTTCATATTATTAGTCTTTTGCAAAAAGGCCCTGATTTTTGCAAATGGATAATCACTCCTCTGCTTTCCACTGTTTCTATTGTCAGTTACCTCACTATCAGAATCATCTATTGTACTCTGTTCACTCTCATCATATTTATCATTGCTGATGCTAGCTCTTTCAATGTTTAACTTTGGCCTTTTCCTTTTAATAGAAGGAGTTTTAAAAGTCTCCTCTTCATTCTCTACTTCGCTGCCCATTCCTTCTCCTTCTAGAACTGTCTCTACAGCCTCAACCACATTACTGGAATTAGCACTCATATCTTCTCCTCCCCCCTCATCTATCTCTTCTATCTCTGTATCCTTCACCTGTTCAACCACCTGCTCTGTTGATTCTTCACCATTTGTCACATTATCTTGTAGCTGCCCCCCCACAGTTACACCACCACCATCCACAACAGTCACATCACCGGTCCTCTCTGGACAGGCACGTCTTACGTGCCCCTCCTGTCCACATCCAAAACACCTCATTGTTTCAGATGACGCAAAGACAATATAGTCATATCCATCCATCTTAAATTTAAAGGCCACACTAAGTTCATCTGTTTCACTTTTCAGAATCATGTGAACCTGGCGTCTAAAACATACAACATGTTTCAATAAAGGTGATTTACAACCTAGGGGAATTTTTTTCATTTGAGAGACTATTTTTCCATGCCTTGATAATTCTGCCAATAATAAATAGTCCTTTATGAAAGGAGGAACATTTGACAATGTAATCTTCCTTGCTGGCTGAACCAAAGGCATTACTGGGGTAAACGTATCTTTTATTATTACCCCACTTTGAACTACACTGTTCACTTTCTCCACAGCGTTGAGAAAAACAACGACAGCACTATTCATTCTCGACGCTGACAAGATACTCTCATACCTGACGGCCTTTCCAACCGCCAAACTACATTCCTCAACAGAACAATTCATCACCGGCACAAATTTAATTCTGTGTCTCCGTGAAAGACGCTCGAACGCCACAGAGGACACTGGCGCCGCCGCCGCCGCAGCCGCCATTGCTTACCAGCAAACTCTGGCAAGCAGCGTTCGTAACTTCTAGCTTAACAGAAAACTTTCTTTTCTACACACCAACTCAACCAAATCAAAAAAAGATTTAAGAAAGAAGGAACAGAAAACTCACTCGTACCACACCACACTCACGCCGACTCCGCCCACTCACTCCCAACATCTCAGCTCAGAGAGAGAGAGAGAGAGAGAGAGAGAGAGAGAGAGAGAGAGAGAGAGAGAGAGAATAACAGTGGGAGTGCAGTAGGGAAAAGTCATCTTAAAGGGTAAGTCACCCAAAAATGACATTTATGTCATCATTTACTCACCTTCATGTTGTTCCAAACCTGCATTTATTTTCTTCTGTGGAACAGAAAGTCAATGGTGGACCTCAGTGGACTCCATTGAATTTCATTGTATGTAAAACAACAACAAGATTTCTCAAAACATCTTTGTGTGTGTGTGTGATCCAGAGAAGAAAGAAAGTTTGTAATGATACGGTGAGTAAATTTTGCAGCAATGCCATAACAGAACCATTGCTTTTTTCTTAGTGTGAAGAGCATTTTATTAAATCAAAATAACCTTTTCCACTATGAAGAATGGTTTGTGCAATACGAAGGTTTCCATAGATGCCAATAAATAATCTTTTTAAAGTGTATCCCTTGAACACATAATTTCCCCTATTTTATATGAACAAGACAGCCTCTCTGAATCCTTAATAATTATATGAACAGAAGCTGAGCTTAGGACAGAATGTATGGATCTCTGCCTCAGCAGACTAGACAGAGACCTAGACCACTGCTTTAAGCATGTTTTAAATTAGCATGCTTAAGCTCGGAGTAAGAGAGCCTTAGCACCCTGCTGCAACCTCCCTAATCATCCAAAATAACAGGCACTGGGGAGGAAAAATCACTCTGACATTAAGATGAAGAGAGATGAGAAAGAGGGTCATTAATTAATAAATAAATAGATAGGACTGCTCATTCAGTGAAGAGACCGGGTGTGCAGAGCTTTGAAGCAGCGTGTGCATGCCAAGGTGGATTCTAGGACACATTATGAACACTACACCCACCCTCTCTCTGTTTTAATGTCAAAATACACTAGATTCATTTTCACCTATGCCATTATAAATCCACGGAAGCAGCGGAGTTTGGATGTAGCTTGTTGCTGTGTGCAGCATCATGGGAGCGTCTTTAAGTGCTTTATGGACACTTAAAAGGGGGCTGCATGCTGCGAGATTACATGATGACTCTTAGATGCAGAATGTGAAAGCTGCTTATTAATGAAGGGATGCCTCAGAAGTGCTTTAGTAGGACATATGTGCCAAGAACAAGGTGTCCTGTTGACAGAGACTCTTTTAAATGATTAGAGAAACCATAATTTGCCGTTTGTTTAGTCGCTCCGTGCTGTCTCTTGTACTCTTTCTTTTTCCTCTCTCTCTTTAGAGAAAGGGCACATCATGGTATTTATTTGCACTGGAGAGGCTCAGATTACTACCATTTGTTCTCAGCATGGTGAAACTAAAACAGCGGGCCCCCCTTCAAAGCCTTGCATCAGCGTCATTCAATCTCTCTCTCTCTCCCCTCATTGTCCCTTTCCCTGACATTCTTTCTCTTGGTTCATTATAATATTGCTCACATTGCTCTCTGTGCATCCCACCAAGCAATCGTTCCCTCCTATTTGGAGTACTTCAAATCAATCAATCAATCAATCAATACTGGTACCATATTATTACCAAACAATCTGTTTAAAAATCATTTGTTTCTTCAATATTTATTTAAAGGCACCATAACACAGCTACTGCATGAAACAGACAATGCAACCAGTAGTCCGATTCCACAACTAATTACTCATTTATGAACCAGGGCCCGTATTCATGAAAAATGTTAGTGCTAAGAGTTGCTAGTAACAAAATTCTAAGAACATTCTTAGAAATGTGGGTGACACTGCAGATGAATAGGGTAAAAAAAATGAACTACTAATTATCACCTTACTTACCCAGTTGATTGATTACATTGATAATTGCAAACATTTTTTGTATTACAAGTTTTGTAAAATGTTATGTTTAATTATGCAAATGAGGCATTATTTAATTAAATATGTGCTAATTTGCATACATTTCTAGTACAAAAATCAGAACACTGGATGAAGTCAGTTTCTAAATTCTTGTTTATTTATTTTTTGACATAGAGGCAAATGTTTTTACAGAGGGAATTTTGGGTATCTCTTTTTGTCACTCCATAATTCAGAAAATACTTTGAACAGCCAGAAAACAATATATTTTCACAATTTTTGGGGAAATAAAATGTTGTATATAATCAACATATTGCATATGATCACACAAACAATTACAGCACTTTCAGAACCTTACTGTGTTGCTGTTCATCTCCTATAAAATATGTTATGACAGCATGGTAAATAAAATATAAAGACGTGCATTTGTAGATCAGGGCCCATATTCACAAAACATTTTATCTTACCACTAAGAGTTCTCCTAAATAGCAGTAAAAACTTTTTTAGCTAAGAGTTTTCTCTTAAAACCTATTCACAAAGCTGCTGAGACAAACTTTTACTAAGGAATAGTCAGAAGTCTTAAGCTAGAGTAAGGGCGGGGTGACCTCGTTGCTAATGATGTCAACATGCTTACTAACTATGCACACAGTGATTGGCTGATAGTGGAGGGGTCTCTGTCAGAGATTTATTCACAGAAATATTGTAGAGCACGATGTTGCCTGCATTTTAAAATCTTTATTTGAATGTGGCAACATTTTTATTTTTAAACATGTTGTCACATTCAAATAAAGATTTTAAAATGCAGGCTAAGTGTCACTAATTAAACAAGTATATGTTCAGCTAATTGTCAGCCT
>NW_015540998.1:80122-86955 GCF_001515605.1 Sinocyclocheilus anshuiensis | reverse complement strand
AAATGGGGGCATCCCGTAAAAAAAAAAAAAAAAAAAAATAGTGCATATGCATATAAACAGCCTTTTAATTAACAGAGTAGAATTTTCATGGATGATAGCAATACATGCAAACGTAAAAAAAAAAATGGACGCAAGACCAGGGGCCGTATGTATAAAGGTTCACAACACTTAAGTGTCACCTCAGTCAACACTTAAGAATCAGTCTTAGACTTTACTGAAAGTTGCTTTTAGCGTCTTTATAAAAGTCTCCTACTCTTAGAAAAGTCCTACTTTTTACTAAGAATTTGTTGACACTTAAGTCAAAGCTTAAGACTATTCTTAAGAACATTTCTGAGAAGTTTTATACATACGGGCCCAGCTGTTACTTCTTGCCCAACTAGTTAATGAAAACAAGCATATAATCAAAGGAAAATTTAGAGTTGGGATAACCTCCAAAACCAAAGGTGATACCTTTTTAAAAGGTCATTATCATCTAATGTTTCTAAAATGTTTACATTCTGAGGCAGATTGCCGGCAACAGTCATTTTAGGAATAGTTTGTGGTTTGCTCTTAGTGACTTAGGAGTCCTGTTCACTACTCCTAACATTTCACAGATTTAGGAGCTAGTTTTAGTGCTAAAATGCTTTGTGAAATACTTTTAGATAAAACATTTAGGAGTCCTAAATTTAGGACTGACACGGCCATTATTTTTGCGATTTTCTCCTAAATCGGCGAGTTACGAGCTACTTTTAGCCTTAAGATGTTTTGTGATACGGGCCCTGACCTTCATTTTGTTCATTATCTTGTATTTGTTCATATTATCATGTGACAAACAAAAGGAACATCTGGGGTAAATGCATAGGGAGACAACACTAATTAGTGGTTACCTGTTGTTGAAATTGGAAGAGTCCCACTGCAGTCTCAACCCAGAAACACAGTGTCACCACTAGCCTCTCCCTGTCCTCCCTACTGTGTCCATCTGGAGAAAGGCTGGGGAGAACAGACCAATTTGAGGAGCTTCTGTTTACAGAAGCATATGGAGATAACTTTCTTTTTTAATTTCAGTCATCATCAGACCAACCAGGCATTTGATGACAGATTAAGAGAGAGAGAGAGAGAGAGAGAGAGAGAGAGAGAGAGGGAGGGAGGATGGGGATGTGGGCCAGCTCTTGAAAGCAGAGTCTGTGAGAGGCTCCTGGTTGTTTATGTGTTGTTCAGGCTGCAGTACCCAGAGAAGTGTACAGTACGTGCAACAGCTCCGAGTTCTAAATATAATCCTTTTAGAGGATGGTGCTCATGTTGCCATTGGCTCCCCAAGTCACTCAGTCGCAGCAGTCAGAGGTCATACATCGCTGGAATGAATTTACTGGAATGAGGTGCTGTCGTCATAAGTGATGAGTTTGTTGTCAGCAGTAACGCAGAGGATTAGTGCCATTCTAATGCTGAAAACAACATGGGGAAACAGCAGGGGTGGGGGCAAAGTTTTAGTATCTGATTAAATGCATTACCTCTCTTACATCCGCTTCCGCTCACTCAGACCTCACTAGATCAATTTGCTTCTTTGTATGTATATCAGAAACTGCTTTCTATTTTCATCAACTGTCAACCCCTAACCTCCACCTAACCCTGCCCTCGTTCTCTTTAAAGCACACAGACAGTCCAGACAGCAAGGAAGATTAAAGTGAACAGACATTAAAAAGACAAGAATGGGGTCGTTTCACTCTAAGTTTCAATAACTGTTTCTACTCTTTTTTGACAAACACCTACTGAGTCAGAAACTGCAAAAATAAGGAACTGTATTCTTCTTGAAATACTGCAATTTCTCTAGAAAAGTTTGTAAACAATTGATGGTCATCCCAAATAATCTTTTAGTGAATATTTACATTAGGAAAATTAACATTAAGGCCACATCCATAATAAGCCAGAGCTTTCCCTATCCAATGTTTTTTTTTCTTCGTTCTAAAAAGATTTCCGTAAACACGGCATCGTCTCAAGAAATATTTGTGTACACACGAAACCACTGAAATGGACTCAAAACGATGTAGTATACATGCCAGACCAGTATGTGGCACTGTAATTATGCCACATAGATGCACTAAAAACGGAGAAGACTTGAAGCATGTGCATGAACCTTGCGCACTGTATACAAACATTTTTGCTTTAGTAATTTTTGATTTTGCTTTAGTAAACCTAATAGGCTCAGTAGCTTCTGCAACACGAACACAAGCATGTAGTCCGCCATTGTTGTTGTTGTTATTGTTACATTATTTTTTTTATTGTTTTTGGATTGGCTGTACACACGAAAACACAAGGGTGTCATTTTCAGATTTATCCACTCTGGCACCCGGTTTAAAAAAAAAATAGCGGTTTCAGGCTCCCAAACGCCGGATCCGTCAGGATGAAACGCAGATACGATACAACATTTTTACGTAAACAGCTAAACGCATCTCTGTGTGGATGGGCTCTAAGTGTATTATGGTTTCCACAAAAATATTAAACAGCACAACAGTTCTAAACATTTGTCTTAAACATTGATGGATGTATTTTTAATAACAACGAAGAATCTTTCATTCAAACTGGTTCAGGTATGTTTGATTGGGGTTGGAGCTGATCTCTGCAGGAAGGTAGCTCTCCAAGAGCAGGGTTAGAGACTTGGCTTTAGATGGTGTAATCTGTCCCTGCTGTTTTCCCATGGTCAGAAAATTGACATACAAATTCACATCTACGTTTTGGATTTAGGGTACAGTGGATGACCACATACTCTATACTTCCTGTGGTTTAGAGCAGGGTCTCTCAATATGGTTCTCGGGGTCCACCGTCCTGCAGAATTTAGCTCCAACGCTAACCTGAACAAAATCAAGGTATTGAGGATTCCTCGAACGTTACAGCCAAGAGAGTTTGATAAGGTTTGGAGCTAAACTCTGCAGGACAGTGGACCTTGAGGGCCAGAGCTGAGAAACCCAGCTAGAGCTTTTCTCTAGTCAGCCGTTGCAGCACTGCCGACAAGGCAACTGAGGCCCAAGGGATTTGGGTCTCCAAAGCTGAAATGTCTGAAAATCACCCTGGTAATGCGGTGGCCTTTAGCAAGTTTTTTTTGTCAAACCGCCTGAATTGGCACAACAGTACAGCTCCCTGGGACATCAATTTATGACAGTAATTGAAAGTAGTGGTCAATTACATGTCCATGACATTGTTTGAAAGGCAAAGCTCATTACAGTTGAAATCCTGGAATGATAATTGTTAAACTTTTATTTCAAATGTATGAATGAAGTCTGATGAAACAGAGGAAGAAGCAGTGCTATAGTACGAAAATAATGGAACCTGGCAAATACGCTAAAAATGATGTATATGCACAAAACAGTGCATCCCATTAACTTTCTCTTGCATTCCTTGCAAACTTCAAAAGCTTCTTCTCTGCTGCTTTGTATATAAACATTGACACACAAGCCCATTTATTCAGACTGAATACATAAGCCCCACCTTGGAGTGTTCTCTTTTTGCTCAGGGTATCCTAGCTTGCACCTCTATTCTCAAATATGCCAAATAAAAGGAAGGGTCTCTGCATCTTTCTGGCCATAAGACATGCCCCCACCTTTTTATATGGCTCCACTTTAGAAAACATGCCTTAGATCTTCAAAGCCCAAGGCATTATACACAGCTCAATACCTGATCCAGCACCTCTCTCCACTGCAAGCCAGATTTTATCATGACAAAACCATTCTGCAGTCTCTCGGAACCCTGATCTTCATTTGCATTTATATTGATGATGGTGACAGGCAGCTCTGCTAAAGCTCACCTCACCATGAAGCACCATTCCTAAAGGTGACAGGGAAACTTGGATGGTAGGTGACAGAAATAACTATGTAAAAGGTAATGCCATTTGAAAAGAGCTTCCAGAGCATTGCTCGAGGGAATATCACAATCCAGGCTCATTGGAAAAATTTGCCTGCAGCGACATTTCTGCAAAATGATTTTATGTCGCTTCTTACATGTTTGTGCAGTGAGTGGCACTAAAACCTGTGAGCAGTTTTATCCAAAACAGATAAATGTCAATCTGGCAACATTTTATTAGTTTGTTTGTTGTATGTGATGCAGCAGTTTGGAAATGAAGTGTTTTGTGTGTGGTGTGAAAAGTTTAATAATCTACCATGTTTGAAAATGATGTACACTACACCTACACTAAACCCTGCCCTAAACCTAAATGATACTGTTAACAAAAGCAAACATGAGATACAAATTTAACCATTTGTTTATATATGTATGTATCATCATGACTCATGTTTAACGGGGCTCAAACCTGAGCGTTTAGCATTGTAAGTGCAATGCTTTACCAGGTGAGCTACCGAGTCTACTATGTTTACTATGTCAGAAAACCATATATAGAGCTGTTTGTGTGACATAAACATCAAAATGTATTAATTTACAAATTATTACTATGGTAAAAGAGGTCATAACATACTATTGTGCAAGGAACCATGCGAAAATAAGTCTTTTATTAATCAATGAGCTGTCCATAATCTTTGTGAAAAGGAATAAACGTTGTTAGTATTTTATTGTCACTAGTGATCATTTTTGCAGGAAACTTGGATTGTATGTATAGGTATGTTTTTGGAGGTAGAAGCACATTTCTCTAAAGAGCATCGGTTGGAATAACGCCAACCTGAAAAAAGTAAATAAACTGATTCTGGAAAAAAAGCAGCTTCTCAATGCTTTCAATAATGTAATATGGCGATTTTCCAAATTTGAAAGGCAACATGGTTTTATTGGGTTGTTGATTGTGAAATTGAGTGTCCAGTTGCAGCTTCTTTATTTATTTATTTTATTTTATTTTGGGAGATAGACAATAAGTTTGAACAAAGGGAGATAGGGAGACAAGGCCCATCATGATTAGTTGCTGTTCACTAGCGATTAACTCTCAAACATACTGCTCTCTCATCCTCAGACAAGTGTTACCATGGCACTCAATTTCCTACCAATTTGCGCTGAAATTGAGTGATGCAAAGATATTGCACAGCATTAGAAAATATAAGTCATCTTTAGCCTGGTCTTATCTACTGATTGGTGTGGAAAGAAAGAAAAAGGGAAAGGAACAGGGATTAGTTTTCAAAAGAGATCGTTCAAAGTTCAATGTCATTTTTTTCCCCACATAATGTGACTGAGATCCCCTTTTATTTCTCCTTTATTTTCCTCTCTCAGTCTTTTTTTGTTATTCAGATCTAGTTCTTATATCCTGTTATTTATTTATTTATTTTTTTAAATCTCAATCACTCACGTTGCAAGAGCCCTTTAGGGTCACATAAGGATCTTCTATCCCACTAAAATGACACACACACACACACACACACACACACACACAGACACACACACACACACACACACACCTTTAATAAAATAATAAAATAAAATAATATACAGGATGTATTGCGTTTGTCTCACCTCGAGGACTCATCTGAAAAGCCTCCGTCTGTCAGTCGAACCTTACAAAACAGAACTCCATTCACGTATGGGACAGATGACAGCTCCTCCAGCTCCACATCTACTTTAAACTTAAACCTCTTACACAGAAAGTGATATACACACACACACACACACACACACACACACACACACACACACACACACACAGAGATAGAGAGATGAGTCCAAGTTTGTCTGTTTATACGCAAAACTATTTAGTCAAATTATTTCCCTTGCTCCCACTAAAGCCTACTCATCCGCAGCCTCCAGTTGCAAAGCTGTCCAAGAGCCCAGATCACTCAAACCCAGTGAAGTCCAGGGTCTGCTCAGCCTGATTTTCCACCTTCTGTTTCAACAAATTTCAGCCGCTTACAATCATCCAGTGGGATAAACAACTTTAGCTGCTGTAAACAAGCATGTTCCTCCATCTGAGCTGAAGCACTTCACATCTGTTGAGAATATATTATTTTTATTTTTATTTTTTATCTTTCAAACAGACCCCAAAAACCTGGAGGGAATCTTACAAACATGCTTCTGAGCTTCCAGTTCAAATGTACCATAAAAATGTATACTTACTGATTGCAATGTTAAAACCAGTGTTATTCACTGGGCCCACAAATTCAATTTCCTGTGGGTTTGGCCGCCTCAGTTTAAATGTACATTATTTAATTGAGAGAGGAATCCTTAAATTCTGAATTTTGCACCACCATAGTCAGTGAAAACAACTGTCTATTTATACGGTTACTCGTTTTCATGGCAATGATAAAAATCATTTTAAATCACATATTAATTTTCAGAATTATTGATTATGCCATCAAACAGATGTGGTTTGAATGATTTAATGTGTGAGTGATGAGTGTTGGTTTGAGCCTTAATATACTTTTTTTATATTTTTATTTTTTTGTTTACTGTTTTGCTACCATGTGGGAGATCTCATGATAGGCTCTCTCTCTGTAAAGCTCATTTCCCTCTGCACTACTCTTCCCCTCTTAATGTAATGTAAGTACTGTAAGGAATTTAACTCATTCATTCTATAAGGGATTAGAGGCTTTTGCATCTGAACTCTTCATATATATATATATATATATATATATATATGTGTGTGTGTTTAATACATAAATAAATAAGTGGTACTCAGAGTGGGAGTATGTCATATGCAAAGGTGGAGGAATAAGCTAAAACATACTATACAGGATTTACCCTTCAGGACTAGCACATGTATGATCCAAGGACAAAGGAAAACTGTGTGGAATAAAGGAAAGCTGAAGTTCTCTGTGCTGTGTCGGATCAGAATCAGAATCAGAAGAGCTTTATTACCAAATATGTTTACACACACAAGGAATTTGACTTGACGACAGGAGCTTCCAGTGTAGAAGAAAGTACAAACATAGTGCAGA
>NW_015540998.1:79435-79995 GCF_001515605.1 Sinocyclocheilus anshuiensis | reverse complement strand
AGAATCAGAATCAGAAGAGCTTTATATTAAAATATGTTTACACACACAAGGAATTTGACTTGACGACAGGAGCTTCCAGTGTAAAAGAAAGTACAAACATAGTGCAGACATAAATAGGAATAACACAGTAGGGATGTAATATAACACTAATATAATGAAAACAAAAATAGATAATGTACTATTTACAGAAATAGAAGTATAGGAAAACATTTAATTGTTTAGATAAATGTACAGATAAGCTTATTAGTGTGCAGATATGTTATTTACAAAGTGTGCAGTTTAATATAAATATGTCAGATAACTATGTTAGTTGTGATGGACGATGTATAAGTATGAAAGATTAAATGTTCAGGCTGAATATAGCCAGCGGGGAAAAAAAATTATTGTGCCTGGCTGTTCTGGTGGTCAGTGCTCTGTAGCGCCGACCAGAAGGCAACAGTTCGAAGATTGAGTGGGCTGGGTGTGAGGGGTCCAAGGTGGTTTTTTAACCCTTTTCCTCACTCTGGAGATGTAAAGATCTTGGAGGCTGGGCAGAGGGGCACCAATAATCCTCTCAGCAG
>NW_015540998.1:67767-79356 GCF_001515605.1 Sinocyclocheilus anshuiensis | reverse complement strand
AAAAAACTGTTCTTGTGCCTGGCTGTTCTGGTGGTCAGTGCTCTGTAGCGCCGACCAGAAGGCAACAGTTCGAAGAGAGAGTGGGCTGGGTGTGAGGGGTCCAAGGTGATTTTTTTAGCCCTTTTCCTCACTCTGGAGCTGTAAAGATCTTGGAGCCTGGGCAGAGGGGCACCAATAATCCTCTCAGCAGACCTGACTGTCTGTTGTAGTCTCTTGATGTCTGATTTGGTAGCTGAACCAAACCAGACAGTTATGGATGAACACAGGACAGACTCAATGATAGCAGAGTAGAACTGTTTCAGCAGCTCCTGTGGCAGGGTGAACTTCCTCAGCTGGCGAAGGAAGTACAACCTCTGCTGGGCCTTTTTCACAATGGAGTCAATGTGAGTGTCCCACTTCAGGTCCTGAGAGATAGTGGTGCCCAGGAATCTGAATGACTGCACTGCAGCCACAGTGCTGTTCATGATGGTGAGTGGGGGGAGTGCAGGGGGTTTTCTCCTGAAGTCCACGATCATCTCCACAGTTTTGAGCGTGTTCAGCTCCAGGTTGTTAAGACTGCACCAGACAGCCAGCTCTTTAACCTCCTGTCTGTAAGCAAACTCGTCTTCGTCCTTGATGAGGCCGATGACTGTAGTGGCATCTGCAAACTTCAGGAGCTTGACAGAGGGGTCTTTAGAGGTGCAGTCATTCGTGTAGAGAGAGAAGAGCAGTGGGGAGAGGACGCAACCCTGGGGGGCGCCAGTGCTGATGGTGATAGTCCTGGATGTGAGTTTGCCCAGCCTCACTAGCTGCTGCCTGTCTGTCAGGAAGCTGGTGATCCACTGACAGATGGAGGTGGGCACGGAGAGCTGGGTGAGTTTGTCTGAGAGAAGGTCAGGCATGATGGTATTGAAGGCCGAACTGAAGTCCACAAATAGGATCCTTGCGTAATTCCCAGGTCTGTCGAGGTGTTGCAGGATGTAATGCAGTCCCATGTTGACTGCATCATCCACAGACCTGTTTGCTCTGTAGGCAAACTGAAGAGGATCCAGCAAGGGTCCAGTGATGTCCTTCAGGTAGGCCAGGACCAGGCTCTCAAGTGACTTCATGACCACAGACGCGAGAGCGACAGGTCTGTAGTCGTTAAGTCCAGTGATTTTGGGCTTTTTGGGGACCGGGATGATGGTGGAGCATTTGAAGCAGCAGGGAAATTCACACAGCTCCAATGATCTGTTGAAGATCTGTGTGAAGATGGGGGCCAGTTGGTCAGCACAGACTTTTAAACAGGCAGGTGAAACACCATCTGGGCCTGAAGCTTTTCTAGATTTCTGCTTCCTGAGGACCCAGTTCACATCCTCTACACAGACACAGGATCACAGAGAACATTATGACAGTCTTTTGTAATCACCTGGTAACCTGTTGCTAAATTACTGTCCTACTGTATGTCCACATTACATAAAATGACAGATTCAGAAAAAAATAAAAATAAAAAGGTTGTTGTTCTTTTCTTTTCTTTTCTTTTCTTTTCTTTTCTTTTCTTTATAAAGTTAAACATGAAAAAACACAAATTCAGAGCTTATACAGTGTTGAGGCAGACCAGTCTGTATCTCACAATATGTGGAATTGAAAGTTGTAGTGATACAAAGGGATGTCAACAGGTTGAACAGGTTTTGTCAACAGGTTTGTCAGTCTGACAAAACTCCTTGCCCACAATTGTGAGAGCTAAAAGCTTCCTCTACCCTAATGTTTTACTTTTCAACCATCCTTTTCCTCATCCACCCGTTTACTTCCTACTCTTCTTTTCTTTGCTCTAAGAGCTCATACTCCTTATTACCCGTCATTGAAAAAAAAAGACCTGCCATTACCTCCTCAGAGTTGGCATGCAGAAACACAGCAAAACCATTTTTTTTCCATCCGTGTGGGAGAGAAAACAAGGCAGTCATTACTGACCTGGCATTCAAGTACTACCATCCTGCCTGTGATGCTTCTGATATACCTGCAAAAACAAGCAAAGGAAACACTAGTTGAGACTGTATCACAGAATCATACTCGCCAGTCCACTCTCAAAAGCACTTTGAGGTGATATTTCTACCACAAACCAACAATAGGTGCAGCTTCTGGGAAAAATCTTTTTGTTTTAGGTTTTAAATTAAGATTTTATTGAGAATAGCAGAACACCATGGGGGAGAAGAAGAAAATCATGGAGAGGAGAACAGTTCAGACTCAGATAAACATACACTCACCATGACCTTTGCAGCAGTTGTGGTGTCAACAGCATTTCGTAGTGCTTCTCTCCAAGCTGCGTACAGCTTTAGTTTAGCCTTGCGATCCCTGGCACACTTGAAGAAAACAAGTTACTTTCTCCCTCCTGAACTACAATAAAAAAGGTTAGAGAGTACAAGGATATCCAGCTGCTCCTCCCGAGCTTTAGTCCAAGGTCTCAACTCGGACCAGACCTGAGCCATGTGAACCCTCTTCATGTAAGACCTATCCACGTGGTACAATCTAAATCCTCTGACCCATTTTCACCATCCTCTCTTTTTACTTGGACTGGGCTGAACGTGAGAAGGAACAGAGAGACTCAGCTTTCTTGATGTTCAACGGGATTCAGCTTTCTCCTACAGTATGTTCCTATGTGTTTCAAGACCCATTGCCATTTTTATGAGAATATGAATGGGGACAGGGTTCAACTAAAGGCAAAATGCTGTTGAGAGAAAGCACCAGACAAATAGCAGAATTATGTTGCCACTTCATAAAATACATCATTATATAAATGCATCATTCATTCATAAAATGCAGACACATCATTAACCTAGTCTGACTAAACTTTTCTTTTCAGACAGTCCTGGAAAGTGGAACACAAAGGCTGATGTACAATAACAAAAATAGACAGTATTTCACAGCAAAGTAAGAAAAGCAGGGAGAGAGTGTCAGTACCGGTGATCTGGAGGAGAAGCCGCCAGGTAAATATAATGCTGCTGATTTAGAGGTCATTTTCTTAGTGTGATGTACTGCCCTTGGATCTGCCTGTCTTCTGTAGATTATCTTGCTGTGTTGTTTGCCCAGTGATAATCTTAGAAAGATATATCAAAGTATTACTGGACATATTCATTACTGTGCACTGCACCATATGCACAAATGTTGGTGTTTCTTCAGCTACAGATACTTTTGGCCCTGTGGAAAAATAAAATTAACAATATGGACATACATGCAACACAAGATAATGTGTTTATTGTTGCCATTAAAAATAAATAAAGAAAAAAATTAACTAATTAAGATATATTATATATATATATATTGTAAAAGTTTTATGAAATGCTATTTTTAAATATGAAAATGAGGCATTATCTAATAAAATATGCACTTTTTATGCACTTCCCGAACAGCAGTCTGAACAATGGATAAAGGTAGGTTCAAAATTATTGTTTCATTGTGTTAAAATATAAGAGTCAAAGGTTTTTACAGAGGGGGTTTAGGATATCTATTTTTATCACTCTATCTTTGATCATACTGTCAACAGTGTTAGATTGAGTCTCCATGCCAGATAATTAAGATCCAGCCCCGGACGTCAGATCCTGTCAGAAAACATCCCTTTTGTCTGGTATCCGAACAACTAGTCAGCAGGGTTGTCAATGCCTAAAACCCATTAACATCAAGTCTTGTCTGGTACCCAAATCCAGTGTTTTGTCTGTTACCCAAAACTGTATTAACAAGAGTTGACTGAGTAAAGCCAGAGAAGAGCAGAAGCAGGAGATGAAGTGATGATGGTAAAAAGGAGCAGAGTTTATGGTATAATCTTAGTTGCGTATGTTTCAATGATCAGACTTTGTCTGACCAGCACAAATTCAACAAATAGGCCTAGGCCAAACTGATTCATAACAACATCCCATAAACATTCCCTCTTATCTCTTATTCATACAGACACAACATGAAACATGATACAAGTTCATGAAACCCCACAATCATAAGATTAAACAATAATGAAAATGCATAAGCAAGCAAAATAAAAAGAAATATAAAATATAAAAGCATAATAAAAAAAAGTAATGAATAAATGCTAAAATAGTTCAAATAATATAAACAATAAATGATAAAAAAATAAATGATTAAATTATATAAATGATTAATGACTAATGATTGCAAATGTGATTATATGAATAAATGATTATAAATTAATAAAAACAAGAAAATAAAAACACAACACAAATGTTTGATTGCTCTCTTGATGCAACACACACAGTTTGCATTTGAGGATCCTTAGATCCTTCCAAAAAAAAAAAAAAACCTTTAGAGTATACATGGAAATTTAACGGTAAAGTTTGGTGTCTGAGAAAACCATAATTATTGAATTAGGGTGGGGGTTAATATGGATGTATTTCTGAGGAGAACTGACTGTCTTCAGAAAAGTTTCGATGGCATTTTCTTTTTCCTCTTACCTTCGTTAAATACATATTAAAGGAGTGTTAATAAGTGCAGAGCTGCGTACAGCAATAACCCAGGAAACACTATATTGCTACTGTTCTATAAGCGTCACCTGGTGTCAGAGATTGAATTTGCATTTTCATCAGAATCAGAAAGAGCTTTATTGCCAAGTGTGTTTACACACACAAGGAATTCGTCTTGGTGTCAGGAGCTTAAGTTATTATTGCATACTGTTTTATAATGTATTACAATGCTGAGGTGCA
Organism: Sinocyclocheilus anshuiensis; assembly: GCF_001515605.1. NCBI lineage: Eukaryota > Metazoa > Chordata > Actinopteri > Cypriniformes > Cyprinidae > Sinocyclocheilus > Sinocyclocheilus anshuiensis. Next base: position 74,692 of record NW_015540998.1, on the reverse strand, counting down.
GATAATTGCCACTATTTGCAATAAGGAATTAGCAGAATACCCTGTTATTTTAACATAGTGGCTATAAATATAATCTATAGCTATTTTCACTAAGTGTAAATAGCCTCTATCGCCCCCCCACGCTCACATAGCATATAGCACCCCCAACCTAAAACATCTTCCCGCGCCCCAGCCAGACAGAACAAATTAATTGTTTGCGATGCTCGAAATACTGAAAGAAAACCATAGTTATGGAATTAGGGTGGGGGTTAATATGGATGTATTTCTGAGGAGAACTGACTGTCTTCAGAAAAGTTTCGATGGCATTTTCTTTTTCCTCTTACCTTCGTTAAATACATATTAAAGGAGTGTTAATAAGTGCAGAGCTGCGTACAGCAATAACCCAGGAAACACTATATTGCTACTGTTCTATAAGCGTCACCTGGTGTCAGAGATTGAATTTGCATTTTCATCAGAATCAGAAAGAGCTTTATTGCCAAGTTTGTCTATTTTTTTGTTCAAGGTTAGTTTGGCCAGTAACAGAGCAAAATAAACATTTAATAAATGTAAAAAAAAAAAAAGAATAAAAAAATAAATAAATAAATAAAAGTGCATGGTTCATTTTCAGTTTTATCTTTGAACTATTGTACCTATTTGTGCAAAATGGTTATCACCTATTACAATACAATGCCACAGTCTACAATGAAAACAATAAGTCTTATTTATTTATTTATTGATTGATTGATTGTGGCAAGGCATGTGAAAATTTTGCCAGGGCAAGTAAAAAATTGAAATCCTCCACATTGCATTTCATTTAACTTCCTACTGTATTGGAGAGAAAATAAGTAGCACGTTGATCTGCCAGTCGCGGGTCTTTCATGCGGAGAACTCTGCTCATATTTTATGCATAACGATGCATTTAAAAGTTAACGACCAAACGGATGTTTATAAAAGTTTACATTGCTGTTGCAGATGAAATATAACACAGATAACATTGAATAGATATTTTTTTTACCAGGTTAAATGTTGATATGAGTTAATATTAGTAACTCAAACCCCTTTTTCTACGCCTCTCTACCTAACCGCCGGTCGCGCACATTCGCCATATTTGTAGTTTTTTAACGCGTTTTATTCGTGTTTGTAGTTCTGGACAGAATCATTCACCAAAGCGCAATGGATTGTGGGCAATATTAGCCATTAGAGTGTGCACGGATCCACACTTCAAAAATCGACCTGAAATAGCAGACCATCCGGGGATGGTCTTTTCAACATAGACCTACCATGGTTTGGGACACACTTATTCTAATCTCACATACTATTTAGGATGTATAGTATGAACATTGAGACACAGTGTATGTATGTGAAAGGAGAATGTATGTGTGTGAGAGAGAGTACAAATGTATGTATGTGAAAGGAGAATGTAAGTGTGTGAAAGCAAAAATATTATATATATATATATATATATATATATATATTTATATTGTAGCTGAAGTCAACATATGCAAATAGATAAAGTGCAATAAAATAAACTCAAATAAAATAAAAAAAAGTGTATTTTGGTTGTTTTCTTGCAACTAGACTGAAACAACACGTAATAAAAAAGCCAAATAGCCCAAAATCTCAAAACTGACCAGTGCGTTAAAATAAAATATTTTTGCCTTTAGTCAAGATTTTCACCACATCACATTTTTGGAATACAGTGACAAACTCCTTGTCCAAAATGAACAAGAATTAGTCTTGGTAATAGTTAGAATTTTAAATGCACACAATTAAAAAATACTTTTGCAGTTAGTTTTGGAAATTATTCTAACTACTTTCACACAATAAATTTTGTTTGTTTACAGTATTTCACTCTCTTTTTAAATGATCAAAGAAGGCAAATAAATGAAGTCATTGTAAAAGTTTCGAAGGCAGCTTCAAACTTCAGTTCAGTAGTTCAGCTTCACAAAACAACACACACAAACACATACACACTCCGGAAGATCATTTTTTATATGTGAATATCTGGAGTTTTAAATAATCAGGTGCAGAACCACTTAAGCTCTCTCTCTCTCTCTCTCTCTCTCTATATATAGTATATATATCTCATACTTGACAATCTGAAGTAATTCTTTTAGTGTTGGCATGGTATGGTTCTGCTCTGGACAAAAACTCCACGTACATTCATGCAGCCATGTCTAGACAGAACGGAGAAAACAGTGATTAAACTCCCCCAGGGTAACAGAACAGATCCAGCAAAATAAGAACTACTTGCAAAATGTACATTCAAATAATTAACATGAGACATATAACACATCAACTTTGTCAGGAATCTCTGGGTGCACAATTTAACAAGACAGTTGTTAGCAAGGGCTAGAGGTCATGAGCTTGTCTGATAATAGGTGGAGTTGGTTGCTTGATTTCAGGCAAAACACCTTTCAGGGCTCCAGACTAACATTTGAGAGCAGTGGCACCAGCACCACTAAGTTCTACAGATGGTGGCACCAGGAGCAGATTTGGTAGCGCTGGGGGTGGTGTGTGGGAGTATTAAAATATAGATAATTTAATCATAAAATTACTATTGTTTTGCAAGTGCAGTTACTAATAATAGTTCATGTTCATTTCTTGTTTTTCTTTTGTTTATTGTTTATACAGATTTGACAGTAAAGCACTAAGCGAAACTCTTAAAGCTAAGAGTTAAGATGCATACAAAATGTACTTTTCAACAGTAACAGGTGCAAAATCAAATTTTTATATAGAAAATGTATATATTCCAACTCTAATTAAATAATAATAATAATATAATAATTAATTACATTTTATGTAGCGCTTTTCTAGGTACTCAAAGCGCTTTACATTGTCAGGCGGTATCTCCTCATCCACCCCCAGTGTGCAGCATCCACCGTGCAAAATCAAATTTTTATATAGAAAATGTATATATTCCAACTCTAATTAAATAATAATAATAATATAATAATTAATTACATTTTATGTAGCGCTTTTCTAGGTACTCAAAGCGCTTTACATTGTCAGGCGGTATCTCCTCATCCACCACCAGTGTGCAGCATCCACCTGGATGATGCGACGGGAGCCATAGTGCGCCAGAACGCCCACCACACACCAGCTTATTAGTGGAGAGGAGACAGAGTGATGAAGCCAATCAGTAGATATGGGGATTATGTACCATTATTCTTCTAGTATATGGAACTGACCAACTTCAGTGATTGTGTGATTTAGTAGCAAGTTGAAGAAAAGTTTGCTTTTCAAGGCACTTTGTGACTTCTTTTAACGTGTAAAATTATGACAAAATCTGATTTCTTGATCATTGGATATTTTATAAGAGTGATTTTATAATTTCAAAATATAGAGAAAAAGTAGAAATTAATGACTAATAAGCCATTAAGTGTCTTGTCAGATGTTACTATGGTATAATGAAGTATAATTACAAGAATTTCATAAGTGTCAAAGGCTTTTATTGACAATTACAATAAGTTTATGCAAATACTCTTTTTCAAGACCTCTACAATTCACGCTGGCATGCTGTCAATCAACTTCTGGGCCACATCCTGACTGATGGCAGCCCATTCTTGCATAATCAATGCTTGTTTGTCAGAATTTGTGGGTTTTTGTTTGTCCACCCGCCTCTTGAGGATTGATCACAAGTTCTCAGTAGGATTAAGGTCTGGGGAGTTTCCTGGCCATGGACCCAACATTTGATGTTTTGTTCCCCGAGCCACTTAGTTATCACTTTTGCCTTATGGCAAGGTGCTCCAGCATGCTGGAAAAGACATTGTTTCTTACCAAACTGTTCTTGGATGGTTGGGAGAAGTTGCTCTCGGAGGATGTTTTTGTACAGTAGCATTCTTTATTCATGGCTGTGTTCTTAGGCAAAATTGTGAGTGAGCCCACTCCCTTGGCTGAGAAGCAGCAACCCCACACATGAATGGTCTCAGGATGCTTTACTGTTGACATGTCACAGGACTGATGGTAGTGCTCACCTTTTCTTCTCCGGACAAGCTTTATTCCGGATGCCCCAAACAATCAGAAAGGGGATTCATCAGAGAAAATTACTTTACCCCAGTCCTCAGCAGTCCAAGCCCTGTACTTTTTGGAGAATATCAATCTATCCCTGATGTTTTACCTGGAGAGAAGTGGGTTCTTTACTGCCCTTCTTGATACCAGGCCATCCTCCAAAAGTCTTCGCCTTACTGTGCGTGCAGATGCACTCACACCAGCCTGCTGCCATTCCTGAACAAGCTCTGCACTGGTGGTGCCCCGATCCCGCAGCTGAATCAACTTTAGGAGATGGTCCTGGCGCTTGCTGGACTTTCTTGGGTGCCCTGAAGCCTTCTTTACAGCAATTTAACCTCTCCCCTTGAAGTTCTTGATGATCCGATAAATGATTGATTTAGGTACAATCTTACTAGCAGCATTATCCTTGCCTGTGAATCCCTTTTTGTGCAAATCATTGATGACTGCATGTGTTTCCTTGCCATAGTTAACAGAGGAAGAACAATGATTTCAAGCACCACCCTCCTTTTAAAGCTTCCAGTCTGTTATTATAACTCAATCAGCATGACAGAGTGATCTTTAGCCTTGTCCTCATCAACACTGTCACCTGTGTTAATGAGAGAATCACTGACATGATGTCAGCTGGTCCTTTTGTGGCAAGGCTGAAATGCAGTGGAAATGTTTTTGGGATTAAGTTGATTTTCATGGCGAAGAGGGACTTTGCAACGGCTGTAGTAGTGAAACCCCCAAAACTAAACCATATTTTACTACAAGCATCCCTCAACCATCAAACTGGTCAACATTTCACTATAAATAGCCTTTTGGAGAAGGCTCATTGCATTAGGAACTCCTTGATCAGGGACACTTGAAGGGAACATATCCAGCTGGGGGAAGCATACACCCCAGACAGCAACAAGCAGAGGCATAATTAAGGGACAAGCATGAAGCACCAAAATATTTTAAATTACACCCCAGAGACAAATGAAATTAGCAACTTTAGGTATCTCACCTTTCTTAAAAGAAATATACATTATTCTAGCTTCCTGTTATTAGGCCTTTATAGCAGCAAATTGGAATAAACAGGTTTAACAATATGCAAAATCCTAAAGGACATCCTTTTACACCCCTTTCAATGGTTTAACAAGCAGTGATACAGCCAATTCCCTGGAACCAGCAAATATTCTTATTAAATAAATAATTATTTAAAAATAATAGGCCTACATATATTTTCAGGGAAAAAAAGTGTAAAAATTGTACCTAGAGCTACAACAGCTTGTCATAACTTATTAGGCACAAAGTTCTTTAAAGGGTGCATATTAGTACCTTAAAGTAGTAATATGTACTCTTAAGGTATAATAATATCTCTTAAAGTTTATGCATACTTGTGGGGGTAATGAAGGTATACAAAGGAGTCCCTTTGCAACGTGATCTCATGATAATTCGTATGTATTTTACGTAACATGTGGTTCTATAAAACGTACATTTACTTACGTTTTTACAGGCACTAAAACGTACAATACTGACGTATTTTCAGCATCTAAACGTACAAATACTTACGTATTTTCAGCATTTAAACGTACAAAAATGACGTATTGACGACACCTAAAAATGAATCCTTATGAATATTGAAATCGCCGCATTAATTTGATTAGTTTTTAGTTGTCATATGAATTAGCTTGTTTTCAATTGCATTATTAAATTGTTTACATATGAAATGATAACATTTAGTTTTGTTGTGTGATTTCTGCTGCCAGCTCATTTCCAAGAATACTCGCGCCTTCACGAGTTCACGGAGTGGATCGGGAAAATTATCTGGATAATATTTTCAGCGATTAACAACATAAATTCTGCTCTGGATCACACAAACCTACTGTATTCCGCCAGAGAGGACTGCGGGTGCAACGCATCATTTGGATTACATTTGGTGCTGCTTTTGATATTTTTGCAATAAAAATGATTGTAATTGCATTTATCTGTCTGTCATGTTTTTTATACTGTACAGAAATGTTTAGGTTTATAAGTAGGAGTGGGATTAGAGACTATAAAAATATTTCAATGCTATATTGTTACTAAAATGGTTATTTTCCTGCATATTTCGGTCATTTGCGATTTATATCCTTTTATATTCGCTATAAAATGGGTAGGTTAGGGTTTGGGGGTAGGTTAAGGGGTCTAAAAATCTAAATTGCTTATTAATAAAATTATAAAAATGCATTTTTGCTGTAAAATGGGTAGGTTTAGGTTTGGAGGTAGGTTAAGGGGTCTAAAAATCTAAATCGCTTATTGATAAAATTATAAAAATGCATTGATACGAATATCTTAATGATATAAAAGATACCTAAATATTTGTACATTTTTTAGCTAAAAATACGTAGCGATTTGTACATTTTAAACGTTGAAATACGTTTAAATTGTGCATTTTAGCATTAATAAAAACGTACAAAAATGTACGTTTTGTGCTTGTAAATGTTACGTATTAATACCTATGTATAAACATGAGACCAGGCTGCCCTTTGAGGGTACTGACAAGTTGAAGGTACAATTTTTGTTCTGAGAGTGTAACAATATTAGCATAACTCATTCATCACACATACAAATTATATATTAATCAATACTACTCATTTAATATCAATACATATTAAATAATAAATACATTTTATTGGGTTTATTGTTTAATATGTATTTATTATTATGTAAACTTTTGCCTACGGCACACTACTAAGCACTAAATTATTGCAAAATTGCACAAACATGCATTGCTTCAAATGGCATATTAAAACTGGATATTATATTAAAGGGGTCATCGGATGATCATTTTCCCCAAGTTGATATGATTCTTTAGGGTCTTAATGAAAAGTCTGTAACATAGTTTGGTTAAAATTTCTCAATGGTAGTGTAAAAAACACCTTTTTTACCCTGTCAAAAACAGCTCTTTTCAGAGCAAGCCGTTTTGTAG
>NW_015540998.1:65995-67673 GCF_001515605.1 Sinocyclocheilus anshuiensis | reverse complement strand
TGGTTGTGTACACACACTGCCAACACACATTTCAGTTCAAACAACTTGTAAAAGTGCATGTAGCATCCGATGACCTCTTTAAAAGTAGTGCTCACATTTACTGTGAAACTTGAACTTAAGTCAGGTAGGAACACAAGCTCATAGGTAGCTGTAGAGTATGTTGTTGGTGATGATAAAACAATAAATTTACAATTTTTAAAAAATGTACTTAAACATTTTTTTAAATAATTAAACACCGCATCATTAGAGTTGGTGTTGTGGCTTTATATATGATCAAACACTTGCATGTGTCATTATAATATTAACATTTTCTGAAAATCAACCTCAAATGAAGTTAAGAGGTTTTTGACCATGCATCGATGACAGAGATCTGTGTTTTGTCTGTCATTAGAACGGCCCTCAACTTACATGTTATAAAGTTTATTGTAGCTATATGGGCACTCATCAGATTTTCTTGTTGTTGAATACATTTGGCCAAAATCTCAAGATATAAAAGATGACGTGCTATACACAGGATATTTCAAACAGCTACAGCTAGACGACAAATGCTAAAAAAACAAACAAAAAAACAGCCTTTATAGACATGGTGTTTCTTGGGTAAAGGAACGCTGTACTTATTCAATAATCAATTATTTATTTACGCTTGCATTGCAAACAAGCAGAGATTTCTCTAAATCTCCAAAATCTGCACGGTCCTTCAATGGAGGCGGGGTGGAGTTATGAGGTTTCACCGACAGTTTGAGGATCCAGTGGAGTTACGAGGTTTAGTCACAAGCTCTTTTAAAAGCTTTACATCGGTTAAATATTTGTAAAACCCACAAACAGTTGTCCAATAGCATTGGTTAAAAAAAAAAAAGAAATATAGAGATAAGAAGTTTCAGCCCAACCAGCGACAATATTTGAAGAGTTTGGTTCCAAAACGCTATAAATCCATTTTGATTAATTTGAGTAAAAATGTGCTTTCTTTACCAAGAAAGTGGCAAGATGAAAACCACTATTTTCTGTTTCAAACTTTCACATAGCATCTTTAGGTTATAATAACATTAAAAACTCAAATCCAGATTTTGATTTTCAAAGATTTATTATAAAATTGTATTATTTTTTTCCCAAAATGCAATAAATCCATGACACATTTTTGTTTTCCCCAAAATGCAATAAATCCATTTAATCAATATAAAAGTTATTTTTAATATTGAAACTGTTGAAAATACACAACATAGTAAGTTGATCCACATATGACAGCCTCTGAACTTGGTCAATACTAATCTTATATGCAGGCACTGGACTAAAAATACATTAAATCAGTCACAGCTCCAAAAAGAATTCACCAGGTCATCTTGTTAATGCTATAAATTAATTACAACAATAAAAGAAAATTTCATCATGAACATACATGAACAACATCACATTAAACCACAGAAATGCCAAAATGACATTTCCCGTACATTCAGCTTCCAAAAGTGCATTAATCTTTGCCATGTTACATTTATTTAGTTGACTAGTGCTATACGCTGTATTAACAAAAACATTAATGGCATAAATAAAAACGTACACTGACAAGCTACGCAATATCGCGTTCATAATTGAATGCGACTCATCTGCGATTATGAATGCGATATAGCAGTGATCTACGGCTCTGTGTATTAAATGCCGCTCCATCTGAAAGCACATGAAGGAG
>NW_015540998.1:56490-63839 GCF_001515605.1 Sinocyclocheilus anshuiensis | reverse complement strand
GGCTCTGTGTATTAAATGCCGCTCCATCTGAAAGCATTTACTGACGAGATGCGCATGACAATCGTGCAGCCCTAATTTTTTTGTTTGTTTGTTGATCACAAAGTACAAAATATATGAGGAAAACTAGGATGCCGGGTGTATTCAAAGCGCTGCCATTACTGTCTAGAGTGCGTGGAATGGTGTGCTGTGATTGGTTGTTACTGTTTACAGTGTGTGGAATGGTGCGCTGTGATTGGCTGAGCGGATATATCGCATTCTGCAGAAAAGGGAGACTGGCGTTTGTCGCGGTTTGGAAAAAAAGGGAGAAAACATGACTGAATAACTTGGCGGATATCGCATTTTGCGTAAAATTAAAAATTGTCTTTTCAATACCGACCAGATACAATACTGATTTTGGTGGAAACTCAATTTTTAAAAAAATGGCGTTTATCGAGTTTTGGAACCAAACTCTTCATTTGTAGCATACATGTTTATTTATTTATTTTAATTAGATCATTTTCCCAACATTTAAATAATTTTAAGACTTACTGGGGCCACCCTGAACGTTTGCTGGGAGCCCTTAGTGGCCCCCTGGTTGAGAGTTGTGGCTAGAAGGGATACAGCTACAGCCGGAAGTTAACAATAAATTTAATTTTCTACCTATTAGATTGTGTTATATTAAGGTCTACACCTACTCCAACCCTAAACCTAACCCTCACAATAATGCAAATACAGTAATTATTGTTATTCAGAATGACAAAAATTATGCTATATTGATGTGCGCATGCCAAGTAGCTGTTGAGAGTCACTGGCTTAAGATAAGACTTTTCAATACTTTTTGCTCTGAATAGTGTCTGAATTGTATTGGTCGACGTCATGAATCAACTGATTGCTACGACTGACTCTGGCTGGACTTTTTAATAATGTGTCCTTTGCATAAATATCAGCTGCAAATATTGTCAATTTCTCACAAGTTGAGAGAAAGAACAAAAAAATAATATGATTTTAAACTCTAAGCTGAAAATTCATAACTCTATTAATTACACAGGGACTATTAGTCGCTGCCTTTTTTACAACACGCACACCAAGTAAACACTTAGGCTTAATTAGGAAAGTGCAGAGGGCCAGTAGTAGTGGAAATGCATTTAGTGTGAAACATTATAGACTTGGTCGTTATTGGAGAATTGCCACAGGCGCCTATCTTGGAGCCGTTTACCAAGAATTAAGTGCTGTGTGGCTGATAATAAAGCTTCAGTATTCAAGAAAATCTGTAGCGTGTGTGACAGACAAATGTCTCGAACAATTAATTTGCTTTCATGTGTTGATCTTTCATTTGATGTACTCACTGCATACATCACCTTAACCTTTGGTCTTCGAATTCTTGTCATTTTGAAATTAGTGTCCAAGTGGTTGATTATCTCAAACAATTAACCAACATGACATGCTGAAAGCAAGAAGTGGCCTCAGGGAGCCTTTCTAATTAGAATCGTAGCCACAGTGTAAGACAGTTGGTGTGTATCATGTTAGATAAGATTCAACCAATGATATCAGCAGGGGACTCATCCTGAGCCAAAATGAATCATGTATTGCAAGGCCTCTTCGTGGCAGCTCTGCAAGCTCATAGAGCCAATGTCTGGATGAACTTCCCTATAGATCAGACACCAACAAAGACTTTGCATCTTCGTTTTTTTCTCCTTTTCAGTGTCTCCCTAGTGAACCTGTCCACATGGAGTTTACTGTGGATATTGGTTCTCATGGCACATTCACAGCATATGGTCAGGGTCTTACTCTGCAAGACTCTCAGTGGAAAACAAGTAAAAAGAGTGCAGGTGAAAAGGAAAGATTGCATTTTTTTTTCTTTCTTTCTTTTTTTTTTTTAAATTCTCTTGCCTTTTTCACCCATTCCCCATTTTCTCCTGCATTTTCACTGAGCCTTAAACTGAGCACTTTTCCCTCTCCTATTGAGAAGTTTGACATTGATCATCTGTATAGCCAGTTAACTGGGCATTTAAGGGGCACTGGAAGGTCTATTGTAGCTAATGAGATCAGGCAGTAAAGTTAGAGCAGAATTAATTGCTTGCATAATTCTGTCTTTTTCTGTCCATCCTCTTTTTCAATAAAACATGCTTCAGAGGAAGCTCAGCCATAGGGACATATTTCCTTCTTGACCACTGATGCACAAAAACCTAAAGCTCCTCAATATCTCAGAGATATAAGCCAAGAGAATGGACACACATTTGCTGAATAATTGATTTCCCCACAGCAGATGTAAAATGATACATTGAATAGACTTCACAGATGATTTAGAGAGAGGTGGTGGTACATTTTATTTTAGTAAAATCCTACATAAAATGCCCAACTTTGCAAATTGTAATTTAGGGATGGGAATTGTGAAGTATTTAATCATTCTGATTCACGTTTCTTTTAAAGGGGTGGTTCATTGCGATTTAACTTTTTTAACGTTAGTTAGTGTCTAATGTTGCTGTTTGAGCATAAACAATATCTGCAAAGTTACGAAGCTGAAAGTTCAATGCAAACGGAGATATCGTCTTTTAAAATTCTGGCAGCTTAATGCCTACAAAAACAGCTGGTAGGGACTACAATGAGTTACTTCTCAGGTTCATGACGTAACAAACACAGATAAACCCCGCCCTCGGGAAAAGGCAACAAAGGGGGCGAGGCCATGCTGCACTGCTTTAGAGAAGAGGAAGAGAAAACGCTCCGGTTACTATCGTAACCTCGGTTCCCTGGTAGAAAAGAACAGAAAACTAAAAAAAAAAAAAAAAGGTCCCGAAATCGCTAAAGACAGTCTTAAAAGAGTATGCTGAACTTCCGCAACAAGTTATAGAAAAGATTTAAGCACCGCATATAAAATAGAATAAGAGCGAGATAAAGTTGCTGTTAACGCGGCGCCATCTTGACACCCCCTTATCTCAATATGAAACTGTAACTAAAGCAAAACACTCCGGTTACTATCGTAATCTCGGTTCCCTGAGAGCGGGAACGAGACATCACAGAGATATTTCTCCGTTATGGGAACTCCTTCCCTGCCAACCTTTCCTGAAGTTCTATTGGCTCCCGCCAGTCCAAATGACTGGCCAATTGACAAAAAGTATGCAAATCGCATGCAAATACTGACGAGCTCGAGAGGCAGTATAAAATGTGGTGCACGCGACAATTACGTCAGAATCTGATACTGAATGCAGCTTAGCTGATCGAGCAGCGAACACGGCGACCAACGTGATGTCTCGTCCCGCTCTCAGGGAACCGAGGTTACGATAGTAACCGGAGCGATCCCTCTCGAGCTATCACGAGACATCACGGAGATATTTCTCCGTTATGGGAACGATATTCATTCCCGCCTTGAGAGAGGCTATGAGCAGCCTGTACAAGTTACACACTCAGCGAAGATAGAACACACACAATTCCCAACCAATAGCGACGCTTGTTAGGCGGGCTCGCAGCTGATAGGTGGAGATAAGCCAATGAGCGTCTAAAGCCCAGGCATACGAAATTTGCATATCTGGTCATTAATAATGTTGGCTGCGCTGAGAACAGGGCAAAAGGGGCTGCACAGAGATAACGGTGTTAAGCAGCATAACATACAGTATAACATGATACTCAAGGCAGCAATACACGAATAGAGGTAGCATAAGTGTGAATCAGTCACTCACCGACAGCACTCGGGAGGTTAAGGACTGAACGTCCAGCTTGTAAAACCTGGCGAAGGTATTCTGAGAAGACCAGCCGGCTGCAAAGCATATATCTTGAATAGACATACCTCTCGACCACGCCCAGGAGGCGATAGCTCTTGTTGAGTGGGCCCTAAAGTGCAAAGGACATTCTAAACCTTGGCTCGTATAACAGCCGTGATAGCGTCCACAATCCAGTGGGAAAGCTTCCTTTTTGACACGGCCAGGCCGTTCGCACAACCACCGTAGCACACGAAAAGCTGGTCAGATTGCCGAAAGCTGGCCGAACGGTCAATGTAAATCCTCAAAGCCCTGACGGGGCACACTGAAGTCTGAGCGTCCGCATCACGCGAGGTCGATGACTCAGAAGACAGGGCAGACAGTGAAACAGTCTGCGCTCTGAAGGGGGTAGATAGTGATTTAGGCACGTAACCCGGCCTCAGCCGGAGAGTGACGCTGCAGTCGCTGGGTCCGAAGTGAATACAGTCCATAGAAAACGCGTGTAAATCCCCTATGCGCTTAGCCGAAGCGAGGGCAAGAAGAAAACGCAGCACATCCGACACGGAGCAAGCAGCCGGGTCGATATGAACATCATGGCACCATTTCACAAACACTCCCCATTTTAGAGCATACAAATGCCTCGTGGAGGGCGCCCGCGCCTCCGAGAGCGTATCGAGCACACGAGAATGCAGAGCGTTCAGCTCCTCTGATATCCCCGAAGCAGCCACACATGCAGGCTCCATAACTCCGGGTTCGGGTGCCACACCGAGCCGCTCGCTTGAGATGGTTAGGCTTGCTTCAGACTGGCTAGTGCTAGGGTCTGATTTATGAACATCCTGTTGTCTTGGGCCTCTGTGGAATTCGGCTCCTCGTGTTTCAATCATGTTTTGACCAAATCTTAGATTGTCTGATTCGGTCTGATATCCTACAGCCTCCTTGGTGATTTATGTACGAGACCACAGACATGTTGTAGGAGCGAATCAGTACCTGTCGCTGTTCCAGCTGCAGCCGAAAATCCTTTAGAGCTAAGAACACTGCTTCCAGCTCCAAGCGGTTTATGTGCCACCGGCTCTGGGTTCTGACCACAGCCCCGAAGCCAGCATGCCCTCGCACACTGCTCCCCAGCCGCGAGTCAATGCATCCGTTGTGACCACAACGCGTGACGTCACCAAGCCCAGGGGAACCCCTTGGCTGAAGAGATCTGGGTTGTGCCACGGCCTCAGAGCTTCGATGCAGCTCGAGGAGGGAGACCGCGATGCGCAAACGGCCCAGAGTCCACGCAGTCCAAGGGACTCGAGATTTCAACCATAATTGCAGGGGGCGCATTTGTAGTAAGCCCAGATGACATACCGCTGCAGCAGACGCCATGAGTCCCAGCAGCCTCTGAAATTCCTTCAAGAAAACAGATTTGCCCAGTCTGAAATGGCGCAGGGAAGACAAAATGGCCACCGAGCGCTCCTGAGAGAGGCGGGTTCGCATCTCCACTGAGTGGAAGCACACTCCCAGATACGTTATAGACTGACTCGGGAGAGGCGGGCTCTCATCTCCACCGAGTCGAAGCACACTCCCAGATATGTTATAGACTGACTCGGGGCGAGAATGCTCTTCTGCATGTTGACACATAGCCCTAGGGACTCCAAGTGACGAAGCAGCGTGTCTATATGGCTGACTAGCGTGTCCCGGGACTGAGCTAAAATCAGCCAATCGTCCAGATAGTTGAGAACGCGCATCCCGCTCGCTCTGAGGGGGGAAAGTGCTGCATCCATGCACTTCGAGAAAGTGCACGGGGCCAAAGCCAGCCCGAATGGGAGAACAGAGCATTGGTACGCTGTGCCCTCGAAAGCAAACCTCAGAAAGCGTCTGTGATGCGGTGCTGTCTGAATGTGAAAGTATGCGTCCTTTAAGTCCACGGACGCAAACCAGTCCCTGAGGCGAATTTGCACCAGGATTTGTTTCAGCGTTATCATTCTGAATGGACGCTTGTAAAGTGCTCTGTTGATGGGCCTGAGCGCAAACCAGTCCCCGGGGCGAATTTGCGCCAGGATTTGTTTCAGCGTTATCATCCTGAATGGACGCTTGCAAAGCGCTCTGTTGATGGGCCTGAGATCTAGAATCGGGCGGAGTCCCCCGTCTCTTTTGGGTACCACGAAATAGCGGCTGTAAAACCCGCTCTCAAGCTCGCTGGGAGGGACTCGTTCTATCGCTCTTTTTTCGAGCAGACTGCATACCTCTTGTCTCAGAACCAGGGCGTTTCGGGGCAATGTTAGAGACTGCACCACGCCATTGAAACGGGGTGGTCTGCGTCTGAATTGAAGGGTATACCCACGCTCTATCACACCGAGTAGCCAGCGCGAGATTCCCGGAATAACTTCCCACGCGCTCAGGAACTGACATAGCGGCTTTAGCGGCTTGGTCGTTGGATGCGCCGGTGAGTGTGTGGGCGGCGGCTCTGCACTGCTCTGAGGCGGGGCGAGCGGCACCGTATTGACTGAGTGAGGAAATAGCTCTTTTTGTGAGAATGTATGCATTTTTATTGAATGAACATCCAACACACAAACATTTGAAAACTTGTGGAGCTTGGGAGCTGGGCCGCTCGCGCACTCTCCACCTCTCTTCAGACCGTCAGGACGACGGCTTAGCAGCCGGTGGCGGGCGAGAGTGACGTCGCGGGCTCCTCCACTGGCCGTGGCGTTTCCTCCCGGGACTTATCTATGGGGTTATCCCTCCGCTGGGAAGAGCCAGGTGCTGACGAGGATCTGGATCTTGCCATCTGCTGCTGGAAAGCGCGCCTCGGCATCACGTGACTCATGGCTTTGGCGCGCTTTTGAGCCTCCGCGAAGCGCTCAGTAATGGACTCCACGGCGTTACCAAAAAGGCCGGAGGGAGTCACAGGAGCATTCAGCAGCACTTTACGGTCAGCATCTTTGAGGTCAGCTAGGTTTAACCAAAGGTGCCTCTGAAGGACGATCATAAAACCCATGGCCTTACCCACAGCCTGGGCCGCTCGCTTCATCGCCATCAGCGCGAAGTCCGTCGCCGCGTGCAGATCCTTAATGGCCTCTGCCGTGAGGGCTCTGCCCTCCGCTGCCTGCAGGAGCTTCGCCTGAAAAAGCTGCAGCACTGCCATGGCGTGCAGCGCGGAAGCCGCCTCGCCATCAGACACATACGCTTTATTGGCAAGGTGGGCGGTAGTCCTGCACGGCTTTGAGGGGAGGCTGATGTCTGAGCCTAGGGTCTTGGCTGCTGCAGGACACAGGTGCGCAGCGACGGTCTCCTCGACTGGGGGAGAGCGCACGTACCCGTGGGCCTCCGCCCCATCCACGTGGGAAAAAATGGCCTGTGTGGCAGAGTGGACGCGCGCTGATTGGGGCGCAGACCATGTTTTCACCAGCTGCTCATGTACGTCAGGGAAGAAGGGGACCGACGCCCTCGAGTCAGCTTTCTGGGTGGACCTGAAATACCAGGAGTCAAGCTTACTCCTGGCAGGCTCCTCTGGAGGACTCCAGGTAAGCTCCAACTCCTGGACAGCCCTTGACAGAACCCTCATGAGCTCCTCCTGGAGGTCTGGGGGCCCCATGCTGTCCGGCTAATCGGACTCTGATCCCGCCCAATCCTCCCTCTCCGAAGCGAGATGGACATCGAGTCATCCCCCTCCTCCTGGCTAAAGGACACAAACTC
>NW_015540998.1:49638-56260 GCF_001515605.1 Sinocyclocheilus anshuiensis | reverse complement strand
GAAAGAGTTCCCATAACGGAGAAATATCTCCGTGATGTCTCGTGAAAGCTCGAGAGGGAACTAGAGGTGCACGTAAAAATCTATTCATATATGAATCGCGATTCTGTTTTCTAACGATTCTAATGGATTCACAAGTTTCAAAATCAATGTTCTAAAGCAACGGTTCTTAACCTTTTCAGTGGTGAGTTTAAAATATTCTAGCGGTCCCCCCAGAGTGAATTTTTTTAAGGCGACCGTTATTTTAGAACGTTTCCCCTTACTGTTTCTATGGCAACGCATCAGGCTTGTCATGTGACACACCGCGGCCACAATAACGCTGTATGACAGATGGATCGCTTTTATTTTGTTTTTCCTTTTTTATTTAAAATATTCACAAACTTGCATACCATGTCATGAACAATCTGATATTCCGATTCACAAATATGTGTAAATGAGTGTGTTTTGTCATTTAAAAACCATTCTAAATGATCTTGATCATGATCTGTAACGTGAGATGGGCGCCACCATGTTTGTTCGCACTGCAGTTCAGAGAGTCCTGTCAGTCAGATTTAATTTCATTAAATTTGAATGGATTGTTATTGTTGCTTCCATAGACATATGTGTGTATTTTTCAAACTCTAAATGTATTGTTTTACTAGTACTTATATGTGTATTTAAATGTCTGAAACCTAAAATATGCATTATGTGGCTAAGAACACTGCATAGTTGTGATAATATGACAAGAGCAGTGCACGTCTCTCTCTGGCTCAGTGCCAGCTAAAGCGCGAAAGCAGTTTGAATTAGGCAGTTATGTGACATCACCGAACGTTCTAAATCCCATATGTGGGACCGTACTCCCAGGGGCACGGAAATAAAAATCCCATATGTGGGAACGTACTCCCAGGGGCACGGAAATAAAAATCCCATATGTGGGACCGTACTCCCAGGGGCACGGAAATAAAAATCCCATATGTGGGAACGTACTCCCAGGGGCACGGAAATAAAAATCCCATATGTGGGACCGTACTCCCAGGGGCACGGAAATAAAAATCCCATATGTGGGAACGTACTCCCAGGGGCACGGAAATAAAAATCCCATATGTGGGACCGTACTCCCAGGGGCACGGAAATAAAAATCCCATATGTGGGACCGTACTCCCAGGGGCACGGAAATAAAAATCCCATTTGTGGGACCGTACCACTCAAAGGGATAATACTGTTCCACACGTCCCCCTGCTCTGCACATGCTCGCCCTCTCTCTCTCTCTCTCTCTCTCATTCAGCTCAGCTCCAACAATGAACTGTTACAATTATACACTTATTTTCACATAGCTATGAGAAGCGTTAAACATGGCGTGCAGTTGCCTTACTGTCTTAAAGCTTTAATCAGGATAAAACCATATATTAGAAGCTAACATAAGCAGTAGCATTTACAAATAACAGTGTATCTAAAAGTATGAGACAACAACAAACAAAAAACATAGGCCTACCATTAAAAGCCTTGCTTGCACAGGTTCTGCACGATCCTCTTCAATAATATCCTCTGCTTCTCAATCGGCCTCAAACTGATAAGCGATATTGATGACTCTGTAGTTTACAATACAACCAGAGCACATGCCGCTGAGGTGAGAGGCGGGACGTTTTGACGCGCACTAGAGGCGGTTTAGCCAATCACAACACACTGGGCTAGCTAACCAATCAGAGCCCATCACCTATTTCTGAGGGAGGGGCTTCATAAAAGAAGGAATTCTGATCAGCGTGTTTCTCAGAGAAGGGACAGAGCGGTGTGGAATAAAGGTAAATTATGTAAAAAATAATGCCTTTTTTAAAAACTAAGCATTAACACATGTTAGACTGCACCCCATAAACACAATCAAGCCTAGAAAAAAAACACTGAACCACCCCTTTAAGAATTTCAGTTCCAGTAATCATGCCATTAACGGTTCTTGTAGGGAAAAAAACAAATATGTAAATATTAAATAAATCGAAATAAATGTAAATGTTCAAGCATTTTTTATGCAGACAGTGACTTTTCACAGTCTTTTGAGAGGCAGAGTAAATATAATACATTGTATGTTTGTGTTTCAGTAAAAAGTATCATAAGGATAATCTAGTCATGCTGTCAGTTTCATGATTTAAGTAATCTGTATTATAGTACTGTATTCCTCCCAGTGTAAGAATGTACCCGTGAGTTTATTTATTTATTAATGTAACAGGTTATGAAAAACCAGTTTTCAGGTCTCAACACTATTCCAATCCTGCTTCCCTTAACAATTATTTCATTTTAATGGACTGGAATTATGGATTACAAAGGCCATTGTGCTGTTGAATACTGTTGCTCTTTCTAAAAATTGTGGTCTTAAATACATAATGAAAGACTTTCTTTGAAGTGACCTTGACTAGATAGCTCTTGTATCAATTGAAAATGTCTATATTACATTCCATTAGTAATGCTGTAAAACAGACGGACCTATACACAGAAAAAAATGTGATTGCTTAATTTCTCTTGTATGCTTAATTAAAAATGGCGTACACCTTATCTTCCACTCTGTGGGCCAGTGGCCAAATAGAGCTTGTCTTGTTTTAGACAGCTATTGAGACACAATGAGTTATCTGTCTTGTTAATAAAAATAAGTGTGGCAGCCAGTGGTTTGGTAATGGCTGGACTCCACAGGTTACATGTTTGTTATTGCAGACGGCATGAGTGCCATATGAAACACGGGTTGTGCTTCTGGTGCAGTCAAGCAGGAGGTAAATGTTCCCATTACAACCATTTTTGACAGCAGGGGTATGATGTGTATTGCTATGCATGAGATAGGGGCAGGTGAGTGTGGCCACAGTGCTGGTGTAATCAATATAAGGATGAGGGTGACAGCCCTCAGGTCAACCTCCATTATTTTAGGTTATTGCAGTGTAAGTTTTGGCCGAGTGGCTAATTTTTCAGTACGTCTGGCTCACACCCCCCACTCCCAAACGTCCATTTACACATTGTACTGGGGATGTACAGTATTTGTGCTTGTTTTAATTCTTCTGTTAAAGTCTATTTCATATTCCTCCTTCATTTGTTATTTATACATTAACGTGGTCGATCCATGTGGTTTAATAAACATGCTGTCAGACTGCATATGCGGTGCTGCTTTATGTTATTAAACATCCAAAACAGATTGTGTTATTCAATCTGGACAATTTTTAAAATAGATTTGCAATCAAAAATTTTTCATTGAAAAAAAAAAAAAGAATAAAATAAAATAAAAAATAGTGAATCATGGGGAATTTGCCCCATTCTCAGAAACACAAGTTATTCATGATAAAATATCCGTTTTGTATGGCTATAAGTCTGTAACTGTGCATTCTCTCTTACGAATGTCACAACAATTATAAACTGAATTATGAATCTATATTTATATCCATATCCAATCTATATCCATCTATATTTTAAACCATTATCTACAGTCTTCTTGTTCAGATTTCTAACACAACCTCTCATCTTAATTTTCTCTGGTATATTTCCCCACAGCGCAACAATAAAGGTGATAAAAAAGGAAACAGGCCTGTCAGGATCATATGAGAGAGGGTAGTGATGACATCCCTGCCACAGCCACTTTTCTGCTGGAGTCAGAGTCACTTCAGTCTAGACTTGATTGCCAAAGTGGATAAAACTGCACTCTCCAACAGACATTCAGGCGCAGAACAGTGGGGCCACGGGTCATTCTCTTGCTTTATGAAGAGTGCCTCATAGTATTTTATACAGTTATAACCCTCTTCTGAGGTCATAAATCAGAGATAAAGAGATTGTGAGAAAACCTGGTACAACTGATGCTTTCAAAGGCATACAAGCATATTTTAAATTTTTTATAATTTTTATGACTGCCCTGGATTGATAGAGTATTTTAGAGAGCGTATGAGTAACCATAAATTAAACTAAACCCGAATTGATGCAAATGTTAAAGGGATAGACCAACTCCAACTTTATTTATAAAGCACCTAATAAAACAAATAAGTTGACCAAAGTGCTGTACAGTAAGTTCAATTAAAAGAATATAAATGCAAATAAATAACAAAAAAAAACAAAACATCAATACAAAACATACAAGACAGACCCAAAAGGGTAACTACAGCGACAATACCAAAACTGAAAATTTACTCACCCTCATTTTATGTCAAACCCACAAGACTTTCTTTCTTCTGTGGATCACGAAAGGAGAACATTTTGAAGAATGATGCAAAGTAAAAGTAGTTGTCGATTTGACAAGTGGTATATTCCAAATGTTTTGAAACTCTAGACAGTAGCTTTGTATGAGGAAGAGACAAAAATTGACAGTAAATGCATTAAGGTTGTAGATGTGATGTAGGTGTTTATTCTTCATATAATTGGGTGAATTGTGAAGACCTACAAACCAGCAATTTATTCCACCTTTTGCCTTTCTTATTGATATTCCCTGTTCAGTCTGTTCCAGTCTTCACAGATGAGTGCTATTGATTGTTCGGGAAACCGCAAAGCTGAGATGCAGGTGAGATAAAAGCTTAACCAAAATGAACTACAACACCTCTGTCCGGTTTTCCATTCATAATGGGTCTTTATCTCTCCTCATCCAAATAAAAATGTAGCGGGTGTTGCTATCATCTACTGACTGGAATATTGGTAGATGAATTGTGTGTACAATGAACATAGATTTTTATTAGATAGTATACTTCTACTAGATATTAGTGCTACAACTTTTGAGCTGCAAACGTCACATTGTGGACAGAAAAAGGAAAAGCAGATAGCATCTGTGATGATTGGATTTTGGGTTTAGGATTAAATGTTCTGAATTGTCTGTGAAGATGATTTTTAAGGACTCATGCTCTGGAAAGGACTACTCTGTAAAAAAAAAAAAATAATAATAATAAATAAATAAATAAAAATAAAAACTACCCAAATGTCAATAGGCTCTTCTTTTAAAGGTCAAATACTTGGGCATTTGGTTGCCTGAGTACAAAAAAAAAAAAAACAGCTCAGCAGTAGAGCAAAACATTTTAAGAAAACATTTACCACAAAAAAATAATTCAAGTTGTAATCAAACATCCCTGCGTTGTCATTAAGCATTTAGTTCTATACATTTAATCTGCTCTTTCTCTTACAGCAAATTAAATGCGTATGATTAAATGCGTAATGTATGCATATAAGTTAACACAGGTTTCTTTAGAAACAAACATACACAATTACAAATGTGTGTGTATTTTACCCAGCAAAATGATCTGAACATTGTGAAACAGAATGATATTGAATGATATTTTAAGCCTGTAGTGAAACTAGAAAAAAAAGTTTCTAGTTGAAACAGGTTACTGGCTATGCCGCTATAGAGAGCTTTGGTGTCTATGTGCAAGCGTCAGTTTATCCCTTGGAAATGAAAACAGGTTGTGTGTGTGCATGTATGTGAATGAAATTTGAGTTCCCTTTCGATACTTCACTCGTACTGCGTCTTGCTTAAGACACATATGGGAAAAAAGCCTTTTTTCTCCTGAACTGAAGCCTTTTCATTCACGCAGTGAAACTGCACGGCCATTGGTTCGTGCAGTGCTTAAAAAACGAACCAATAGCTCGGCAGCGGAGCTGCACGAGCCTATGGCGACGAAGCCCGCCAAAGCCCGCCAGAATGGGTGGGGTATCTGGCTATATAAGTGGGCTCTCGCCACAGGATTCTCAGATTTCTTCTCCTTCAGCGACGACTCTACGTCCTCAAGCTGATCCGAAGCCACTCACCGTTGACACTCCTTCGCAGCTGGAATCGGGACCTCTCAGCACGGCTGACCTGCTTTTCCGCCGCTCCAGCGACGCAGCAGTTCTGGTCTGCTTCCCCTGCCGCCATCCGGCAATTTCTAAAAGAGCTTCTAAAAGAGCAAATTGGCGTTGTTGCAAATGCCACGCCATTACTGCGGTTCGTGCGGGTCTCCCCTGCACGCCAATGACGGCCACACGGAGTGCGTTTCCTGCTTGGGGAAATCCCATGCGGAAGCTGAGTTCACGGGAGCTATTTTTTCCCATTGCGAGAGCTTCAGTCTCGCCTCTCTCTGCTCACAGATCACTTTCTTTTCAGAGAGCGACTCCGCCCCCCGTGCCCTCCCGTTTTCTTCCTCCCAGGGACCTGTGAGGAAAAAACAACGAGACAAAGGGGTCGAGCGATCGGCTACGAGCGAGCTCACGCCGGCCCAGATCCCGCGTGCCTCGCTCTCGCCGCAGAGAGAGTATTCCCCCGTCCTTTTCTCCCGGTCTGATCAGCGTCCTTCTGCTGGTGTGAGCGACCTGATCTCATTCGGGGGAAGTGAGGACGAGCTGCTGGATGAGAGCTGCTTGATGACAGCATGTCATTAGCAGCATCGGATGCAGAGGAGCTGTTGGGCTTGGTGAATGACCCCACCCCCTCGCCATCATCCGTGCCCAGCGCCACTAAAGACGGGATGGATGCCGAGCTTCTCTGTATCTTCTCCAAAGCGGTTGAAGAGCTGGGTTTAGAGTGGTCTCTGCCAGAGGAGCCATCTCACAGCCGTCTGGATGAATGGTTCCTGCCGGGGCGCCGCCAGGCCCCTCGTCAGCGTGCTTCTCCGTTTTTCCCGGAGGTCCACGACGGGCTCACCAGATCGTGGCGCGCTCCCTACTCCGCCCT
>NW_015540998.1:41031-49485 GCF_001515605.1 Sinocyclocheilus anshuiensis | reverse complement strand
GTCTAAGCCGTGTAGGACCACTTCAGCTCTCGCTGGACGCGCCTACACCTCAGCTGGACAGGCGGCTTCGGCGCTTCATTCTATGGCGGTCCTCCAGGTCTTCCAGGCCAAAATCCTCACATCCTCCGAGTCTGGCCTGGACCCTGCTACCCTCAGGGATCTGAGGAGCGTGACCAACCTGGCTCTACGCGCCACCAAGACCACTGCCCAGGCGATCGGGAGATCGATGGCCAGCCTTGTGGTGCTCGAGTGCCATTTATGGTTGATGCTGACGGAGGTTAAGGACGCGGATAAGATTCCCTTCCTCGATGCTCCAGTCTCTCCCAAAGGTCTTTTCGGCCCGACGGTCGAAGGATTCGCTGAACGCTTCACAGAGGCACAGAAATCGTCCCAGGCTATGCGACATTTCCTGCCTAAATGCTCCAGCTCCGCTGCTGCCTCAGCTCGCCCTAAATCTGTGCCGACTCAGCAGCCCGCGAAACCAGCAGCTGCCACCCCCGCTGTTCAGCCCGCTAAAGCACAGCAGACGCGGTGACGCTCTCGCTCGGGCAAACGCTACCCTCCTCCTAAGCGCCAGGGACCCCGACCCAACGTTGGACCCGGCACCTCAGGCTTCATCCTGATCCGCGAGGCAGGAAGAGGATGGGGTCAGATCTCGCCACGGCCGGACCGCCCCTCAAGCAGCCTCTCTTAACGTGGGGACGCTCTTGCTCGGCCAAACGCTACCCTCTTCCTAAGAGCCAGGGACCCCCGACCCAAGATTGCGTTGGACCCGGCGCCTGATCTGCGAGACAGGAAGAGGACGGGGTCAGATCTCGCTACGGCTGGACTGCCCCTCAAGCAGCCTCTCTTAGACCTCTTGACACCCCGTTCAACTCCGGGTACAGAGGGAAATGTGTTTTGTGCGAACAACGGGTCCGTTCATGCGCCCAAGCATTCAACCGCTGTGATAGCGGAAAAAATAATAAAACACAAACATTTTCAAAAAGAGAGTGTTACATATGCCTGATGAGCTGAGCAGCATAAATACTGTTGTGACGCTGAAAGCAGTTGTGGGACTTTTGCTGGCAACTCGAGGAGAACCAGATGAGGGATCGGCAGTTTCTTTATGATTTATTCTCTCTCCTTTATGTTAAATTAACTCAATAATAAATATCCCCTGTTAAAACGAGCCTGTGCTTGCCTCCGCCTCTATGTTTGTAAGTATGTAAGGGGAAGTTGTGGCCTAATGGTTAGAGAGTCGGACTCGTAACCCAAAGGCTGCGGGTTCGAGTCTCGTACCAGCAGGGATTGTAGGTGGGGGGAGTGAATGTACAGCGCTCTCTCCCACCTTCAATACCACGACTGAGGTGCCCTTGAGCAAGGCACTGAACCCCCAACTGCTCCCCGGGCGCCGCAGCATAAATGGCTGCCCACTGCTCCGGGTGTGTGTTCACGGTGTGTGTGTGTTCACTGCTGTGTGTGTGTGCACTTAGGATGGGTTAAATGCAGAGCACTAATTCCAAGTATGGGTCACCATACTTGGCCACATGTCACGTCACTCACTCATCTATGTTATGGTGAGGACGTAACATAATTGGGGGCTCGTCCTAAAAATGTTTTTTTTTACTTTTGGGGAGAGAAGAAATGTTTGTGTACTGCTGCCCGTTTGTAAGTGAGTTTGTCGTCCCGTCTTCGAAAGTAATTAAGCTCTGGATTTTTCGTGGTGCACTACTGAGCGTCCTATGTGAGTATATTTTTCCCTTTGTTTTGGTAGTCATCAGGTAGGTTTGTGGACCTACCACTTTGTTATTTTGTTTTATTTGTTTTTGGTGGTTATTCGGAGTGGGTGTACGTTTCAGTTCACTTGTTGTTGATCTTTTACAATGGGTCAATGTGCGGTGTTCATGAGTTCAACATTTAAAGTTGCCCTGAGCCCCTAACGCCACTGAAGACTAGGGCATTTTTTTTTCTTGTTTTTCTTATAAAAAGGGAAATAGGCTTATTGTGTTTTTTTTTGGGATTGCTCTTCGTTGAAATCGATTAAACATGTTTTAAAGCATATTATGTAGAGCTTAGAAAATTTTCGCTGTGTGGGGAGGCTATCTATCGAGGAAACAAAAGATTACAAATTGGTAAAGGCTGCTATTTTAAAAGCCTATGAGTTGGTCCCGGAGGCATACAGACCGCGTTTCAGATATTATACCAAGCTGCCAGGTCAGACTTGCATCGAGTTTGCACGTGACAAAGAAATACTTTTTGATCCTTGGTGTGCATCACAGAAAGCAGAAAATAAAGATCAAATTAGACAACTGATTCTCATTGAAGGCTTAAAAAATTGCTTTCCTACTGCTTTAAGTACATACATCAACGAGCAGAAAGCAGACACGCTTCAAAAAGCTGCTACTTTGGCTGATGACTTTGTTTTAACGCACAAAATCACGTTCAGAGAAAAACCCAGATAAAAAGTTCCCATGCCGTCGGCGGTAGCACCTTGAAATTTGTCAGGTAATATGCGTGCTGTTCCGCTTTACAGAGCCTGTTTTTATTTCTGTTTTTAAAACAACAGGACATCTGATTGCGAACTGTCCGGTCCTCAAAAAAAAGTCAAGCACAAAACCTGTCGGTTTAGCAACGGCTGACTTAAGGTCGAAGCCCGCTGACATTTCCTTAGAAAGCTCCATATGCCGTGATGAAACTGGTTATGGACCTTTCATGCGTGATGGAACAGTGTTTGTTCCCGGTATATGTAAGCCTGTACCTGTTTGCATTCTCCTAGAGACAGGAGCAGATCAGTCATTTATCCTGGAAGGAGTACTGCCCTTGTCCGGGGAAACTGCCACTGGTAGTGCAGTAATCGTCCGAGGTTTTGAAATGGCGGTTATGGAAGTGCAGTTACACAGAATGTAACTGTACACTGTACACTGAAGTCAGATTTGGTGTCAGGAGATGTGGTTGTTGGTGTTCGACCATCTCTTCCAGTTCCTGGCGTAACCTTCATATTAGGTCCCGATTTAGCTGGTGGTAATGTGTGGTCTTGCCTGAAGTGGTTCCCATTCCTCTAGTGTCGACCACGGATGAGTGCGAAAAGGATTATCCTGACGTTTTCTCTGCATGTGTAGTTACGCGCTCTATGTCGAATTCGGATAGTCTCGCCTCAAAGGAAATAGATTTGGCTGATACTTTCCTTGCGACTGAAAGCGAAATTTTTACAGTTTCCTCGAAGGAAAAATCAGATTTGTCTCTTTTATCTCGAAAGAAAGAAGATTTTAAAGGTTTAGACATTCCATTAACGCGCGATAAATTAATTGAAGCGCAAAAGTCAGATTCTTCTCTCGCCCCATTGTTCGAATCAATTCAACGAGAGAAAGAAATTCAGGATCCATCTCAGGGTTACTTTCTCAAAAATCTAGTTTTGATGAGAAAGTGGTCACCTCGTACTATTTGTGGAGACGAAAATTCTGTCACTCAAACTGTAGTGCCGGAAATGTACCGCAAAATGATTTTAAGTCTGGCACACGATGGTTCCGCTGGTCACTTAGGCGTGACAAAAACATATGACCGGATTTTGTGAAACTTTTATTGGCCCGGTCTTAAGAAGGACGTAACACGGTATTGTCACTCTTGTCACGTGTGTCAAGTGGTTGGTTTTGTTGACGATAATGTGCGCGGTTACACATTTTCCAGAAGCGGTTCCTTTACGTTCCATTAATGCAAGAGCGATTGTCAAGGCACTCATTAAGTTCTTCACTCTTTTTGGGTTGCCAAATCTTGCTGGGAGTGGCCAGGGAACAAATTTCACTTCTTGTACCTTTTCTCGGCTGCTTAAAAAGCTTAACATCCAACATAATGTTTCCAGTACCTGTCATCCTGAGAGTCAGGGAGCACTGGAGAGGTACCACCAAACATTGAAGTCGATGATATGCACTTATTGCTTTGAGCTTGACCGAGACTGGGAAGATGGAATACCATGGTTACTTTTCGCTTCGCGTGAAGTAGTGCAGGAATCGCTGGGATTTAGCCCAGCGGAGCTGGTTTTTGGCCATAAGCCACGCGGACCATTAACCGTATTGAAAGAGAAATGGCTTGGTGATGCTAAACAGACTACTTTTCCCGAGTATATGACCAAGTTTCGCACACGCCTGTACAAGGTACGTGAAATAGCCAAGAAAAACCTTGAGAAGGCACAAAGTAAAATGAAATCTTGGTTTGACAAGAAGGCTAAAGAGAGAAGTTTTGTTGCGGGTGACAAAGTTTTAGTCCTGTTGCCGGTGTCTGGGGGATCGCTCCAAGCTCGATATAGTGGTCCTTATGAAATTAAGAGGAAGGTATCAGATAGTGATTATGTTATTTATACTCCAGATCGCCGTCAAAACACCAGAGTTTGTCACGTGAATATGCTAAAAGTTTACCACTCGAGAGAGCCGATTGCTAAAAGCTTGCCGAATGATGTTCCCGTTATGGAATCTAATGTAACATCTCCAATTGCGTTGGCTGCCTTAGAAGAGGTGCGTGAAGAGGATGAAGTAGGTCCCTCTAGGTGCACAATTGAGGGTAGACTGAAAAATTCTGAAATGTTTTCTTTGTTATTTGATCATCTTCCGCATTTGTCTCTCATGGAGAGGGTTGACATTTTAGATCTAGTACACAGGTTCCCGGCGTTGTTTAACGATGTACCTGGCCAGATGACCGTTATTGAGCATGACATTGATGTAGGTTCTGCTCAGCCTATCAAACAACATCCATACCGTGTTAATTTACTTAAAAGAGCTCTTCTGCAAAAAGAGATACGGTACATGTTAGAGAACGACATCGCCGAACCCAGCTCCAGTCCGTGGAGTTCTCCATGTTTGCTGGTCTGTAAGCCTGATGGTACTTATCGCTTTTGTACAGACTATCGGCGAGTAAATGCCATCTCAAAAACTGACTGTTATCCTTTACCCAGAATAGATGACTGTGTCGATCGGGTAGGTTCTGCCGAGTACGTTTCAAAACTCGACTTATTGAAGGGATATTGGCAGGTTCCTTTGACGGAACGTGCCAAAGAAATTTCTGCCTTTGTGACTCCTGATGCTTTTCTTCGTTATAAAGTCATGGCCTTCGGAATGAAAAACGCTCCCGGCACCTTCCAGCGTCTTGTCAATACAGTTTTATCGGATCTTCCTGGATGCGATGCTTACTTGGATGATATCGTTTTATATAAGCGATTCATGGGTTGAGCATTTAAGCTTGCTCTGAGAAGTTTTTCGGCATTTGCGAGATGCAAATCTTACCATCAACTTAGCAAAGTGCGAATTTGGTAAGGCTACATTAGTTTATCTTGGGAAAGTTGTGGGTAGGGGACGAGTTAGACCAATCGCGGCAAAAATTGCTGCTATCTATGATTTCCCGTCTCCAAGTGGTCGAAAACAATTGCGACGATTTCTGGGAATGGTAGGTTACTACCGCTCGTTTTGTAAGAACTTTGCGACGGTAGTGTCTCCCCTTACAGATCTCTTAAGTCCCAAGAGAGCATTTGAACGGTCAAATACCTGTCAAGATGCATTTGAAAATGTCAAGTCCTTACTCATGTCAGCACCAGTGTTGGCAGCGCCACAGTTCTCCAAGCATTTCAGCTTAGCTGTTGATGCCAGTGACGCAGGTGTGGGAGCTGTCCTTCCGCAAAGGGGTGCTGATTATATCGAACACCCAGTCTGTTACTTCTCAAGGAAGTTTTCGCCAGCGCAGCGTAGATATTCAACGATTGAAAAAGAGGCTTTAGCTTTGGTCCTTGCTATTCAACACTTCGAAGTTTATCTGGGGTCGTCTTATCCCATTGTTGTATATTGTGACCATAACCCTCTTGCCTTTTTAAATTCATTGCGAAATTTGAATCAGCGTCTTATGCGCTGGAGTCTTTGCTTGCAACCTTATGATCTCAACATACAACACATCCGAGGCAAAGACAACGTAGTGGCAGATGCCCTATCAAGGACGTGGTAAGTATACTGGGTAGAGAAATACCTGGTCTCATAAAAAGCTTGACCAATAGAAGTAAGATATTTGGTTTATTTGTTTTTTTGTATATATATATATATATATACAGTTTATGTGTGTGTGTATGTTTTTTTCCCCAGGCAATACATTAACTTAAGAAGGGGGGAGGTGTTACATATGCATGTAATTTTGATTTTTGTTCACAAGTATTGGCTTGTACTGATACGGCTGCCCCCTAGTGGCTGAGAGTTTTCTTGTTTGTCTTCGTTCATTAGGTGCCGATTTCAAACACCTGTGTGCCTGATGAGCTGAGCAGCATAAATACTGTTGTGACGCTGAAAGCAGTTGTGGGACTTTTGCTGGCAACTCGAGGAGAACCAGACGAGGTCGACAGATCGACAGTTTCTTTATGATTTATTCTCTCTCCTTTATGTTAAATTAACTCAATAATAAATATCCCCTGTTAAAACGAGCCTGTGCTTGCCTCCGCCTCTATGTTATGTTGAGGACGTAACAGAGAGCAAACTTCCTCTTCCATCACTCGTAAGTGTTCCGCCCCCGTGCGGCCAGTCACCAGAGTTAATTCAACCCCTCGTCACACGGGCCGAGGCCTGGCAGGCCATCCCCGGAGTGTCGAGATGGGTTATGGGGATAATAAAGCAAGGATATTCACTCCAATTCGCTCGAAGACCCCTGCGCTTCAGCGGCGTGGTCCCCACCTCAGTGCAGAGCAAGGACACTCACGTCCTGCGCTCAGAGGTGATGAAATTGCTGGCAAAAGGAGCTGTGGAAAGGGTTCCTACAGCCTAGAGCGAGTCAGGCTTTTACAGCCATTACTTCCTCGTCCCCAAGAGAGATGGTGGCCTCCGACCCATCCTCGATCTCAGACACCTGAATCGCGCCCTCATGAAGAGGTCGTTCAGGATGATTACACTGAAACAGATCCTCGCGCAAATTCGCTCAGGAGACTGGTTCTTTTCTCTGGACCTGAAGGATGCATACTTTCACATCCAGATAGCCCCTCGTCACAGGCCATTCTTGAGATTCGCCTTCGAGGGTGTGGCTTATCAATATACGGTCCTTCCCTTCGGGCTGTCCCTAGCCCCCTGCACCTTTACGAAGTGCATGAGGTAGAAAGCTGTAGTCACGCCAGAACGAGCTCTGGCCATACGGAGGCTGGCGACCTCCTTCAAGATCGGTACCGCTCGCCCGCTCAAAGCGTTTCAAAGGATGCTGGGCCTCATGGCAGCAGCATCTCCAGTGTTACAGTTGGGTCTGCTGCGTATGCGCCCCTTTCAGCGCTGGTTGAAACCACGGGTTCCATTCCATGCGTGGCGTCACAGACGCCTGCATATCAGGGTGAGTCAGGCCTATGTATCGGCCCTGACCCCCTGGAAGAACTCCCGCTGGATGGAACAGGGCATGACCATGGGAATGGTTCACAGAAGGACAGTTGTCACAACAGACATCAACCTGCGCTCGCTGAGGGCAGCGCATATACCGGGCAAATTGAATCAGGGAGCGAACATGTTATCAAGGAGCAATGTCCCCTCAGGAGAATGGACGCTCCATCCGCAGATCTCAGCTACTGATAGCGGCCCCTTGGCCTGTTCCACTGAGACAGGATCTCCTCTCTCAAGTGAACGGAACATTATGGCATCCTCGGCCCAACCTATGGGACCTGCACCTCTGGCCGCTCGACGGGAGCCTTCCTGCCTCGTCATTTCTACAAGAGCTGCTGGATAAGGGTCGTTCACCATCCACGATCAAAGTCTATGTGGCGGCTATAGCGGCCTCGCATGCCCCTGTCGAGGGTCAATCGGTGGGCAGAAATAGCGTGGTCATCCGCTTCCTGAGGGGTGCTAGGAGGCTGAATCCGCCTCGTCCCCCTACCGTCCCTTCATGGGACCTGCCCACTGTGCTGAGGGTCCTGAAGGGCCCCGCTTTCGAGCCGCTACAGTCTGTCAACATTAGGTCGCTATCGCTGAAGACTGCTCTGCTTCTAGCACTGGCATCAGTAAAGTGAATAGGGGACCTGCAGGCACTCTCTATTAGCCCTGCCTGCCTGGAATTCAGGCCTAACGTCTCTAAAGTCGCTAAAATCCACGGCAACGTTAATATTTATAAAAACGTTCTTTGATGTGGAAAAGTACTTACCGTCATGTCAGGGTCTGAGCAGGCGTACGCACGTTTCCTTGTGGCAAAGTCGGACAACAAAGATGCAGTGTAAGACAGTGTAATGTTGACAGTTCTTTACTCGCTTTCTGTACACAGTTTATTCCATGCTGTTTTTTTATTATTTTATTTTACAAGAGAACTTGCAAAGTCTTGTTTTAGCCTACTACTAATGCGTAAAATAGGAAAAAAAATAAATAAATGCATAAACGTATCGCCGACACATTTGAGAAGCATTAGTAAACTGTAAATATAAAGAAATGCCAAATCACATGCAGGTTTTTTCAGACCGGAGACCATAATCGTGTAATAATTTATTTTATT
>NW_015540998.1:38257-40044 GCF_001515605.1 Sinocyclocheilus anshuiensis | reverse complement strand
GAACAAAACTACATAAATGTAATAATAGATAAATGAAATGTGCACTGTTTTTATTTTATTTTATTTTATTTTTACATGATTCCCAATTATTTATATTCATGATTTGTAGTATTTGTACAGGCTTTACATTTTTATTTCATGTTGTAATTAGCAATTCATTTAATTTTATCTTTGAAGCAGATTTGTTACGTGATAGCGTTAATTAAAGTTTCTTAATTAAGGGTCAAGATCAAGTTATCTGCATCTCCTGCGCTCCATCAAGCCACTCCCATAATAGCTGTCACCACTGAAATTAATGCACGACTCAGATTAACTGTATAGCATGTGTGTAAGACTCCAATACAATTATAAAGTAATTATTTCATCACAAATACATTTTTCAATGAGTAAACCTGGCTGTGTCTATAGTGTTATAGATGATGACTACACAACATTATAATATTTTTGTATTAATTTTTAAATTATTATTATTATTGTAAATTACTGTCCCTGGATCAGTAGGGTACTCTTCTAATAAAGGAGCAGTGGCTGGGACAGATTTTAAGTATCAGTTCTGCTTACAAAGATGTGATCTAATCCTGTTTACATGAAATAAGCCTGCTCCCGAGCAGGTTTAAGCTTACGGACCTGTTGCTATGACAGCAACTCCGGGATGAGCTTCGAAGAACCAACCAATCCAAGATCATGCCAAATCATCAACAATCAAATCCAGCTAACTGAGTTAGCGACATACGAAGAACGGGCCCCTGAAGACCTTCATTAGCTGGATCAGTTGTGTTTAATTAGGACTGGAGCTAAACTCTTCAGGAGAGTGAACCTCCAAGAGCAGGACTGGACACCCCTGTTCTAGGGTGTTGCAACACTTCATATGCATTTGTATCATCTTAATTTTTATTTTTTCATATGATCTGCTTATGCCCCACTGGCCATTAGTTTTAGGGGTGGTGTTTGGGGTGAACCTTAATGCTTACAACTGTAAGTTTCCATTCAAATCGCATGGTGCAAATTCATATAAAATCACCACCTGGTGCACTCTAAAAAAGAGTTGATTTGACCCAATTTAGGTAATAATAGTTCACAATCAGTAACCCAACACTGCTGGGTTGGCAATGAGGACGTGGAATAAAGAATGAACGTCAAGTTTCAATCGTTCTCTACAACTACCACTTTGTCTATCCATGTTCACAGTGCTCATTACATGAATATGTGTGGAAAACAGAAGAAAATTAATCAAAGCAGAGAGGAGAGAGATATTTTAAAATGATTGCAGTGAAGAGTGTTCTTTTAAAACTGGAGGGTTTTGTCTGAGCGGTTTCTCTCACACCAGGGGCCTCATTTATAAAATGTGCGTATGCACAGATTTGATCTTAGAGTGTGCGTACGGTAAAATCCACGGCAACGTTCATATTTATAAAAACGGTCTTTGACGTGGAAAAGTACTTACCGTCACGTCAGGTCTGAGCAGGTGTACGCACTTCTCCTTGTGGCAAAGTTGGAGTACTGCAGCTATTTGAACATCTAAGCTGCAATAATAATTAAAGCGGTGTACGTGCAAGCACCGAATTCATCATAAGCAACAAAGATGCAGTGTAAGAGATTAATTATGCAGTGTAGTCAGATTTTTTATTAACGGGAGTTTTTGCTAGATTAAACTGACCTTTTTAGTAGCCTAATGTTGAGAGTTCGCTTTCTGCTTTCTGTACACAGTTTATTCCATGCTGTTTTTTTATTATTTTATTTTACAAGAGAACTTCTTGTTTTATGATTTACTACTAATGCGTAAAATA
>NW_015540998.1:37237-38080 GCF_001515605.1 Sinocyclocheilus anshuiensis | reverse complement strand
TATTAGTTGTCATAGCAAGTGATTTTAAAAGTAGGATGGCTCACTTTTTATAACATGACTGAATATTTTACTTGAATTCGTAGTTTATTCTTACCTTTGGAAACCTAATTGTTTTAGAATTACTATTCTATTATTATTTCTGTTGTTTCTAGAAGTAGTAATTTTGATAATAGTCAATAGAAAAAAATATAACCACACACACATTGTTTTGTCCACAGAATAATTACACATTATTAAATAATTTGGGTCCACGCATGTTAATAATTTCTGTGCATCTATGGCCTATAAAATGGCCTATGATGAAGTCGTTTGCAAGAGGCAGAATGGCAGCAATAGCGCTTCTTGAAGATATTGCAAACCGTGCAATGAGAAGACAACGCGTTTTTAGAGATCGGGCAGATTTCTTTGCGTATGGCGACGAATGGTTGATAAGCAGGTACCGTTTGCCAAGAGCTGCACTGTTACATCTTTGTGCCCAGATAGGCCCTAATATACAGAGACGCACCAACTCCAACCAGGCCATACCTGTCGAGGTACAGGTGCTCTCCGTGCTTGGGTTCCTGGCCACGGGAACATTTCAAAGAGAGATTGGTGACCGATCAGGAATATCCCAGCCATCTGTGAGTAGACTTATGCCAGCTGTGCTTCAAGGCATCATCCGATTGTCCACTCGGTACATAAAGTTCCCATACACTGCCGAGGAGCAGCAGCATGTTATGGATGATTTTGTGTGCCAAACAGGATTCCCCAATGTCCTAGGTGCAGTAGATTGCACTCACGTTGCCATACGAGCACCTCATGCACATGAATATGTGTATGTTAATAGGAAAAATTTCCATTCAA
>NW_015540998.1:4207-36411 GCF_001515605.1 Sinocyclocheilus anshuiensis | reverse complement strand
AAAAAATATAACCACACACACATTGTTTGTCCACAGAATAATTACACATTATTAAATAAAAAGCGTCCCCGCACGAACCTCTACCTCCGCCAGCAGGACCTCAATTTCAGACTAAGTAAAAAATGTTTTCTTCTTTGTGCTCGTCATTCTCAAGCATAGAAATTCGGATATTGGCATGTGCTCTTTTATATGGTAATGATATTAATTAGGGGGCGTTTACAAGGCGGAGATCTGACACAAGTCAACTGCGCCCAATTTCAAGATCATTTGCGATTTATAAATGTCACATCTGGAAGAGAAGCATACGCACGTGTTTTTGTGTGCACGTTCGTTTTCTCTGAATCGCACTTACGCACTCTTGAGAAATGATCTTAGAACAAATTTAGGACTGTTTATATGCAACATTTTATAAATGAGGCCCCTGGTCCACTGGTCATCAAGTCCATTTTTGCTGATTTAGCTTTTTTAATCATTTTGTTTGATTAACTGAGGAGTTTTGCTTGGATAGTTTAGATGCAAATGAAAAAGATGGTGTAGCACAATGAAGGGGAAAGACATGATAAATAGCGTAATCATATAGCAGGTAATGGATCTAGTTTTTTTCTGCTATAAGAAGAAAGCGTTATGCAAAATAACAACCTTTTGAAAATTCTTATCCCATTACTGCAGCTCTACTCACTTAGAATGATGGCTCAAAATACTTGATTAACCTTGAAATAAGTTTTGTATTTCAATTTTTATATGAAATAAGTATTGCATTTTAAGTCTCTGAAATGTAATTAAATATGTGAAGATTGTTCGAATGACTATTAAAATGTTTCTCATTTCAATCCATAAATATTCTCGTTGAATTGTCTTTGGTGTGGTCTTTTGGCCATTTGTGGAAATTTCACCAATATCCTTTAATATCAATTTGTAGCCATATCAGTTTCTATCATGCACATGATGCCTGACGTTCAGTCTAAATATATAGTCACTGTCTATTTAGAGATGCAGCCTCAGAGCTGGCAAGGACAGTCACTGCAGGCACCCTGCAATTTCTGATTGTTTATCTACTCCAAATCTTTAAATAAATGATTTGCTGTCATTTTGGGATGTTGAATAATTTAGCGCACACTCAACTGGTGACAGCAAAAATTAACTTTCTGCACATCCTGCCGCAGTTTCCTTACTAGAAGTGCCTACACTCTTAAAAATAAAGGTGCTTCACGATGCCATAGAAGAACCTTTTTGTCTAAATGGTTCCATAAAGAACCTTTAACATCTGAAGAACCTTTCAGTTTCACAAAAGGTTCTTTGTGGCAAAAGATGGTTCTTCAGATTATAAAAAGGTAAGAAAGAGATGGTTCTTTAAAGAACCTTTGACTGAATGGTTCTTTGTGGAACCAAAAATGGTTCTTCTATGGCATCGCTTGAAGAACCTTTTGAAGCACCTTTATTTTTAAGAGTGTAGGATGGAAACGATTATAACTGTTGCTGTCGTTAGGTAATTTTTGCTGAGAATTAATTCCTAAATATATAAATTGTCTTTTAAGACAAATTAATTATTGCCCCATAACCTATTCCTCCCAAATAGACATAAAGGCTTATTTTTATTTTCCTAAACACATACAGCTCAAGGAATGTTTCACCCAAAAAAATTACATTTGCTGAAAATGTATGCACCGTCAGGCTATCCAAGATGTAGTTTTGGAGATTTGTAGAAATTTAGCATTGCATCACTTGCACACCAGTGGATCCTCTGCTGTGAATGGGTGCTGTCAGAATGAGAGATGATGATATCATTAAGACATTTTTAACTTCAAACAAGTTCTCTATCCATAATATTGATTTCTCCAGCGAAAGAGTCACCTTGTCTGAATGAGGAGAGAAATATACACAGATGAAGCCTGGTTTACAAGTGTAAACAGTCCAAAACTGTTCTAAACAAATATGTTGGTGGAGTCTGAAGTGAGAGAACAACAGGAGATGGACTTTTTCACTTGAGGAATCAATTATTGTGATATTTTTATCAGCTGTTTGAATTTTCAATAATAATAATAATGAATTAGCAAATTTTACTATACCAATATTTTTTAATTGGCTGTTAAAGTTTTATATGTGAATATTAAAAAACACACGGATCCTTTAACAATGCATTGGTGCAAAAACGCACACCTTTTGGACCAATTTCAACACATGTATTCACATGTAGTCACAAATACTGCCCCAACAAAATACTGATTTTGTGCATTTTTTTACTTGTACCAATATTTTAAATTGGCCTTTGAACTTAGCTTTATTGCATGGCAAAAAAACAACAACAAAAAAACAACAACATTGATCTAATGGTGTTGTTGAGTGCTCTAAATGCAAACTTTACATGTAACAATCAGGTAGCAATTGACAGTGCTCTGATTCAATAGCATATAGGGATTGTCAGACTGAAAATACACTAGCCCAATGATGTTGGGGTATCTAGTGAGGGCGGAAATCATATTTCAGGGTGGCCATGCCACGCTTTATCATATCATATCGCATATCTCTTTATCATGCTAAAATGTAGTGCTAGTACTTGGTGAAGAGCCCGTGAGTGTTTCAAGGGGTATGTGTTCATTTTATAGTAAAACTTCAGATAAGAGTCTTCCCTGTGAACTGAATTGCTGATTTATATTTTAGTATTTCATACTCAAAGAGAGATCCACAAATAATTGACAATTTGTACCAAACAAAAAAGATTCCTGACTGAACAGTCAAATCTCAGTTTTTTTTTTTGTGTGTGACATATTAGTCTTCCTCTCAAATAAGAATCCACAATGCTACAGGCATTATATAACTTTCTTTTTATTTTGGTGTGGTAAGATTGTATTATTATTATTATGTTTTTGAAACTGAAGTCTCTCTCTGTTTTTTTTTGTAGCAATGTAAAGTCTTTATCACTTTAGATCAATTTAATGCATAATTACTGAATATAAAAATAATTATATTTTTTAAAGAAAATCTTACTTAGTGTATATATAATATATGACTTGTTACAAAATATCCAGTTCCCTTAGGTTTTAGATCAAGTACCACTCAGCACTCAAAAAATGTGCACTGTCAGTTACACAACAGAGAAACACCACAGTAAAGGAACCATCTCAGTTCTTATTAAACTGCCTCTAGGAGACTGCTAAATGTCTCATGAGCCCAAAAGTTTCTGACCTGTTTCTGTGCACCTAAAAGAGACTAGTCATAAACAAAAAGAAAAAGCCAGACAACCATGGTGAACCTCTATGCAGAGCACCACACATCTCTGAATAATAAGTTCAGGTTATTAGTAAGTTCAGTGAGGTTATGAAGCTTTGGGAGACATTTGCATAAAAATTGGTATTTAAAAGCATAGCAACAGGGAATGAAAATCTCATTTGTCTCATTCATGCTCTGTGTCATCCAAATTTGACAGTCTTTGTATTCATATCCTAGACTTTGATTTACACAACCAACAGTATACATGGCTAATTATCAAAGGGCAGTATCCCCAGAAACATAATACAGTAGTTATTTATTCCTATCTAGAAAATACAATATGTTGACTTTTCAAATAATAAAAAACTGTTTTGTGAAACAGAAAGGTTCTTCAGATGTTAAAGGTTCTTTCTGGAACCATTTAGACAAAAAGGTTCTTCTATGGCATCGTGAAGCACCTTTATTTTTAAGAGTGTAAGTGAAAGAACTGGCTATAAAGACTCTCTCTCCCTCTTTCTTTTTCTTTTTCTCTCCCACTGGTTTGGGGAAAGTCCGTTTTTAGAGCTACAGAGGCAATATTTAATCCGCTTTAATGAGGGGGGTGTGATATTAATCATGAAGCCAAAGGCTAATAATGAAAAAAAAAACATCCTGATTAATGGAAAATGACTGTATCTTGCTAAGCCCTGCCACCTCAGCGCCCAGGCTCTTTCATTTAAGCTATCTGATGCTTAAACAGAAAAGGGAGTAGAGGATTTAAAATATTTGCCTATCCTCAGATAAGGCTCTTTTGTGCCTCTGTCAACATTGTCGGTGTTACAAAGAGGACACGCTGAGCTGAAACTACACACCTAGCTAACACCACAGTCAAGTATTATAGTCAAGCAGCCACCTTTATGGGAAGAACTAGGGAGCCCTTACATTTTCCATTATGTGGTAGACTTCGAATATTCAGCAACGCGTGGAAGGCAATGTAATGTTCACAGAAAGTTTTGAGTAGTGGGAAAAAGTGTGACCTTAGGTTAGGTTGACATAACCCGCAAACATTCACATCAGTCCATAATGCAGCTCCTTTCCTGGCAGTACAGAAACCCTTTCTCACCGCTTCAGCTCTGTCTGTCGAACAGGAAGTCACCACTATGAGCCTCAATAGTACAGCCTGAAATGTCAGACTTCATTCTTTCCCCTTCACCTCCCCTCATACAAATGGTCAAATTATTCAGATTTATTAGATTTGACCACATTTACCATCATCCATCACAGCTCATTGGTCATCAATTCCCCTACTGCACACAATGATCTCTCTCTATCTTTGCCTGCCTCTCTTTCTTTTATTTTTTCGCTTCGTCATCACGCCTCGCTGCCGCACAGATATTGCCGTGCAATTATTGGGTTCTGCGTGGTGTTTTGTTTGGCCCTCTCTGGTTGGGCTGTGGGTGAGTAGAGAGATTAAGATGCAGTGTCTATACGGTACGTACTGTATATTTATAGTATATATACATACTTTTTTATTAAACGTAATAATTAGTTATATTTTTCATTTATTACTACAAACTCTTGTTTAATAGTCACTTTCTTTTTGGCTTATTAAACATCAAACTCTTGATAAATACAGCAGATGTAGTACAGATGGTCAGTTTTTATTCATCCCTTTCAATTCCATCCTAATTTATTCACTTACAGATTTCATGTTTCAGGTATGTTTCAGTTAAAGGGATAGTTCACCCAAAAATGAAAATTTTTCCATCATTTACTCAAAAGAAGATATTTTGAAGAATTTTGGTAACCACACAGTTGATGGTACGGTAGTCATTGACTTGACCATAGTGTAAGAGTTTAACAGAGTTTATGTTGAATAAATTAATGCTGATGTTATATTTGATTATTCAATGTTAATTCAGCAGTACAGTTGGTTGGTTGGATATTCAGCAGTTGGATATTGTTGCGAGGACTTTTATTGTGATGAGGGGACGGAAATAAAGAGGAGAGAAGAGAGAAAAGAAGAGGAGAATGTTAAAAAGAGCTTGTCCATCTTTGATGATTTTATTTCTATAATCTTTTAATTTTCTCAAAATTAAAGCCCGGAAAGCACCCACAAGCAAATATTTCCAATAGTATTGAGAAAAAAAAAATAGGTAAGGTAATCAGCCAATCACAGTGACATGGAGCCATTACACTGCAAAAAATGGCTTATCTTACTTAGTATTTTTGTCTTGTTCTAGTCAAAATATCGAAACATTCTTAAATCAAGATACTTTTACTAGATAAGCCAAGTGACTTAAGATATTTAGTCTTGTCTCCGGGGGTTAGGGTTAGGGTTAGGGGGGGGGGGACTAAATTAAGTGCATTTGGCTTAAAATAAGTAAAATTATCTGCCAGTGGGGGTAAGTAAAATATTCTTAAAACAAGAGCGTATTACTTACCCCACTGGCAGATAATTTTACTTGTTTTAAGGAAAAATGCACTTAATTTAGTTTTTTCCCCCTGGAAACAAGACTAAATATCTTAAGTCATTTGGCTTATCTAGTAAAAGTACTTGATTTAAGAATTTTTCGATATTTTGACTAGAAACAAGACAAAAATACTAAGTAAGATAAGCCCTTTTTTGCAGTGTACCTCCTCTCACATGACTTTTCACCTGAATTTTGTGGTTTAGTGTGAACCCTCTGAGCTCAAGACATTGCCGGCCTGCCTCCCCCCAACACTTCATCCTCTGGTGTCACTGTTAAACAGTGTTACTTCATTAAAAAAATTGTTTATATGACATTGAATCTAATATTTTGTAATATATGGTTTATTTTTCTACTGTCAATTACTTTCTAAAAGGCATCTCCTATTCCTCATGGAGAAAACACTGTTGCTATGTTTCCACTATCTCTCCCTCTGTCTCCTGCTCTGTTTCTCTCTCTTTGTCCCTTTCCCTCTTTCCATACAGATATACGTGCTCAGCTCTAATTCGTTCAATCTATCAATCTTTTCCTTTCTGTCACCAGAATAGGACAATTTACTGAGGGAGGGCAGGCTGCAGGGCTAACGAGGCATGCCTTTTGTTCTAAATCAGGTCCTTGTATATGCCTATTGTACAGAAATACTGAGTGAGTGAGGAAGAGAAAAAAGAGTGTGAGAGTCAGGAAGGGTGAGAACTAGATAGAAAAGATAGAGAGAGGGAGAATGAGGAGGCAAAAATGAAATGGAATGGGTTCAATCGGTCACCTTTAATTCATCATCTTATTTGCATGAATTTCCCATTTGAGGCCATAGCTAGCCACAGTAGATGGGTGAAGGCTCCAGCTAAGAGTGTGTTGAGCCCCAGGAGGTAGAATGGAGTTAAATAACAGCCTTGATCTGAGCGGTGGCACGTACAGAGACCAGAGAGCACACTTGTCTATCCCTGCTGATGGAAATGCTTTATTAAGCCACACCAAGCCTTTCATTCACAACCGTGTGCTGAGAATGACCGGATGAGTCACTTCACCACAAATACAACTAAATAAAAAGGAAAAATAAAATGTAGGAAATGGAAACATAATAAATATATTACATTTAAATATAATATTTAAAATACATATAGTATATAATTTCTACACTTTTCTCAAAGATTTGTGGTCTGTACACACTGAACAACCCTGGGTTAAAAACTACCCAATTTGGGTTATTTTTAAACCCAAGGGCTGGGTAAATATAGGACAGAACACATGTTGAGTTAATTTTACCCAGCAAATTGGGTTGTTTATTTAACCCAGCATAGTGGGTTGATTCATTTTTACTATAATACTACCTAAATTTTAACTTAATTTCTAACTTAAATCCTATAAGCTTATGTAAAATACTCTACACAACCACTGCTTTGCATGATAACTTCCTTTATTTTCCTTCATTTATATCATATTTACAGTATAGCATATTATATATATATTTTTAAAATATGTAGGTCATTTAAACTTGTTTAACAAATATTGGAAGTAATTAAACATTTAGAATTAATTTATGTGTAATCAACCAGTCTCTGTTATCCTGTTTCCACCGTAATGGCGCTGGTTCTCGTGCCCAAGCTGGAATCCTGTTCGGTGGGGAACTGCTAACTTCAGACCACCATTTCACTCATAGCCGAAATATGCTGTGACTGACTCCATAACCTGCCCATAAACAAACAGTAAACAACTCTGATTACATATTTTAACATCCAAAGTATTTATAACCTGTATCTTTATGAATAAAATCAATTATCTTATGCAAGGAATAAGGCCTTTCCATCACGCAAAAAGACCAATGTTTAGGTGACTCACACCACGCCTCTATATTTTGCTTTGCATAAAAATGAACTATATACAGCACAGTAACGATTTTATAGATGAACTGAAATGTACACAAACCACCCAACCCAACCCCACCCCCCCCTTAGGATTTTTTTAGAGCGTAAGATTATTTATTTATTTATCTCTTCTGCTCACCAAGGCTGCAATTATTTAAATAAAAATTCAGTATTACAGTAATATTGTGAAATGTTATTAAAATTAAAAATAACTGATTCATGGAAGCAGGATTGCAACTGAAAACTCAGTGGTCTGAACCAGAACAGCGCATCAACAACTCCCTTCCTTAATGGGGAATATACCTAATAACCTTGTATGTGTGTGCCGGTGCTGTGTGAATTGTGTCTATTAATCAGTAATGTGTGAGATGCTTGTATCTACTCCTACACAGGTCCCCCAGAATTCACTAACACTGTGCGCTGTCGTGAGCCTGCACCATGTTGAACTTCCTTGCCAGTCAAACTCTCCCCCCTGGAGTCCTCCTTCTTGTTGGTAGCTGGGCGGCCTCTCCTAGGAGCCACTGCTGGAACCATTGGCTGATTCAGCTCCCAATGACCTGGTTTAAGTCGATCAACAGTAACTCATTCAGGACGTCCCCCAATGTCGACCAGGAACGATTTGACTCCAGCCTCCAGAACACAAAACGATCCTTCGTATGGGGGGTGCAATGCGTTTCTGTGAGCGCCATGCCAAATGAAAACAAACTCAGCTGTAGAGAGGTCCTTGGGGATCCAAGCTGCCGTCGTGCTATGCTGAGAAGTAGGAACTGGCTTGAAAGCATTGATTATGTCTAAAAAGGCAGGTTGGATAGAGCCCATGGCCTTGTTCTGTCTGGAATGAAATCCCTGGCACACACAGCGTCTGACCATACACTAACTCCACTGAAGAAGTTTGCAGATCCGCTTTAGGAGCTGTTCGTAGGCCCAGCAGCACCCAAGGTAGCCGCTCCACCCATCTGTCATCTGTCAGGCTTTTTTGAGAGAGCGATGAAAGCGACCTCTGCCCATAACTCGGATGTAAACTGAGGGCTGTGAAATGTGCAACCCAGGTGTCGATAAAGACCCATGCTACCTCTGACGTAGTCGTCGAGCTCAACGGCATTGCTTCCGGCACCTAGTAATTCGATCCACCATAGTCAAAAGGTGAGTAAATCCAAGTGAGGGTGGCAAAGGACCTACTAGGTCAATGTTAACATGGTCAAAACGTCGTTCAGGCACCTTGAAAAGCTCCAGTGGTGCCTTGATGTGCCGTTGCACTTTAGCCCGCTGACATGCAACACAAGCTGAAACCCAGTTCCTTTTTCAACCCATGCCACACAAACTTGGAAACCAGTTTCTGTGAGGCTTTCCACCTGGGGTGTGACAAACCGTGGACTTTGTCAAACACTGCTCATTTCCACTGCATGGGTACCACTGGATGCTAGTGGCCCCTGGAGACATCACACATAAGTGCAGCTCCTGCCTCCATAAATTGAACATCAGCTATTTTCAAACCTGAGGTAACTGTCTGTATGCTTGCACCTCTGGGTCAGACTGTTGGTCCATAGGTACAGTCAAATGCACTGTACTTCTGCTCATTAGGGTGGAGCTGTCGACTAAAAAATACAAGGGGTTGCCAAACACCATTTATGAACTGTTCAAGTACAGCGACCACAGCACAGTCTGAGGCATCAGTAAAGATAGCAATGGGGGCATGAGGAATTTTATGAGACAGCATGGTTGCTTGTGCTAAGGCAATTTTAGCGTTTTCAAATGATTGTCATCTCCTCTGACCAGATGATCTGTTTGTTCCTGTTGTTCCCTTTGAGGGCCTTTTACAAATGATGCATGAGTGCAGCTGCCCATGGAATTAAACGGTGGTAAAAATGTACCATCCCCAAAAACTCCTGCAGTGCTTTGGTTGTGCGAGGAGTGGCAAACTCTGTAATGGCATTAACTTTGGATGGTAGAGAAACCGTCCCCTTGCTTGAAATCTGATGGCCAAGAAAGTCTATTGAGGTCAAGCCAAATTGGCACTAAGCAGGGTTAATTATTAAGCCATGCTGGCTGAGGCAACTGAACAGAGATTGCAGATGGGCTAGGTGTTCTTCAATGGAGACGCCAGCAACCAAGATGTCAACCAGGTATACAAATACAAATCAAGGCCTCGTAGGATTGAGTCCATCATTCACTGAAAAGTTTGTGCTGCATTTTTGAGGGCAAAGGGCATCCGCAAGAATTCGAAAAGGCAGAACGTCATTATTACAGCAGTATTTGGTCCTGGTGGTAGACTAGCACCCGATGGTATCCTCGAATCAGGTCCACTTTCGAGAAAATCGTTTTCCCAGCCAGGCAGCGCAAAATTCCTGAATGTGTGGGACTGGGTATCGGTCTGACGTAGTGATATCATTAAGTTGATGATAATCCTCACAGGGGCGGCAGCCGCCATCCGCTTTGGCGACCATGTGGAGGGGTAATGCCCAAAGACTTTTAGAGGGTCACACTATACCCAGTTTTTCCATGTTAGTGAACTCGGCCTTGGGTACTGCCAGTTTCAGATTCAGTTGACGAGCCCAGGCATACACTGGCGGCCCGAATGTAGAGATGTGATGTACTACCTCATGGCTGGCAACTGCTGAGGAGAAAGTGGGTTTAGTGAGATTGGGAAATTCATCGAGCAGGCGAGTGAACACCCTTCTGTCACTGCGCTGGACAGAGTAGTCATGGCAAAGATGCTCGTTGAACAGGGTAAAACACTGAAGCCTTCCACAGTAACTCTACAGCAGTTTTTCACATCGACCAACAGTCCATTAGTGCACAGGAAGTCTGCTCCCAGAAGGGGCCTACTCACATCTGCTTACACAAACTCCCATGTAAAAGATTGTCCGTTGAAACACAGTGGTACTAGCCTATTCCCATATGTATGTGTTTTTCCTTGATTGACTGTCTCAAGTGGTGGGCCAACCGCACCCAAGTGTTTGTCCGCTGGTGACACAGACAGGGCACAAACCTGTGCTCCCGTATCACACAGGAATTGTCTGCCTGATAACGAGTCTGTGATGAACAGCAGGTAAGCAGTGTCGTTGGCTACTATACTACTAACTGTAAGCACGCGGGACTCACTGAACGTGCGTGGAGGACGATACTTTGTGGCCTTCACCCGGAAACAAGCATGAAAAGGAACACAGTCTTTGCTCAGTTGATTACCGCATGGTGGGAGCTTGCCGCTCATTCGAGGGCCGTGCTGCAACTCTCATGACAGTGTATACAGATGTAGCCACTGACTCAGTTGCCATACATTTATTTGATGGTGCCTGGTAT
This sequence comes from Sinocyclocheilus anshuiensis, assembly GCF_001515605.1. Taxonomy (NCBI): domain Eukaryota; kingdom Metazoa; phylum Chordata; class Actinopteri; order Cypriniformes; family Cyprinidae; genus Sinocyclocheilus; species Sinocyclocheilus anshuiensis. The sequence continues at coordinate 25,592 of NW_015540998.1, read as the reverse complement.
TCATCTGCCAACTGTGCCAGTTCTCTGTAATCATTCACTGTATTATTTGCAAGAGCTGTACGAACGTGTTCTGGTAATTGTTGTAAGAACAACTCCTTAAACAGAAAGCATGGCTTATACTCACCAAGGAGTGCTAGCATGTGATCCATTAACTCAAACGGACGTGAATCTCCGAGGCCGGGCAGGGAAAGTAAACGGCGTGCTCTTTCAGTCACTGATAAACTGAACGTCTTTAACAAATACGCCTTCAGTGTAGAATATTTATCCCGAGCGGAGGGATTTTCCAGTATGCTGATCACTTGCGCGTGTATGCTAGACACATTCTATACGCGTGTAGATGCTTGTATCTACTCCTACAGTATTCTATTTAATGTATTTTGAAATGTCATTTATTCCTGTAATGGAAAAGCTGAATTTTCAGCAGCCATTACTCCAGTCTTCAGTGTCACATGATCCTTCAGAAATTATGAAATTATTTCATTATGCTGATTTGCTGCTCAAGAAACATTTTGTATAATTATTATGTTAAAAACTATAGTGCAAATAAATATAATATAAAAACAAATAATAATGTGGTTTTTTTTCCCATAATACATTTTGTGTATATCGTTTGTTTTTCTCTCATCATAATTTTTAATAATTTGCCTCAGGTGTCAACAAACATCTGTTTGTTTTATTGATAATTGTGCTCATACGTTCTGGCTGATGTTACCCATGTCGGATGTGGAGAATGGATTTATTATCTGTGATTGAGATGTACTGCTGCATTGTTTTTCTGTTAGCTTTCTGTTACTGTTAGACAAGTTTTTTTATTTATTTTCTCTCTCCTGCTAGGTTTTTTGACTCTTGTCCTTTTAAGCTGCAGAGGTAATTTATAATAATTAAAAATGACCTCTGCATGCAGATCAGATGGTATTATTAATGCCAATTTCTGTTCCCGGAGCATGTACGGTATGGCAAGACTCATGACAGGAAAACAAATGAAGGCAGCCACCATTGATGAACTTTGTTAATTAATAGCCTGTCAATGAGTGAACAAAATTAAGGAGTAGGGATAGAGAGAGAGGGGGGAGAAAGTGGGAGGAGTACTGCCATACCGACACAATGAGAAAGATGTCTCTATTGACACAGCTATGTTTATAGTTCAGAGCGAGGCTTGTAAATCAATTTGTACGCTCAGGCTAACAATGTTGATTAATTAAATTTTATTCCATTGTGCTGATCATAACTTAGGATGCAACCAGATGGCAGAAAAGAGGTAGGGTGGGAAACAGTGCTAAAAAGGGAGGGGAGATCGACAATTACTTTTATTGGCTGTCTACATTGTTCATTGGTCTTTTCCTTTCCCAGTAAACCTAAAATGACCAGAAGCAGCTGTTAAAATAGAAATATTACTGTCAAAAGGCCCTGATTTACTAAGGTCCTAAATAAAGGGTACAAATTTGCTTGTACTTTCCGTGTTCGCTATATGGGCTGTTTACTAGGAGAATTCTACATGTACTATGAATAATTATGCAAATAACTGCACATGCAAATAGGTTGGACACACCCATATTCAAAGTGGCTTTTGCTTGTGTACTCTAAAAAAAAAAGTCTGTAAAAATAGGACACAATACTGTGTGAATATGAAGGAATTTTCCTTATTGATTTTTCACAGGTGTTTTACTCATATTTTAAAGTATACATTGCGCTGTGTTGTGTTGTAGGTTTAAAGGAAATATATGTAAACGTAACAGATAATGTCCTAGCAGAAATTTACCTATACCTTTTCCATATATTTTTTCTGCATTTTTTTTTTTTTTTTTTGCTCCTCTAGTACAGCTGAAGCGTCCCGAGGCGCATATATTTTTTCTTCATTTTTTTTTTTTTTTTTGGTACAGTATGGTAATGGTACTAAATTTTAGTCATGATCCTCATTTGTGCCTCTCACTAAGTATTAGGGATTTCAAGTGTTGATTTATGATTTATATGATTTGATCATATATATGTAAAGAAAAGTATTTTATCTATATTAATTTAATTTAAACTATAATACATTTCATATATACAGTACTATATGCATTTAAAAATAACATACATGAAACTCTTGGTGTTTACTGAGAGCATTTGTGATGGGCAATTGATCACAATAGAGTGTAGGTACACACTTTAAAATCATTATGAAGTGCAATATCACCTGAATTCTCAAATCACAGAGAAAAAGTGACAATATTATTCACTCCTGTGACAAATGATCTTTTAACGTTGCTCAACACCAATGCACAACCAGGTCCATCAAATCACTCTCTCCTGGTGTCGTGCTGGGGAGAAATGAGAAGAAGAAGTGAGGAGAACGTCACGGTTACGTATGTAACCCTCGTTCCCTGAAGGAGGGAAAATCGCATAGCCGAGCCTGACGGTTCGACGGAGCCAACGAGACGGGCTGGGTAGCTCTAGCCAGGCTCTCAGACGCCGTGCAAGTGGCATCAACGGAACTACAGGCGTACCTGCGGTGGGGCAGCGCGGGAGAATGCAGGGACCCAGCCCGGGCGTCTCTTTGCCGGTCTGAGGCGGAGTCTAGGTGTGTGTATATGCGTTGCATCTGCTGCCTACTTATACTCACGCTGTGATCAGCAGCAGCTGGATGCAATAATCGCATGCCAATGTGCATTGGCTCGTTTAGTTTACACTCGAAGTGGATTGGTCTCTCTAAGCGAGATCCCAATTTCGTCGGTCAGCCGACGTGACGTCGGGAGTGACCGACTGAAAGGGAACTGAAATATCAACTCAGACACACTGAAAAAAAAGGTCTTTAATTAACGACACAGCTGTTTGTTGATAGTTTAGAGCGAGACAAAACATTTAGAACAGGTATTTATTGGTCTGTATTCTTTTACTCAAACTTTTACTTTTATACTTTTATTTTTATACTCAAACATCCAAACTACATTATGTGTACTAAGTGTATGTCATGTGTAATCTCATATATTTATTGTTTATATTGTGTACATAATGTGTATAATGTGTATTGTTAACTGTAAAGTACGTCTAATTGTAAACTATGTATATTGGGTATATATCCAATTGTATATTGTGCAGTTTCAATTGTGTATATTGTCTGTAAGTATGCAAAATTGTATAGTGTCTGCAAGTAAAATGTATTCTGCACTGTTCTCAAGAATTTCACTCACCACGGCACGTGCTGTTCGTGATGTGACAGTAAAAGTGATTTGATTTGATTTTATTAAATCTGAGTTTATTAAGTTGGAAAAGAGATGTAACTAGAAAAGACAAGGATAATACTAGTTGTTTGTGAATCGAGGTTGTATCCATATGTGTGTGCTTATTTATGCATGCACAGACCCTTTTTGCCTGACTATGGAGTTTAAGTTGTGGTACTCGCCTCTGGGGGCCTGAACGACAAACTCTTTTCCTGTCTGGATCACTAGTGCAGCCTAGGGATTTACATAATGTTAGAACAGATTCAGCTCAGGCAGACCAACACCAATAAATCACACTTGAAGCAATTCTGTCATTTACTCACCCTCATGTCATTACAAACTCAAGTGTGTGTTTATTTATTTTGCATTTTGGAGCTTGAAAGACTTATTCCACTCTAGGGAATTTTTCTAAATGTCTTTTTTTTTCCACAGAAGAAGTTATTTGGGTTTGGAGTGCCGAAAATGTGAGTAAATGATGACAGGCCATCCTCAGTCCATAAGTCACAGCTCATTTCCAGGCTGGGCGCTGAGCCCTTCTTAAGACTGCAATCCTAGAACTGTCCCCTGTCCCAGACTCTTATGTAAATGAATGAAGAAGTCTTCCCACAGTGTATTATGGTGGTAATAGCTTTGGCAGGGAGAGATGAGACACTGGATCAGGCTTTGGATGGCAACTTTGGTTCAGCATAGTCAAGAAAATGTAGATCAGGGGATGCAAGTGAGCCAAGAACCAGGTAACAAGATGCTAGCACAGGGTACATCAAAGCACAAGAGCTGTGATACAGATCATAGAATTGGATGTGGCCAGACGGTAGAGCAGATTAAAGCACTATTACTATGGTGGAAAGTGACACTGTTTCACTCCATATAAAATTCTGCTGATAGAGTTGTTAATTTTTAGAATCCCCAATAAAACACAACTGATGTGCACCTAACACAGATGAGCAAAGGTGCAGAACAAAAGCAGACCTTGATCTAAGATCATTTTGCCTCGGAGGAAGCAATGAAGCATCTTTAACTTTGACAAAATTTGCTTGCTGGATGAAATATTTAGTACCTCTAAGACATACATGAAACGCTCTCCTCTCTCTTCTTCTTCTTCTCCTCCTACTTTATTCAAGTAGAGAGAACATTTAAAGTCTCTCTAACGGCCAGTATGCAAACTCACAGACCTAATTCAGACATTCTGTTAGTGTGACCAGTACACAGTCAATGGAACTACTGAAAAAAGAACAGAACTAATATATTAATGCACTAATACTTCTCATAAATCTCTCTCTGGTCCTGTGGGAACCAAATTGCATTAGAAGTGGCAAGGAGCGTAGCCCGATTAGAAATATATGGAGGAAAAAAAGAGAAAACTTTGGAGGAGGTTATGTGAGGCAGAATATCTAAGGACAAAGAGAGAGTCAAATCAATATAGCTATTGACCAGATCTCATTTGTAGATCTTTATGGCTTACGTAATTGCAGCAAATGGATAGAGTTGCCACACTAACAGGTTATTTAAAAAGCAAATGCTCCATTCATCACCCTTTGATTCGGTTGCCCAGTGCTCTCATTTACTCGAGCTGTCAGTATTCCCAGGTCTGTGTAGCTCCCAGTCCACTCAGCACTATATAAATTGGTCCAATTGAACAATAATTACTTAAAAAAGTTGCTCAAATGGCATGAACGGCAAATTATTTAGTCTCCCTGCAGCGGAGGAAGTCTAATTTACAGTCTGGCACCAGCTGCACTGTGTGACAGTCAGCTCACAACACACACATTTCACCCATTTTACAGCAAAACCTTATCATTGAACCTTAGCAGGGCTTTCTAAGGAGTGAGTGAAGGGAGGGTTTTTAGGGTTGGTGGATGGGTGGGATCTAGTGAGTACAGTGACATGGCTGCTGACCATGAAAAATGAATGTGATGTTTGATGTAGCACTTTCGCTGAATTGTGTGATTAATCATCAGGGTTTGCCTCAGGATAAAGGATAAAAGTTCTTGAAGAGAAAAAGTGCTTTACCTCATTTTCTTTCTGTGTGTGTATGTGAGAGGCAGAGCGTGAGATGAAGGCTGCACAATAAATTAGGTTTCTTAGGGAAAAATTTCACACAAATCAGCTAAATTTGTTCTGTCTTACTGTATGTTTATTTCTTAACATTATTAGTTTTGACAGTATACAGTAAGTCATCTTTAAATCAATGAAGCATGTTAGATTTCAGTAAATTCAACCCATTTAGAAGCTCTTAAACTTAAAGACTTTTCAAAACATAATACACATAGTATGCCTTATTAGTCTCTGAGTCACTGACTTTCTTGTAGTTCTCAAATTCAGACCCCCATCTTTTACTTTACCCCCTTTACCCTGTATTTCTCTATATATCCATCTTTCTCATTATTTCTTGTACTCACACAAACATACCTAGCTCCTCATATAGCTAAACTTGGAGTGTGGATTGTTGCTTCGCAATTGCTACTCATAAAAATTCCAATCTTCTCCTGGAAAGAAAGAGAGAGAGAGAGAGAGAGAGAGAGCAAAAGATTGATGGTGGGGCTGATTGATGAGGCTCTCTCTGCTAATTAACATTAGCAAACCTGAGCTAGAATATTGTACAGCATGTCAGCATAAGAAAGTGGCCCACACTGGCCGTCACATCTTTAGTGCAAATAATAAAAATGTTAAAAAGCTATTATGAGCAACAATATATAAGTGCAAATGACAAGTCTCGGTTAGCCTAACGCAGTACACGTAGCAAGGTGTGTGTGTGTATATATATATATATATATATATATATACACAAACAAAGAAAAACAAGTAGAATAGAAAGCTAGAGTTTTTTTTTTTTTTTTTTTTTTAAAAAAAAAAAAAAAAAAAAAAAACAAGCTGCCATTCATTGTTTTCATTACCGCAGTGAAGTGTGTGTAATGAGCTGTTGTGTTTTTTAACGGCCTTTAAACAATTGGAACTTGGAAGCTGTCTTGTCAGAGTTACCTGTAAATTCAAAGAGGCTTGATTACAGTGTTGTGGTGATGGAGAGACATGGTAGATTGGCAATAAAGTGCCTCTGGGAGCTCCCTTTATAACAAAAACACGAGTAAAATGAGGATGTCAAGTCGATGCATGAATAAGATTTCAGGTTGTAGTGCACTAATCAGGTTCCGCTTTGGCATTGTGGTACACTGTAAAAGAAACAGGGTCCTTTTTGAAATGCTCCAGTGAAGTCTTCAGTTAAGATGAGGCACTGTAGGTTGTTGTGAACCACATTTCAATTCTACTGTGCTTCATCAAAGATTTCTTTACTCGGCCCCGAATATCTTTACAGAAGTCTTAGTTGGTGACTGGAGAGCAGCAGCCACAAAAAGTTTCATACACCCAATCATTTAGCTGCATTGAATAGCAAATGGGTCTCACAAGTTAATAGACTATAATCAACAGTGCAGTGCGATAGGCTGGTCATGACGGGGTGGAGACTGTTGCACTTTAAAGGGGTCATGCAATGCCTTTTATTGCTTATTATTTTGTACTGTTTTATAATGTTATCAAGATTTCTTTACATCAAAAAACATCATAAATTAGAATAGGCTATTTTATCGGAACACTCTGTTTGAATAGGCGTGGCGGATTGTAGATTCAGAAGTAAATGCCCACTGCAATGATTGGCTAAAAGTTTATGTTTGACACCCTACATCATTCATAGATGGACACTGCTGTCATTTAGATTAAAAACGCATAACTACTCATTACATATCAAACGATCTGGTATAACAGACAAAGCAATAGTGACCATGTAATAAAAACAGTTACTCATACTTGTGTGGTGCGACGTTACTGTCGGATCCAATATAGTCAGCACAGCGTCATCTTTTAGTTTCAGTCTTTCTGGAAATCCTGCATTGAATTGTGCCTTATTTGTAAATGAATCCACAGTAAAATGAAGTGAACAAAGGACCAAGTTTTTACTGATGAGGTCTGGAACTTCATTAAAAATAAACTTAACGATCTGGTATAACAGACAAAGCAATAGTGACCATGTAATAAAAACAGTTACTCATACTTGTGTGGTGCGACGTTACTGTCGGATCCAATATAGTCAGCACAGCGTCATCTTTTAGTTTCAGTCTTTCTGGAAATCCTGCATTGAATTGTGCCTTATTTGTAAATGAATCCACAGTAAAATGAAGTGAACAAAGGACCAAGTTGTTACTGATCATTAAAAATAAAGTTAATCTACTCTTTCCTAATGTTGGGATCAGAAGGAAGACAATGCAAAGACTGTGTTTTTCCATAACTTGGCACTGAACAGCGTCTTGTTCTCTTCGGAGCATCTTTATCATTTGATTTCTGCGTAGAACTGCATTTTCCTCTCTCGTTATTTACACTACACGTGCAAATCAGTGGGCGGGGCTAAACAGGCAGTGATGTAGAAGCAGGTGTTGATCTTCTTCTGCGGAGGCGGTGTTTAGCCACACTATTATGTCTTAAGGTGGCACATTCCACAACCAGAATAGGCTGTTTTAGACTAACGAGAAAGTTTTGAGTTCTGAAATTTACATGATATTTTTATAGTACAGTGACCTCTTATATGTCAAAAGATCGAAGACATTTTGATTTCTCAGTTCATGACCCTTTTAAGAGTGCACCATGGAGAGCAGGAGCATTGAGCTTGTTGTTACGACGGTCAGTCATTGTGGTGCGCCAGTGCCAGCGTCAGTGGAAGAGCCTGCCTGGTGGAGGAGACATGGGGATGCCTAAAGAAGTGTATGACTGAGAGGATGCCAGTGTGAGAGTGCCAGACTGACGAGTGAGAGTGCCGCGAGTAGTGCCGGTAGTGGTGACGACAGACGAAACACCATGAGCTGAGCAGAGGTTGTGGCTAGAAGGGATACAGCTTGACCGGAAGCTAACAATACATTTAATTTTCTACCTATTAGATTGTGTTTTATTAACATCTACACCTACCCCAACCCTAAACCTACTCCTTACAAGAATGAAAAAATAGTAATTATTGTTGTACAGTGTGACAAAAATTACGCTGTATTGATGTGGCCCCGCTGTCCTGTGGCTGCTGTCGCATCATCCAGGTGGATGCTGCACACTGGTGGTGGTTGAGGAGAGCCCCACAATACACAATAAAGCGCTATATAAATGCATAATTCATTCATTCATTTATTCATTCATGTGCGCATGCCCAGTAGCGCCATATGTATCCCTTCTAGCCTTAACCCTGAGCAGACGAGCGGCGAGTGAGTCGAGGCACGGTAAGCATGACAGTGATGGAGGATTGTCACATGTACAGCGCGGGATTTCAACAGGACTGGGTTGCATATGGCTGCCCAGTCATATTGTGAGTACCATTTTAGTATTTGATCCACCCAAGGCAGTTTTGACAGATGAAGGCCTGTGGTTATTCCAGGACTGTTGCTGCTGGCCAGAAAGACATTATACACAGACTGCTTATGGACTGCACTTTTTTGTGAATCATTCCTTTTCCTGTGTTATTTACTGTTTTTTTTAAGTTATGTTTTATGGTAATAAAGTGCTTGTAATGTGATCTATATATATATACACTGTATATACATACATACGTATCATATATTCTATATATTTACCTTGCATTTATGTTTTACATTTATATCTTTTTTTTTTTTTTTAGAGCATATTCTGATCAAGAACCGCTCACTTAGACAGAAAAAGCAACTTGACTGACATGTAAAATGATCAGTTACAGTTGTTTTTGTTCATTCATGTCATTTAGCAGTGAGTTTTTCTCAGATATATCATACCACACTAGTGGAAAAAAATAATTTAAATAATGGTGTGGCAGTTTCAAATAAAACTCTGAATATCTTTCATATCTTTCAAAGATTTGATGTTGCTAACCTTGCAAACTTTTTCAAATCTAGTGGTTATTTCATACTCGTTGCTTGTAAACAACTTTATTTCCAGATTGACTAACAGAAAAACATCATTACTCTTGGAAGCTGTATAAAACAAAGCGAGTCAGATTAAATCTTACTAGATCGAGAAAGTGTTTTCCAGTTTTATGGGAGCACTCATAACAAAACTTTGCATCATCACACTCTGTTAGGATTCTTGCTTAATTAAAGAGAAATAAAAATATTCTCCACAACACAATATGCAGCTTTTATTGAGGCAATATTGGTTATTCTGTGAACATAACCAAACATCCATCAACCGCATTACCCATTATTACTGTCCAGTGGAAACACAGTATGGCTGGGTTGGTGTGGCTGTGATCTGACAAATAATGTGAGATAAACGTGTGTGGAGATGTAATAAGTATGAGGACCACGTCTGAGGCAGAGCTTTGGGCCCCAAGCACGGGAAAGAAATAAAAATAAGTACACACCCAGATGAAACTGGATTGGAGATAAGGAATATGACCCAGCATGTTTATTGACTCTACTGCAATCGAGTTCTGAAGAGTGTCACACAACACACATCTCACTCACATCTCACTATACTGTCTGTGTGTATGTGTGTGTGTGTGTGTTTCCAGACAGAGGGAGCAAGATCAAACCAACATCCCAATTTTAGAACAAATACAGTATATGAAAGGACACAGTGTAGACTGCTGCCACATAGTAAATGTGCTTGCTATGGTCTATGATATGCTTGATACCAATTGGTCAATCACTTCATTCTGTGGTCAGATATTTTAGTAAAATGACCACTAAACTGTATAACTGTCCATTGTCAGTTATCAAACAACAATTGTCCTAAATAGCTGTGCTAGTACCATGTCACTTGTACCTCTGTGGTCTGTATCTTAACATATTCATAATCAATATTTTCAAATCAATTTATTTGTTTCGTAAGCAGCTGTGTAAAAAGTTGGGATAATGTACAGTCAGTTTATCTTTATCCCTTGCAGATGTGATGTTGTTATATAATACTGTGGATATTACATAACGGAGTCATTGACTGAGCGCCATATGCTGTAAAGAGTGTAAATGTTTTATTCTGCTGCTGCACACAGTTTATCTCACTCATACCGAGGGACATTTTGATGAATCTGATGAGCTCACACATTCTGTACACCAGTGCTGGTCCTGAGAATGCACTAAAGACACATTTAGCATTACATCACTTTCTCACCAATGGATCCCCTGCAGTGAATGGGTGCCGTCAGAATGAGTCCAAACAGCTGATAAAAAATTAAAATAAAAAAATAAAAAAATAACAACATTACGATAATCCAGAAGTTATTGATGCAACTCATGTCCATCACTTAACATCTTGTGAAGCAAAAAGCTATGTGTTTGTAAGAAACAAATCAATCATCACAGTTAGGGTAGGCAATGTTTTTCATAAACATTTTTTTGTTGTACTTGTGGCAGTCCCTTTACAGCCTGATAGCATTCAAAATGTATATCTTATCTGTTCTGAAGAAGAAACAAACTCATACACATCTTGAATGGGTTGAGGGTGAGTACATTTTCAGCAAATTTTCATATTTGGGTGAACTATTCCTTTAACAAATTCATGTACATGTGCAGTACACTAGTAAATTAAGTTTTTAATTGTGAGAAAATTTGAGACACATTATATTTAAAAAAGCCCTACAGTCATTAGACAGGTGCTACAGCAAAAAATGTCACAACACTTACTGGTCTCCTCTACTTCATTAGTGAAACTCATTACTTAAACGATTCGTTTTCATATAAAACAAATTCATTTTGATGCTGGACTTCAGTAGAGATCAAAGGAAAATATGCTTAGTGATACTTAAAGGCTGCTATAGAATTGAACCAAAATACATTTTGCTGAATCCTTTTTGCAGTTGTAACACATAATTCAATACATGTTTGTAAAACCATGATAATATATGTTATGGCTGAAGTGACTCAGAGGATTATAGGTTGTGATCTGTGAATGAAACACACACCATTCGTTGTCACAGTCAGGTCCGATCTATCATCCATAACTCCACACCCACAAAAGCTGTTTTTGGCCATTTCTCTGCCAAACCATACCACATTGTTAATATACCCCTTGATAGATGTATAAACCCCTTGAGAAACCCTGACACATATCGTTTTTTTTTTTTTTTGCAATAAAGTATCTTGCCCTCAATTTGTCCACCTTTTTAAATTGGTTATGCACATTTATTTCTGACCCAGAATGAACAAGCAGGTGTAAACATTACCACAATTCCATTTAACATTGAACAACAAAGAACATGTTGACTGTTAAAGTGTATGCTTTATTTTTAAAGGCTATGTATATGTTTAATGCGAAGCTTTATAATCATTTTTTAGTCCTGACATTTGCCTTTTTCTTGCATCATACATATTTTTCTTTAAGTAATTTACCAGTGCTCTTTATAGCAGTGGAACATACATTAATTTTAAATAACTAAATAGCTATTGCTACAACTACTACGCTTTATTTGTTGTTTTGTTTTACTATTTTTCTTTGTCCCTGCAGCTGCTATTTCTCCTCTAATACTAAATCATGAAGGGCTTTTTTTTTTAAGTGTGTAGAAATAAATAAGCCTACAGTGATTTGCATTTGAACTGAACACCAGCGTAAATCAAGAAAGCTGAGGACTTCTCGCTGTACACGGAGAGAGTGTGCTGATCTGAGCAGCTCAGAGTGCTTGGACTAGGTGAGAGAATTTATCAGCCTCAAATCTCCACATGTCAGGGGCATCGGCCAGCAGCTGATGTTGCCTGAGGTGCTCCACACATCTGATGGAAATGAAAATGGATGTTTCCTATGATGGCAGAGCTCCATGCAGGGATTACTAAGCCATTTTCAACCTGTGGCAGAGTCTTTTTGAAACAAGCTCAGACTGTCCTGTCTGTCAGGTTGAGATGTTAAACGAATTGCAGTACAATTGGGGGTGGGAGTTTATATGAATGCATCTCTGAGGGAAACTGACTTTGACTGTCTTTTGAAAAGTTTTTCATTTTCTTTTCATTTTGCCTCTCTGCCTCTCTGCATAATACCAAAGACTATAGAATACCCTATAGCTGCTGTTCCATAAACGCCACCTACTGTCAGAGTGAATTTGCACTCTCATTCAGACCGTCTGCTGATTTAGTTTTGTGCAGATGTTTTATGTAGCATAGTTTCACAAAACTCATTTCAGACCATTCTGTTTTTTGCTTCAAATTTCGAAATTATACAATGTAGTTTAGATTAAAAACTGCTCATTCTGCATGTGTGCAGCATCTTTGTTTGGATTGTGATTAATTCGTTTTCACTTTCACTTTTTCATGTACACTTTGTCTTAAATCTTGTTTTGTAAAAAAAAAAAAAAAACTGAGAAAATCATATAGTGAAATCAATATTGATTTCAGTAGCAAAAATGTCATCCCACCTTGCTTTCAGACAACTGAACAGGGTGTCACGGTATTTTTATGTATTTATTTTGATGTATATAGTTAATTCAAGAATGCAAAGTTTGCGGTTTCATCAGTTTTTCATCAGCTATGACTTTAACTTGTGTGGGATTTTGAAAGCAATGTAAATGTATGATTGCGTTCATTGCAAATGACTACACATGCATTATTCAGTAAGCATCCTTCCTCAAGCACTCCTTAACTTTGCTGTCCAATGAAAACAATGTTTTACTGTAGGCATAAAGACGTGGGGGACTGATTGTTGCCTGGGTCTGGGGGGGAATCACAGAGGAGTTTGGATGGAGATGGAACAGCCTCTCCTGCTGAATGGATGGTCTAGGAAGCAACACTATATGCCTTGGGCTCTACTGAATAAGACACAAATGGTTTGCTGAACAGATGCTGCGAGAAGGAAGTTTAGTCTGTTTGTTTGTGAGTGCAATTCACTACAAATTAATTGCACCCACTGTTACTGTTGTATATTTGCACCTGCTGTCTTCATTGTTTTTGTGGTAGATTCACTACTGTAATTATGCAAATCAGGTAACGTCACTGAAACTATCACCAGAATTTGTGCAGAATAAAATTTACATGGCAGAATCTCCCATCTTGCAGGTTGGTTGTGAATGCTAGACAGATACAGCTGATATCTGCCACACTGTGCTTTGCAGGGACTGTACAGTATTGCACCAGTACATTAAAGACATATACCAGATCTTTGATATCACACATCTTTGCTCTGAAGCAGAAAAGTGTCATCACTAAAGTGACTTACATTGCATTGAAGCTATGCATTTCTTGCACTCCCGGGGAATCAAACCTACAATTTTGGTGTTGCTAGCAGATTGCTTTACTGTTTGAGCTACAGGCAAGCTGTTTGAGCGAATTCATTGCCTCTGTGTAGAAATGTCTCAACAGCTAGTGTAATAAAACTCACCAAATGTGGTTTTCATAATGAGCAAACTTTCATTAAAGTAAGTAAGTAGATTCCGATTGCAATTAAAATAAACAATAAAAGCCAAGCATGCTCCCAGCATGCTTTAAATGCAACATCATGGAAAGTTATCTGCCATTTTATGCATCTTGGGGACATATGTATAATGGGGAAACTCTTATGGGTTAATAATGTGAATGTTATGTAAATATGATTGGCGTATGTGTTAAAATAAATATTATTTTAGTCTTTCTATTTCAAAATTCATGTTTAAATCAATGTGCTGCTTGCCATTAGTTGTGCAATTTACTAATAATTTATTCTTAAAAATTGTTTCTTCACCATTTTTTTTGGTGTAAATAATGTCTTGTATGTTCTTATGTCTGTTTCCAGAATTATATATTAATATCCAAAGTTGAACGTTTTTTTCTTCGTCTTGTGACTATAACACATTTAGTGGGGGACAGTATGGCATAGTACTACTCATAACATATCACCGATCAATAGTAAATCAGTGCTGAACCAAACTACATCTCCACCCATCCATCAGAGTCGGGCCTCTTGACTGCAAGCCCAGAAGCAACAACTAAAAGTCAATGGAGATGAACCAGAACCTGATAAGGTTATTCCTGCAAGCACTGAGCCGGGGGCCATAAAAGGAGCTGAATTACTACCATATACTGTACTGTTTAAATGCTTCTTTCTACTTTACATCCATATGTAAACTGTTGTCTTGTTGAAAATTTCGCATGTGGGAGTGTGTCAAGTCGGTGATTTCATAATGCAAGATATAATCCATGATGCATGATGCATTTTTTGGAGAGCATTTGAGGGCATTTGCGAGCTGTGTCAGTCAGAACACTAGTACTTCTTTAAATCGACACAATGTGATTGTTTCAAACATTTTTGCAGCCAAGCATTATTAAAATTTTGCTCTAGTCAGTGTGGATAATAATATACCGTAGCATTGTTTACAACTAGTTATGAGACAGTGCAGAGCTCACTCTTTGTGGCTAATGTGTTCATTGACTCAGTCAAATCATCTTTGCATTAGTGTGATTGAATCTGTCCAGCTTTTAAAAGCTTGGCTCATATTTGAGCACATTAACGTCTGTTAAAATCTGAACTGAGTCTTAATTGAAGACTATGTTAAACACTAATTCCGACAAAAGTATTAAACACTCTCTGTTCCACTGTATTGCTTCTATCTGGCCAGTAATTCAGATTCCTTTCACAGCACATTACATCCATTGGTTGTCATTAAGTATTCTGAAGAGTTTTCTGAGCTGATCCACTAGTGTAGTTTTAGGACAAATCAAATAAGTTTAAAAAAAAAAAAATCTGTATATGTACTGGAACTGAATTGAATCACTTGAAAATAGCAGCCCATACATATATAGATACCATATTTACTATATTTATTTTAGATACTTTATAGTTTCTGTAAATAAATTAGGGAATGGCTTTGGTCAGCAGTTCAGCAGTTTATTTTAAATGTTCCAATGGTGTGAAAAATAATTTACTATAAGTCTCTCGATTAATATGAGGTCAAAACCAATATGTATTATAATTAGCAAAATGCAGTTTAAAAACTGTTTTAAATTGAGCTTGACATGTTACACCATCAGGACCAAAAGTATTTTAAACACATATATATTCCCTTGTGTGTATTTAGAAATAACTGCCAATACTTGGCTATTCAACCAACAATGTTCAACATATTTACCCTTTATGTATTAAAGCGCTCAGAAATATGTTGATACTTCCAACTCTATTTTTCACACTCCCTTCCACACAATGCAGACCTTTATTTCCTTTTTATTATTTTAATGAGGAAAATAAAGGAGTGAGTGAATAAGGAAATTTGGCCATTAAAAATAGCTTATTTTCTGTTATGTGTTAAAAAAAAAGCCAATGTGACATGCATTGTGTGGGTGTGTACTAAAAACTCATTACTGTAACTGTGCTGTAATTGTATAGAAGCCATACAGTGACAATGTGATCCTGCTATTTCTCTCTCCAGTTTCACCTCCATTTATTCAGGTTTGTGTGTGTGCATGTGTGTGTTTTTTTTTTCTTATCCAGCATGGTACAAAGGTACTTAAAGATTGTTACATGGTCAAATAGTTTTAATTAGCACACTTTGGAGTGAGTTCTGTATTTGGCTGATGGATATTAAAAAGTAACTCCATTTGTAAATGTAAAAAAAAATAAAATGTTAAAATCAAAGTCTGTAATGGTTTGTAGCGTTATGTTTGAGTAACTTGGCCAGCTTTTATAAGCCACTTTTACTTGTCCTAGAGTGCCAGGCCTTTCCAGAAACTTTGACATGCCTAATTCATTAATTAAGAATTGTATCAGGGTATTGACATTTCAACTTACATTTCTGATGTTCAGTCTTTGCAGAGGAGCTCCAAATGTTAATTTCACTCACATAACTACATTCCCATTACTGTGTATTTGGTGTTTATTTTTGACCCCAGTGCGTCACAGTACACAGTGTGCTATAAATACACCATCAGAGTTAATGCAAATTGGTTGTGTCAAAGGTTAGAAATCATAGTGTTGTTAACTACATCTTGTGGCATTGCGTAGGCTTCATGCAGAGCACAGGATTGCGTCAGGAACAAAGCGAGGGTGAGGACTTACTTATTCCCATCCACCACCTTGTATTATGCTTCTAATTAACCTTTCCTTTGGCAAAAAAAAAAAATAAAATAACCCGGTTGAGCAATTAATACTGCTTTTAAAACTTTCAATTGACAATCCCTCATTTTCCGCTTGGGTGCTCAGTGGTTTGCCTATAATTACAATTAAAGGGCTCATTCAATAATACAAACAGTTCCCAGCTTTGAACACACACACACACCAGAAAAATAAATAAATAAAAAATAAACACCTTGAAGTGCATTGTTTTGATTATTTGGTTGGCTGATTGCAGGAGACATGCTGAAAAACCCTTAACGTTTGACATGTTAACAAAACAGTTTTAATTAAGGCCACGAATTCACATATGGTGCTTGTAAGGTTTTCCCCTTTAAGAATGTTGGTTAGCGGCAGTGTGTTTTCCCCTTTAAGAGATCAAAGTTTTGGTCTAGTGGGTTGTTCGGAAAATAAAGTTAGCCAGTTCACAGCTTCAGCATCCAGCTCACATGTCGTCTCCACTTATTTAATTGTAACGTTTGACATGTTAACAAAACAGTTTTAATTAAGGCCACGGCATCTACACACACACACACACACATACAAACACATTTTAAGCTTATGAAACTTTTTCAGGCTCAGCTTTATCCACTGGCTGTCTAGGTCAATGATTGCCTGTTAGTTCTGAGGAGCTGTTGAATAGCACATCAAAAGATCCTCAGACAAATAAGGTCGGTAGTTGTATACTGTACTTAGCAGTACTCCATATTAATACGCTATCACTCCAAATTCCTTGTGCTCTTAATGTGGTGACCCCGATGCTCTTGGACGTTTCCAGAGTTTTTGTCGTTGTTGTGGAAGACGAAATGACAGCCAATGCGGTTGCACTCAAGTTGCCGGAGTTTTGGGAGCAGCAAGCCGCGGCGTGGTTTGCACAGGCGGAGGCGCAGTTCGCTCTGCGCGACATCACTGCAGATGACACGAAGTATTACTACGTCGTAGCTTCACTCAGCAGCTGCACGGCATCACGAGCTGTAAGCCTGTTAAACGAACCCCCGGAGAAAGACAAGTATGGCGCCCTTAAAACTTACCTGTTGGGAACTTTTGGGTTGAATGAATCAGAGCGTGCGAGGCAGCTTCTTTCATTACCAGGACTGGGTGATGCAAAGCCCTCTGAGCTTATGGATCACATGTTGACATTGTTAGGTGAACATAAGCCCTGCTTTATATTCAAGGAGCTGTTTCTTCGACAAATGACAGAACAAGTCCTCACGGCTTTGGCCCGCACGACGATTACAGACTTACGAGAGCTGGCTAAAATGGCGGACAGTTTACATACCGCTGCACAGAGTTGTGCTATACCAACATCTTTCAACGCCTCCATTAATCCGCTACTAGGAGCGGCTAATCGGGCTGCACAAGCACCACCACGGCGAACCGATTCCGGTTTTTGTTTTTATCACGCTCGTTTTGGAGACAGGGCCAGGAAGTGTCGTTTGCCCTGTAATTTCCATGGTAGAAGTACCACACAGTCTGTGAATGCTGTGGACAGTGGACATACTGGCTGCCTTCTCTTCATTACGGATGATATATCGGGACGAGATTTTCTCTGTGACACTGGGGCTCAGGTGAGCATACTGCCGGCGACTCCTTTCGATGCGCGTTCTGAGCTTAAGAGCCCCTTACTGGAGGCTGCTAACGGCAGCAAAATCCCAACATACGGTAAGCATCAGGTTAAGTTGTGTTTTAACGGGCACCGTTTCACTTGGGATTTTGTTATGGCTAAGGTAGCTCGTCCTTTGCTGGGGGCTGATTTCCTGTGTGCACACGGTTTGTTGGTTGATGTGCAGAACCGCCGTTTAGTAGATGCCAAAGATTTCAATTATTTTCTGTGTACGCTCAGTGTTTTTTCAACAATAACTTTGTCAAATGCTTCAGAGACTAGCTGTGACTTTTTGCGCATGCTCACTGAGTTTTCCGACATAACTCAGCCAACTTTTTCTACGGCAACACTGAAACATGGTGTGGAGCATCACGTTTCTACTACAGGTCCACCTGTGTATGCTCGCGCTCGCCGTCTTGACTCATCAAAATTAGCTGCCGCTAAAGCTGAGTTTGCGTACATGGAAGAGGTAGGCATTGTACGATGTTCTAATAGTCCTTGGGCTTCCCCTTTGCACATGGTACCTAAGTCAGATGGTAGTTACCATCCATGTGGTGATTATAGCAGACTCAATGATGTCACAATTCCTGATCACTACCCCGTTCCACATATTCAAGATTTTTCGGCGCGGCTAGCTGGAAAAACGATTTTTTCCAAGGTAGACCTTGTGCGAGGGTACCACCAAGTACCAGTCCACCCGGACGACATTCCGAAAACTGCCGTTATCACCCCTTTTGGGCATTTTGAGTTTTTGCGAATGCCATTCGGCCTGAAAAATGCTGCTCAGACTTTTCAGAGGCTCATGAATTCTGTGTTACAGGGTATGGACTTTCTTTTTGTCTACCTGCATGACATTTTGGTTGCAAGCACATCCAAGGAAGAACATTTGTCGCATCTCCGTTCGCTTTTCGACCGCCTTAGTGCTCACGGCCTTATTATTAATCCCACCAAGTGTCAATTCGGCCTTTCGTCTATCGATTTTCTGGGACACAGAATTACGAGCGCCGGCGCGTTCCCATTGCCTTCACGGGTGGCTGCGGTTAAGGGTTTTCCTTTTCCTGCCTATGATTAAAGCTCTCCAATAATTTCTGGGAATGGTTAATTTCTATCACAGATTTATTCCCAAAGCAGCTGAGCTTATGTGTCCCCTCTATAGGGCCCTTAAAAGCGGTACCCCTCGTCACATACTCAAGTGGTCCGATGAAATGATTGGAGCTTTTGACAGCACTAAACAGGCTCTAGCAGAGGCTGCCATGTTGGCGCATCCACTTCCGGACAGTTCAATCGCTATTACTGCAGATGCATCTGATTTCGCAGTTGGACCTGTCCTGGAACAGTTGGCGCATGGGCATTGGCAGCCAATCTTTTAGCCGCCAACTTCGTCCTAATGAACAAAAATACAGTACGTTCGATTGGGAGTTACTTGGCCTTTACCTCGCCATTCAACATTTTCGTTTTTCACTCGAAGGTCGGCACTTCACTGCTTTTGTCGATCACAAGCCATTGACTTTTGCTATGTCAAAGGTTTCAGAGCATTGGTCTGCCCGCCAGCAACGGCACCTGGCTTACATTCAGAATTTACTACAGATATTCAACACGTTGCAGGGAAGTCCAATGTGGTAGCAGATTGCCTGTCACGGGCGAGCACGAATGCGGTACACTTGGGGGTGAATTACTCCGGTCTGGCCGTGGACCAGTGTTCCGATCCGGAAGTCCAGTCCTTGAAGACAGCAGTCACGAGCCTTAAATTGGCTGACGTCATGTTTGACAAGGCTGGCGTTTCACTTCTTTGTGATGTTTCATTGGGGTGTCCTCGTCCCGTTGTACCCAAGAACTGGAGACGGCACGTTTTTGACGTCATCCATGGTTTGTCACATCCTGGAACGAATGCTTCCCAAAAGTTGATGGCTTCTAAATTTGTCTGGCGCGGCCTATAGAAAGATATGAGCGCATGGTCCGCTTCATGCATTGCCTGTCAAAGAGCGAAAGTGCAGCGTCATGTTATGGCACCGTTAGCACGTTTCGAGGTACCGGAGCGTCGTTTCGATCATGTGAACATTGACCTTGTTGGTCCTCTTCCGCTGTCTCGGGGGTACGCTCACCTGCTCACGATGGTGGATCGGACTATTAGGTGGCCAGAAGTGGTTCCTTTGGTGTCAACGTCAACTGCAGACATTGCTCAAGCTTTTATTGGCACCTGGATCGCCAGATTCGGCACCCCATTGGATATCTCCTCAGACCGTGGTTTCCAGTTCACGTCTGAGCTTTGGGCTGCTGTCGCGCATAGTCTGGGCATTAAGCTTCATCACACTACAGCTTATCACCCACAAGCGAATGGTCTGTGTGAACGTTTTCACCGATCCATGAAGTCTGCACTGAGAGCTGCCTTGAAGGATGACAACTGGTATGACCGGCTCCCATGGCGTTGCTGGGACTTCATACGGCACCTAAGGAGGATTTACTTGCTTGTTCAGTGGAACTGGTTTACGGGCAGACACTTAGGGTGCCTGGTGACTTTGTTCCTGATACCGACAACCCGTGGTCTGGCCCACTTAATCGTCCCACCCTGCGCAGCCATGCCTCCCCTTTCGTCCCAGTGCACACCTCTCAGCACGGCCTTCACAAGACTTGGGTTCCCAGCGATCTGTTGTCTGCAAAATTTGTGTTCGTTCGACATGACGCACACAGCGGGGAGGGGGGGATTTCCCCCGAAGAAGTCCCGATCTGAATCAAATGATTCGTGATACGCGATCCGATTGGAGCAATTCAAAACGGTGAATCATTTTGCAACGCAATGGTTTAACTGACTAGGAGTTTCAAAAAGCTCCGTTGATACTGTAAAATTTATGTTCTTTGCTCACTTTCCTATATAATTTATTCTTTGTTTGAATAACCATTGAAATTAATTAATGGGCCTAATGTTTTTCTTGAATTGTGATCACATTAAATAGCCTACAGTTTCAGTCGTATTAAAAACATTTCGTGACATGACACACATTATCTGGTACTTGCTTAAAAATAAATATAAAATAATGACATAAATTAATAAATGATTAAATAAATAAATAAAAGCAAAATATATTTTTTTCTGATGTAAGCATCAAAACAATGCCCTACCTTATTGCAACGCATCAAAGCAGTCAATCCAACACAGTCGAGAATAACTTTAAAGAGCAGGTCATATGGGTTTTTGAAAAATATCTCTTTTGCAGTTTATGACGTAGCTATCCTTAAAGGTGACATATTATGCCCCTTTTTACAATATGTAATATAAGTCTCTGGTGTCCCCAGAATGTGTCTGTGAAGTTTCAGCTCAAAATACTCCACAGATCATTTATTATATAATTTTGAAAATGCCTATTTTGAGTGGAAGCAGAAACAGGCTGTTTTTCGGGCCTGTCTCTTTAAATGCAAATGAGCTGCTTCTCCCCGCCCCCTTTTCCAGAATAGAGCTGCGCCATTACAGCTCGGACCTGCTAAAAACATCTGTTTTGGTTCTGATTATCATGTTTATCGCGCTGAAATCATGCGTTTTAAACCATACGAGTTTAAACTTCAGATATACGGTTTTCTGAGCGCACACATC
>NW_015540998.1:3952-4120 GCF_001515605.1 Sinocyclocheilus anshuiensis | reverse complement strand
AAAGCTGCTGTCACAGCATGTGAGTACTAAACTAAGTTCTCATTCACACTCAAGTTTACTTTAAAAACACACGAGTTAAAAAAAACAATAGGTTATGTCTGTGAAGGTAAACAGCTGGGAAATAAATCACATGTTTATTTTAGATCTGTGTGGCAGCAGCAATATACA
>NW_015540998.1:1643-1962 GCF_001515605.1 Sinocyclocheilus anshuiensis | reverse complement strand
CGGTTTCACAGTATCACGGTATTGTCGTTACAGCTCTAAAATGTGTTAATTTTAAATGACTGGGTAAAAAAAAACAAAAAAAAAAACATTTCAGCTGAACACAATTTTGTTTTTGAGCAACATACAGAATATTAGGAACAGTAGAATTTGTTTATTGAACAAATCAAACAGCAGAAGCTCTGAATGAGACGCAGATTCACTCTCTGACAGCAGGAGGTGCTTCTCAAACACCAGATACAGTGTTTCCTTGGTTACCGCCGTAAACAAAGCAGCACTGCGCTGAAACACTGCTTTAATATGAACTATACAGAGACGAGAT
>NW_015540998.1:0-729 GCF_001515605.1 Sinocyclocheilus anshuiensis | reverse complement strand
GGACCGGTTCCAGAATTAAATCAACATATTTTATGTTCCGTCCATTGCCAATCACTGCAATTTCGAGAGTGAATCCCACATAAATATGCGGATGTCATTCCCGAAACTTTGCAGGGTGTAGCCTATCTGTCCGAAAAATTAAATTCTGAATGGATTATACCCTAGAAAGTGCGCAAAGCACGCTCCCTTTATCACTAAAAAGTGTCACTCATCTTCGCTCATCGCGATCTTACACAGTTCTGTTATAATCAATGAAGCTCTCTAAACTGCACAATAAATCTCTTATTTACATTGCGTCTGCACTTAGTCATGAGATGATTCACGAGCATGCATAACTGCACTTAAAAACTGCGGTGCTTTCAGCAGTGAGTGAATTCTGACAAAACGTTCTGATTGGCCATTGCGTTCAACAGATATGTCTGTGATTGGTTACATTGCTCAACGCTGCAAAAACACGGTGAGGGTATTTAGCGCTTGGCTAAGCGCTCCAATTGCAGCGGGGCCGACATCAGGGATTCCATGACTGACGATTTGGAGGGGGGGCAATTGCCCCTAATGTCGCCCATGTTCACTATATACAATGCTTAACATATATATATATATATATATATATATATTCTTTTATATGTGACAAGGACACACCATGATTGTTTAGTCTTCAGTTATTGCCTTTTGTCTCAGCAACTTCTTAAGTAAAGAACCCTTCTATGTGAGCAATGTAGTGGTGAA
>NW_015540997.1:1149-2056 GCF_001515605.1 Sinocyclocheilus anshuiensis | reverse complement strand
GGAGTTTTACGACAAACAGCTTAAAGTGCTCACTGCCGGTGGGTTGAACGAACGCACACTCGGATGCTTTTAACTGGAAACCACTGACACACTTATACACGCTTTTCCTTTCGCAGACTCACTGAAGTTTATGATGTCGCTAAGTACAGGCCAGGGAGAGCATATGAATGTTATGTAACTCATCCAGTAGCTTACTTCAGTGTACACTGACTTAATAAGTGATCCTTTACCTGAGACTCAACTTAACTGCTGCTGGAAACATGATCTAGTCACTGTGTTTGCATGAGTGTGTGTTTGGATCAAAAAGAATATGCAGTTTTATACTGTACATTATGTTGTCATACCCAAGTTCACTTGTAGCATTTATTATTTAAATTATATATTTAAATTATTTAAAGACATATTTTCCTTTATTCAGGTTTTATTTACCATGAAAATAATTAAATGTTTCTTTAATAGCACACACGCACTATAAAGTTTGAAGTCGGTAATAACTTATTTATTTATTATTAAATAAATTACCTTTTTATTATTACCTTTTTCAGCAGATACACAATATTTTGATCAAAACACTGAAGACGGAAGTAATTTCTGCTGAAAACCCAGCTTTTCAATCACAGGAATAAATGATATTTTTAAAATATATACTAATATAAGACTGCTATTTTAAATTGTATTAACATTTCACAGTATTTCTGTTTTTACTGTATTTTTGGTGAGCAAAAAACACTTATTTCGAAAACTTTTAATATTCTTATTGACCACAAGCCTTTGAATAGTAGTGTACATCACCCAGATGTGTGCGTTTTCATCTGGATGTAATAGATTTTTGAGCGTGTATTCTTCTGCCTCATAATGGAAGTCTGAACAGTCTGTTGTGACTCTGAAAAAATTGATGTTTGAGTGA
>NW_015540997.1:0-828 GCF_001515605.1 Sinocyclocheilus anshuiensis | reverse complement strand
GGAGAGAGCGCTGTACATTCACTCCCCCCACCTACAATCCCTGCCGGTACGAGACTCGAACTCACAACCTTTAGGTTACGAGTCCAACTCTCTAACCATTAGGCCACGACTTCTCCATTAATTAACCAACCATTCTCCATTCTGCATTAATAAACATTTGAAGATGTTTATTAATGCAGTGTGTCAAAAGTGATTGTCTACTTGGAATTTGGTGCTGTAAACATTCATGAGCTCTTTTATTTATGTGGAAAATGTTGTCAAATGCATTAATAAGTCTTTCCACTCACAACCTTACAGCCTTTTACAACCTTGCATTGTAGGAGGAACTTTCCTGGTCAAAGTGGATTCCTCAGAGAAATCGGAGACCATGGTCTGCCGTTTGTCCAATAATCACAGGTAAGAACCCACAAATTCTCCTCTTTAAATGTGATCTATTCTGTCTAGAATCTCTCTCTCTTTTTTTGTTTTTGTTTTTTTTTTTTGCTCTCAGGTATCTCTTCCTAGATGGTGAGAGTCATTTTGAGGTGGAGCTGTCTCGCATTTCCAGTATGCAGGTGTTGACTGAGGGCTCAACCCCGGGAGGTGAGGCTTTATGTGGACAAACTTTTCACAGCAATACAAACATTGATTTTTGAGACAATTCTCTGGACACTAGCCAAATGTAATAACAGAAAACAGGATCAAAAACTTGTTAGTGATTTTAGCACATTTGCTAGCATTGCGTACACTCTGAATAGATACATTACATTATTTTTATGCATCTGATCGACGCTTTTATCCTAAGCAACTTAAAGGGTTAGTTCACCCAAAAATGAAAATTCTGTCATT
>NW_015540996.1:394-533 GCF_001515605.1 Sinocyclocheilus anshuiensis | reverse complement strand
TTTTCTGTCCAAGATACTAGAAAAGGTAGTATCCTCACAATTATAGAGAAAAATTCTTAGAGAATAGAGAAAAATGGTATCTGTGAGGATTTCCAGTCAGGATTTAGACCGTATCATAGTACTGAGACTGCTCTAATTA
>NW_015540996.1:0-130 GCF_001515605.1 Sinocyclocheilus anshuiensis | reverse complement strand
ATCACAAGTGCAGTATGGAGTACCTCAAGGCTCAGTACTAGGGCTGTTACTTTTCACGCTTTACATGTTACCCTTTGGAGATATTATCAGGAAACATGGTGTTAGCTTTCACTGTTATGCTGATGATACT
>NW_015540995.1:0-3264 GCF_001515605.1 Sinocyclocheilus anshuiensis | reverse complement strand
AAGGCATACAGTTTCCTTGTGGAGGGAGCTCTGGATTGGAGGATGACCTCCAACAACAGGACAACAACCTCAAGAGCCGTCGAGAAGGGAAATCAGGTCCGAGAACCATACTTGGCCCGGCCAGAATGGGGCTACTAACAGTAGACGGACTCTGTCCCGGCGCACTCTCTCCAGAATTCCCGGGAGCAGAGCGATCGGGGGACAGGCGTACACACAAAGCCTCAGCCATGTCTCTACCATGGCATCCAGCCAGTCAGCCAGTGGAGCTGGATGAGTCAGAGAGAACCAGAGGGTACAGTGCGATGTCATCTGAGTCACAAACAGGTCCACCTGAGCCTGGCTCTTAGGTCTGGGAGAAAGTGTTTCAGTGCTCGAAACACGGCCAGCATCTCCAGACATCTCCACGTCAGATGGCGACCACTCCACAGACCGCGAGCAGGGTGGCCACTCATGACCGCACCCCAACCGGTGAGGGATGCGTCCGTCGCTAGTGTCACGCGGCGACAAGGAGCTCCCAGCACCGGGCCCTGAGACAAGTTCCAAGGTTTCCTCCACATGTCTAAGGCATGTAGGCATCTCCGCGTGACCTTGAACATGCGAAGCGGGTTTCAACTCGGGGAGAACCCCCTGGTCTTGAGCCACCACTGCAGGGGTCTCATGTACAGCAGGCCAAGAGTAATCACGTTGGACGCAGCTCGAGGATCAACTCGATCCGAGCAAGGGACAAACGTGCTTGCATTGTGGTCGAATCCCACACCACGCCCAGAGCTAAAATCAACCAATCGTCGATGTAGTTGAGTATGCGGATGCCCTTGAGTCGCAACGGAGCCAGAGCGGCATCCACACAGTTCATGAAAGTACGGGGTGAGAGTGCAAGGCCGAAAGGAAGAACACGATATTGGTAAGCATTGCCCCCAAAAACGAACCTCAGGAACTTCCTGTGATGAGGAAGGATGGAGATATGGAAATATGTGTCTTTTAGATCGATCGTGACGAACCAGTCCTCGGACCTGATCTGAGACATGACTTGTTTGATTGTGAGCATTCTGAACTTCAGTTGCATGACTGAGCGATTCAATAGGCGCCGATCTAAAAAGGAACGCAACCCCCCATCCTTCTTCGGAACAATGAAGTAACGGCTGTAGAACCCGGAGTCTATCTCGTGCGGAGGGACCACCTCGATGGCCTCCTTCCTTAAGAGAGTAACTACTTCTTGTTCTAATACCAGAGCCTGCTCGGGACCCACTAGCGTGGGGGTGACCCCGTTGAATCGAGGCGGACGAGAACCGAACTGGATTCTGTAGCCTCTTTCTACAGTACGCAGGCGCTCTGACTGAGCTAATATCAACCAATCGTCGATGTGGTTGAGTCGTGAAAGTGTGGGGTGAGAGTGCAAGGCCTAAGGAAGAACCAGTATTGGTTAACCATTGCCCCCAAAAACGAACCTCAGGAACTTCCTGTGATGAGGAAGGATGGAGATATGGAAATATGTGTCTTTTAGATCGATCGTGACGAACCAGTCCTCGGACCTGATCTGAGACATGACTTGTTTGATTGTGAGCATTCTGAACTTCAGTTGCATGACTGAGCGGTTCACTAGGCGCAGATCTAAAATAGGACGCAAGCCCCCATCCTTCTTCTCTCAGTGCCGCTACGTCACCGGGCGGAAACTGAAAGAAACGCTCGCTGGAGACTGTTGCGCCCTGGAACACCGGCAGGGATGGCAGAACGATCTCCCGAGGGCACTGGGGGGAGACGGGCACCGTGTAATGTGGTGTGAACCTCCGGTCCCCAGAAGGGCCTGCCCTCGCTAGTCCTGTACTTAGATAGTCAGGACCGTTTGGTCGAGGACCTCTTAGCCTGAAGGACGCTCCGCAGATCTGGCTTAGGCTTTGAAGCCCCCGACCCAGAGCTTCTCAGTTGCTTCTCAGTTCAGTTACTTCTGCCTCCGGACCCGACGCGGGGGAGCACGGGCAGCAACACTCTGTTTTTGAGCCTCTCTGTGTGAATAGCTGGTACGCGGTGGGGACTGCTCCCGCCCAGCAGCCCCCAGAACTGAGATGCGGTGAGGGAGGAACCGCTGAAACGCCGCTGCCTGTTTACGAACCTCCTGGTCCCTGTCGACGACGGAATTGACGGCATCGCTGAACAGGCCAGAAGGCGCAAGCAGGGCGTCGAGGAGGAAGACCCTGTCTTTGTCTTTCATATCAGACAGGGTCAACCACAAATGCCTCTCTGCTGCCACCATAGCTGCCATGGACCGCCCAATGGCGCGGGCGGTCTCTTTGGTGGCACGGAGAGAGAGATCAGCAGTTTTCCTTAACTCCTCGATGTTTTCGGAGTTAAGTTCCTCGCCCTCATCCAGCTCTTTAAGAAGGTCTGCCTGGTATGCCTGTAACACAGACCTGCTGCCACGTACCCCTTGCCCACCAGCACTGATGTTGTACGCAGTGGCTTGGAGCGCAGTGCCGGAGCCTTTAAGGACGATGCCATGCCTGGGGACAGATAGCTGGCTAGCGTCTGTTCAACCCGGGGCATCGCCCTATAGCCACACTCAGTCAACCCCACCACATTCCCATAATAACCAGAGGCAGGGATGAAGAGACGGGCCGAAAAAGGCATGGCCCACGAACTCGACACCTCAGTGTGAGCCCTGCCACATTACCATAATAATCTGAGGCAGGGATGAAGAGACGGGCCGAAAAAGGCCTGGCCCACGACCTCGACACCTCAGTGTGAAGGTCGGGGAAAAATGGCAGGCTCCGGCATGGAGGTGGTGGCCTCGCGCGCATGAAGCGTTCATCCAACGTGCTTCTGCTTCTCGGCGGGCCAATCAATCTTTAATTTGGCCACGGCATGAGTAAGCACCTCCACTAGCTCCTCATACTGGGGCGATTGAGGGGGCGAAACCTCTTCGACGCCCTCCTTGGAGGAAGACAGGTGGAGCGTCGAGCCCTCACCCTGGGAGGAAGTAGCCGCAGAACGGGCTTCCGAACCCAGAGATCGGGCACTGGATCTGGTGGGTGAGGAAGGAGATAGGGACTTGCCCGTCTCCATTCCCTCCGCCAGATCCAATTGCGAACCCCACGAATGCAGCCACCGCTCCGCCTCGACGGAAGCGGGGCCAGCACCGTGAGGAACGCTGGCGAAGGCTCCCTCCTCGAAGAGAGCCCTCCGGGAGCGAAGCGTACGCAGTGGGAGACGCTCGCAATGCGGGATGCTGGCCCCCTCGAGAGCCGACTCTGCGTGCTTCGCTCCCAAGCA
>NW_015540994.1:28905-56525 GCF_001515605.1 Sinocyclocheilus anshuiensis | reverse complement strand
GTGCACATCTATATGAGATGAATGTTGTAAAGCCATTAACACAAGGACACAGAGGACACTCTTGGATCCTGTTGAGGTGACAATACACACCCTTTGCTTAGCCATTTTTTCCACAATCAGGAAGAACCCAAACACCTCCAGACTGGATGTTAACAACAGGTCAGGAAGGAACTCCATAAAACCCCATGGCACGGGTAAGAGATAAAACATCATAAATCCAGTCATAAATACATCAAAAGTCAGATCTAACATCTGTTTGATCTGTTGATTTACACACCCCAATGTCATGACAGTCAGGGGTGATTAGACTCTGGTCACATGGCAGTCAGGGTGACAGAGGGGTCATATAGCCATAAATCTATTATGCTTTTTCACTTTTTGAATTTTAGTCAGTGTGTAGTGTGTATGTTTGGGCATAAAAAAGATCTTCAAACTTGCAAATCTCAAAGTCACCTCCAAAGGGAGATATTTCGTTTTTAAGAAAACTACATGCTAAAGCTGATTATGCGTGCATCAAGAGCCTTCATGTGCATGTCATCATCATAAAGAAAACACGACATAGCTCAATTTTGCAATTTTATTTTGGCAGTGATTGTTAGTTCACAGCATGATTTGCATATGGCTGGATATGGAGAGTAAATATTGAAATTAAGTGTTACTTAATGTGTTTTTGAGTAAAGGGAAACATTATGCACTTATCTGTACATAGTAAATGCAGTTATTTTTAAGCAGTATTTGACATCCTATCTAAAACGTGATTTAGCCCCAAAAAAACCCAAAAAACAATAACGTTACCCCTCTAATATGTCTTGCAATATCCGTGCGTGCAAAGGTTCTGCGCGATCCTCTTGTTCAATATTCTCTGGGTCTGAATGTGGCTCAAATTGATATGGCAATATTGACACCATCCTTAACTAAACTTGCTGCTTTGGCAAGGGGCGGGGCAGTACTGAAACACCATCTCAGCTGTTCGCCAATCACAACGCACTGGGATAGCTAACCAATCACATCACATTTCGTTTTTTGGAAGGTGGGCATTTATCAAACCTGGAACTAATTGAGCCGTTTGTGGCAGACTGGGGAGAAAGGTATTGTAATAATGTAAATGATGTAAAAAATAATGCGTTTTTCGAACCACCAAGCATGAGAGCATGTTCTAGTACACCCCAAAACAAATTCAAGACATTGTAAAAGAGCATAATAGGACCCCTTTAATGTTTAATTTTCAGTTATGTTTGACATTTGAAAGAGTTTATTTTATGTTGATGTTTTTGTCATTACCATTGTGCAGAAGAGTAGAGCTTGGTTATGGATAACTACATTTTTTCACTAAGAGGTTTGATGCTTTGTTCAATGAGCAGTTGCTTTGCTAATGCTAGTACAGTAAAGTTCCCTTCTGAGGGAACTTTGAACTGCATCCTCTAGGGGTCGCTATGGGGAACATCTTCAGTGTGACTGGTGTCTGAAGCATACATCTAAACACGGCAATAACATTGACCGGCGACAGCCTATGACGTCATTACCCGGCGTGATCACAGTATAAAAGGGTGCCGGGAGAACACGTCATCCTCTTCTTTGTCTTTACTAAAGCCGTTTGTGTTAGTGTTGTTAGCGTTAAGCTAAGCACGACTAGGAGTGCATGTTCTCTCGCCAGAGGCTTTGCTCTGATACCCGCAGTCTCACAACAGCTCGCGTGTTGTGTGTGTGTGGTGAAGAGCAAGCGCGTTCAGCTCTCGAGGGAGTTGCTCTGCATTCATTGCTTATTTCTTGTGAGGGATAAGCTTGAATTGAATGCTCTTGACTCACAAGAAGACGGCTTATGCTTATCGTGAGGCATTCGCCGGACTACTGATGGGGAGAAGAGTACTTCACCATTTACCCGAGTTTGTATAGCGTTTGCATGAGTGCGTTCGCCTCTCGCAGGAATAGTGATGCAATCGCGGCAGCGGTTTCCGTTCTCGCTTGATTTCTGAGGTAATCTAGCGTGTGGGCGGAATGTGTCAGGAGCTGAATGCATGCTGCGTGTTGCTGTTGCGGTGAGAATTGTCTGCCCATTGCCCGCGATTTGCGGTTGATGGGCAGAACATGGAAAGCATCTGACGGGAAAATTTTCCCTATCAGTGATTTCCTTCTGGTTATATAGGTATTGTATAATGTGGATATCTGTCTGCAGTCGTTGGACAGATGATTTATATCATGTCCTTATCAGATAACCACATTATATTGCACTCCGGGAGCCCATTTCTGAAACCTTTACTTTCATTGGGTTGTATGACTCTCTGTGCTCAAGTGTTGGCTTGCGAGCCTCCTTGATACTTGGACCTGAACTGAGCTGGTGCTCCTGTACCCACAGCTGGGTGTGGTAGAATATCATGCTCTCTGGGGCTAGAGGCGAGACTTGAGGGAGGTGTCTAGCAGCGCTACTTGGACCTGTCTTTCTGTTTTTCTGACTTTGTTTTAGGGTTAGGACCTCTGCGAGCACCTCCCCTGCTAAAGTCAGAACCTCTTGCTGTTGACCGATTGTGGTGATGGTAGCTCACCCGTCAGTACTGGATCCAGGCTGGATGATAGCCCTGCATCTTCTGCTTCATGCTTACTGGACCACGCAGCCAAGTCGCTGGGCCTCTGCGAGAGCCTTTTTAGCGAGCAGGTCCGCAGTATAACGCTGCAACCTCAGGACCCGTGAGTCCTCCATTCGGGTTGAGCATTTTATAATATATAAAAGTATAATGCTTCGTGATGTACTCACTGATGTCCTGGCTGGGTGTTTGCTTTGAGAACCTGCCCCGGCCAGGACGCGCTACTCATGTCTCGCCCCGAGGGGTATCCTGAGATTTGAGTCATCCTCTCAATCATCATGCACGTTCTCTGAGCTAGAGCTCCTCTCGCTGAGGCGTTGAGTGGCCTGACACTCCTGAGTTCCACTCTGCAGTTCGATAGACGATCAGGCTCAAGGGACCTCCCTGACACACTGCCCTTATGGTCGAACCGGTGAATTGCCCCTCTGCGGAGTGGGCTTGAGTACACTGCATTCCCTGAGGTATGAGATGTGTTTCTGTGGAAACCCTTCCTGAGTGCTTCGGCTCTGAGGAGCAGCAGCTCTTCATGCATGAATGGGTTATTGGGTCCCGTTGTTTCTACAGGTTCTCTTCAGGTCTGGTTAAATGGGACCCATGCTCTCTATCGAATCAGTTGCATCAGTTGATGGTCTCTCACTGTGCCCTGCTATACTGCCCCTTCTAATCTAGTGCTTCCTTCTGGTCAAGCTGAGAAATTCTCCCCTCACTGCGAGGGGTAGCTATGAGCCTATCGCTCCCAGTTTGTGCTTTGAGGCCCCACCTCAGCTTGAGAGCCGAGAGCGCTGCTCCCAAAAACTCCATATGCAACAATACTGCGTTGTTAGACCAGTCCCTGTCGCCTCCTTGGTCAGTTGCCTCTATGCTGGGACCCTGTTGAAATGTGTGATCCCCTTTAAGCTGGATCCCATTTCTGATGTCCCATTTGTGGTCAATCTGCTCCCCGGACATGGCTGTGCTCCCCTCACTGCGGGAGGGTCTTTTATGAGCTCGCTGGTCCTGGGCAGATTATGTGAGTCCTTCTCTCTACTTGAGAGCTAGGTACTTTGCCCCTGGGCTATTGATCTCTTCGTTTGAGCTGGGTTCCTCTCTGTTAGCTAAGGGTCGAGCCCTCCACTCTTTGAGCTCTGTGACAGCGACATCAGGTAGTTTGGCCATTTGCTGCCTCCCTGATTAGTTGCCCCTAGTTGGTCGAGCCTAGCAGTGCTCCCCTCACCTCGGAGGGTTACCTTTGAGCATGCCGCTCCCAATCGAGCATCTGAGGTCTCCTCTCATCAGGTCCTATGTTTTTGGAGCTACATTGAGCAGCAGCCTCAGGTTGTTAGGCCTCTCTCTGCCTCCCTGTTAGGCTGCTTTCTTTGTTGGTTGAGCTTAGCATTGCTCCCCTCACCTTAGAGGGTTACCTTTGAGCATGCTGCTCCCAATTGAGAGTCTGAGGTCTCCTCTCATCGGGTCCTCCGCTCCTTGGAGCGCCACTGAGCAGCAGCCTCAGGCTGTTAGTCATCTCTCTGCCTCCCTGTTAAGCTGCTCTCTTTGTTGTTTGAGCTTAGCAGTGCTCCCCTCACCTTAGAAGGTTACCTTTGAGCATGCTGCTTCCAATTGAGTGTCTGAGGTCTCCTCTCATCTGGTCCTCCGCTCCTTGGAGCTCCATTGAGCAGCAGCCTCAGGTTGTTAGGCCTCGCTTTGCCTCCCTGTTAGGCTGCTCTCTTTGTTGGTTGAGCTTAGCAGTGCTCCCCTCACCTTAGAGGGTTACCTTTGAGCATGCTGCTCCCAATTGTGTGTCTGAGGTCTCCTCTCATCGGGTCCTCCTCTCCTTGGAGATCCATTGAGCAGCAGCCTCAGGTTGTTAGGCCTCTCTCCGCCTCCCTGTTAGGCTGCTCTCCTTATTGGCTGAGCTTAGCAGTGCTCCCCTCACCCTAGAGGGTCACCTATGAGCATGCGGCTCCCAGAATGAGCATCTGAGTCCCCCTCCTATTTTTGGAGTTGGGCCTCCACTCCTTTGAGCTCTAATTAGCAGTCATGCCAGGTTGCTGGGCCATCTTCTGCCTCCCTGGTGGGTTGCCTGTTGAGTGAGCTAGCTGTGCTCCCCTCACCATGGAAGGGGTCTCTTGCAAGCACACCGCTTACTTCTGAGCATCTGATTCCCTCTCATTTGAGAGTCGAATCCTTCACTCTGTGGGCTTCACTGGGTAGCACATCAGGACTCTGCCATCCTCTTAGGCTGCTCCCTTGGTGAGCTCAGCAGTGCTCCCCTCACCCTGGAGGGTTATCTACGAGCACGCTGCTTCCCAGTTGGGCACTGGTGTCCCAGTTAGTCTAGGGTTAGAGTAACAGGTAACAGAATAAAAAGGTGATGTGTGGAGGCAGCAAGGTTCAATTCCCAACCCCAGAGCTTTAACAAAGGCCAAGAATCATCTCAATATCAAAACAAGTTATTTTATTTTACAGATATGGGAGGATGTCAAAACTTCAAGAGGGGGCCAGGCCAAAATAACAAACATAAACCCTCTAACTATTTGGGAGAAACTAACTAAGCTAGACAAAGAAAAGAAAACAAATACAATAGAAATAAACTACCTCCCTAACTAACATAAACAGGAGAGATGGTGCTGCTTAAATCCTCACGGCTTCCCCTCCTCCTGCAATCACATCAGATCACCAATCATTGGAATCAGGTGGCAGCCATTACCTCCTGTTTATAGGAAGTAAAAGGGATAGAGAGAGAAACAGGGAGAAAAAACAAAAAAAACAAATACGTCCTTGGACGTAACACCATGCTATGGTAAGTGCACATGCTGAGCTTCTGTGCACTTTCTAAAATCCACATTGTGGTAAGTGTGCATGCTAGGCATTGTGCGCACTTTCTAAAATCCTGTATGGTAAGGGTTACGCGCTGTCAGCCTCGTTTCCTTTCTCTGAGTTGGTTAGGCCCCGTTTTTCACCTTGGGCTCCACTCAACCATTGTACCCCTGTTGATACATTTCTGAGCAGGGTGTTGCTACCAAAGATCTGTCAAGTCAGTTCTTTGAGCAAGCTCATTTAGAGCCGGCAGTAGCCCCCTGGGTGACAGGCCGGGGTCTGGTTTTTAGACATCTGGCTGTGTCCCCTCAAATTAATCTCTTTTTTTTCTGATTCCAAGCCTTTGAACTCTGCCCTAGGCTCGGGCTTCCCAGCCCAGCCCTTATCAGGTAAGTTGTTTAGGGTATGCAGCTCAGGCCCTTGGCCGAAGAGAATAATGTCACTGAGAGCTGTCAAGGCATCCTAGGGGCAACTCCCATGGCTATGGTAGACCCTGAGAAGGGAACAAGACACTCCTCTAGACGTCCTCTAGTTCCCTTGCCATGCTTCAAATGCAAGCTTCAGACCAATGTTATTGCCGTGTTTAGATGTATGCTTCAGACACCGGTCACGCTGAAGGAATTCCACATAGCGACCCCTAGAGGACGCAGTGTCTCGTTCCCTTCTCAGAGAACCATGGTTACATATGTAACCTGAGACGTTTTTTCTTATTTGAGCTGCCTGGCTGTATACAGTCTTTTAATTGTAAAAAATAAATCAAATACAAACAGGCCTTACTCAAAATCACATTTAAAAAAAATCAAGCCTTAAAAACTACTCAAAATATTATGTGTAATATTGTTACCATATTTTTTTTTTAAAGTAGAAAGCTCATACCATTTT
This sequence comes from Sinocyclocheilus anshuiensis, assembly GCF_001515605.1. NCBI lineage: Eukaryota > Metazoa > Chordata > Actinopteri > Cypriniformes > Cyprinidae > Sinocyclocheilus > Sinocyclocheilus anshuiensis. Next base: position 50,268 of record NW_015540994.1, on the reverse strand, counting down.
TCATTAGTGTAATAAAGAGTTAAGATTTTTAAATAAATCTGCCTCAAACTGGATCTCGAAGAATGAAATATTCAAGTTGAAAATCTTTACTTTATTCATCGTGTAACTCGTTGAGAACAAAATTATGTGATATAGGTCAATGGAAAGCAAAATCGTCAACCGAGGGCTGGATTCACAATGAATCACACTGAAAATCAAAGTAAAAAAATAAATAAAATAAAATAAAATAATTACAGGCTGATCCAACAAGAAAGTCAGTATTGTGCATAGTCCCCACATGCCTGTGTGCACTCCCAACAATGTCTTGGTGTGCTCCTAATGAGATGGCGGATGGTGTCCTGGAAAATCTCCTCCCAGACCTGGGTCAGAGCATCACTGAGCTCCTAAACAGTCTGTGGTGCTACTTTACGGTTTCGGATGCTCTGATACATAATGTCCCAGAAGTTCTCAGTTGGATTCAGGTCTAGGGAACACGAGGGCCAGTCAGTGGAATCAATACCTTTGTCATTCATATATTGCCTACACACTCTGACCACATGAGCATTTTGGGCATTGTCATGCACCAGGAGTAACCCAGGGCCCACTGCACCAGTTCTGGTGTTCTCCGGCAAATACCAGTTGGGCCCTCATGCCACCCATTTGTAGTCTGCTGAAGGCTCTGCCAGTGATGCCAGTCATGCCACTTATTACATAGCTTTTCACCAAATAAATAATTGTAGGAACAAGAGATATAGGTTTCAGATAAAATTGTTTAAATCTTACCTGTTTATTATCTAATAATGCATTACAGTATACAAAAAATCATCCATGAAAGAAGATGAACACAGAAACAATATAAACGTACTATTAATACTGAAGTGCTCTGACTTCATTTTCAGTACAATCGATAACTATAAGAGATTGCAGCAGCTGCGTTTGAATGAATCAAGAAAGATACCCGGATGAGCGGTATGTTATTCAGAGTTGCTTTAGATGATGGTTGTTATCAGGGAATAACACATTTTAGAATGCCACAACTGACCAATCAGAATCAAGTATTTCAGAGATCTGTGCATAGTGAATAACACAACATCAGCTTATTGTAAGAACATGCTTCAACTTACATTTTTGCTAAACTCCATTAATGTACCTGTACCTACAATTCACTGTAAGTTCCAGCTAAAATAAACTAGAGGCAGCAGAACACCAACAACTTTTATACCTTTTCAAATTATTATAGGGTCAGATTATGTAAGGAATAATTGACGATGGGCCATTGAATTATTAGAAAAATAATGCACACCCGAGGTAGTGATGCGGAAACGATGCAAAGCAGAGTGTGCATTATTTTCTAATAATTCAAAGGAGCGGAGTCAATTATTATGCTTATACTATGGTTACCACACCTCAGGACATCGATCAGATGATATATTTCAAGGCATTATTCAGGTTTTGTCGTTGTGCATAGCACTGCTACACTGTAGCACTGTGATAGTGCATTAACCTTTTAGCGCCACTCAGTGGACATTTAGTTTCTGAACTGCCACGATACATACAAAAACCACTGTAATAAAATGTTTTCAGATTTATGTTCATGATTCAGAAAAACTGACACTGACATTTCACTTTAAAAGTGTTGCAAAATGTGCAAAAAAAAAGTTGCCACGGGCACATTTTTCCAGTGATCCCAGGTTGCAATAACAATGTAAATGAAGATTAGTAAATAATGACAGAATTTATATTTTTGGGTGAACTATTCTTTTGAGTTAACTGCAACAAAGTAATTAAACGGTGCAATTTAAAAGAAGTGATGACCTGTTATGGCATCTGAAACACTTTCCCATTTATCTTTCCCATTTTGTCAATGATGTTTGTCAGTATTTGTAAATTATTTAATGCCATTTATATTTGTGTTCATTATTGTCTCTTGCTGTGACTTTGGGTGATCTGGCTCATCTCCATAGCTCCATTCCACCTCCAGCAGTGGCATCCATGATTTGCATGCCATGCTTGTCTTTGCTAATCATGCCGTGCTTCTCCAACAAGACTTGCAACATCAGAACATGGCTGTTCATCTAATTAAGGTGCTAATTGAATTAAATGACTCTGGTAATGAGTAGACGAGTAGCATAAAAAGCAAAGAGTCAGAACAGGCTAATTAACAAAAGAGCCTGGCTTAATTATAACACTTAAAATACATGCAGCACTGCCCTCCCATATTGTTAATTGGTGCACAGGGAAATTTATGATAATTGGGGTAATGATAGTTGCATGAGGGGCTGTTCCCTATCCTGCAGGAGTAATTATAAAATGCGACGCATTTTGGTGTTAATTAGTGCTCAGAATATTATAGTGCTTGAATCCCTTAAGTCTTCTGGTGATATTTGATTCTGTCTTGTTTTGTTGTGGTTTTTCCCTGGTTGACTTGCAGTCCAAACAACTGAGACCACACCATTTTTTTTAATTATTTTTTTTTAAATCATGGATACAAGCTGAGAGTTTTAGGATTAAGACAAAATTTAAAACAAAGTTTTGATATAATACTCCAGTCCTGGGGACCTACTGCTCTGCACATTTTGTATGTCTCTGTTCTGCAAGGACGTGTACAAGGTGGTGGCCTGGTGGCTAGAGCCACTTCCCCTCTGCCCTCATCAGCTGAGGTGCCCCTCTGAACGTGCAGTCTCTGAAAAACATTTGTTTTGGTTGTTTTTTATGTCAGTTATTTCATGCATTTTGACGGTGCTGCACAGATAAGTTATTGCAATAATGGTCTCCACTGGTGCAGTGGTCCACATCAAACATCTCCTCTTGGCTGAATTTGCTGTAATTTACCTGAGCTTTTGAATACATCCAAAATGCTTAGCCCTGTAATGTCCCTTTATATTTGCGGGCTGCAAGATAAAAATCCCTAATGTCTCTGTATTAAAAGAGCTTGCCTCGTTTACAAATGTAATTTGAATTGAGGATAGTCTTCCAATATCCCTCTCATTTGGGTAGCAATTGAATAGCTCTCTATTTGGAAAGCTCTCTTTTTCTTTTGTGGACTCTGGCGGCTGATGGAGTGATTAGAGGTGCTGGGAGCTGTTAGAGATTAGTCAAGCAGAGAGAGCATAAATTGGCAAGGATGTTTTATCAGCGCGTGTCACAATATATGAAAGCAGATGTGCGTGCGTAAAGCTGCTATCCCACATTACACTCAGCGAATAATTGACATCTTTTTTATTCCCACAGATTACCACTCTCACTGATCACGCCGTCACGTCAAAGTGAGCACTTCATTCGCCTTGTATGCATGCCAGATCTATTTTGCTTTGGTAATGGGCTGATATTACCGCTGCACAAAGACGATGAAGACATCAGTGTGATAGATAGGCAAAAGATTAAATGGGATCTTTATGACTTCTTTGATCATCAGTTATGACTGCATGATAAGATGAGCCAAGTTGGGTGCTGATTTGTTCTTTATTGGATGCAAACATTAGCCAGGGGCAGCCAAGCTTGTGCTGATGCTCTCATTTAAGGTGGAACAGAGCCTATACATGTTTCATGCAATGTGAAGAGGGTGGGAGTGGGGATAGAGGATCTCTGTCGACAGATTCACAACACATACTGTTTACATGGTACTTGAAAACATGGGTTTATAACAGTAATTGCAGTGCCTTTTTAAGGACTGCTTTTTCTTGGTTTTAAATTATTCAAAATTTGTGGTTACATTTAAAATATATTTAGAATTCAGAAATATATAGAATACATGTGATATTCATTCCTGATTTCTAACATATACTTAGGCAGGATCATTCAGTAACATTTCTTTATTTGCAGAAAAAGAGACTTGCTCAAGTGTCTTTTTGTTGGTCTCTGGAAAATTCATTTTTATTTTAATTTTATTTTACTATTTTTTGTTTGTTTGTTTTGTTGAGATTTATTTGTCTAATTATATATATATATATATATATATATATATTTATATATTTTTTTTCATTTTAAACATATTCTTGCCATTTCCACCTTAAATCTGATTTTTTTCCTTTTTAAACAACATTTTTTTCCTGCTATGCAGATCAAGGCTTGGGCACTCAGCGATGACAGATACTAATGTCTAAATCAGCGTCCCAGACCAGACTGGGCTGTTGCTCGTGTTCTCAGTTGAAATGTCACCTGTTCCCATCCACCGATTTGCATAATGCAAAGTTTCTCACTCGTAAAATACAGATTAAGAGGAGAGATGGGGAGCCATTCGTAAAAAGCTGAGAGTCATTTCATAGCACTGGCTCCCCTGGTGATTAACTCACTCACCACCATGGCCAGCACCGCTGAAATGTTAACGCTACAGTATTAATTACATGCCTACAAACTACTCAGCCACGCCGTAATGACTTCTGAGCACGTTGGCGCATGAGTGCATGTGTTATAATCAAGGTGTGAAATCACGGAGCACCGGTTAGATGTACATACTGAGCATTGTGCCACATTCATGACCATCCATTTAGAAGTGCAGCTCTGCATGCTATCAAGGGCTTTATACTGACATGAGTCAAAACATATAAGGATGGATCAGCACTGCAAAAAGTGGTAAACTTAAATTGTTACTTTAAAGAAATATTACTACCAGATTAAATCATGTAAAGCAGCATGGTAATGTATTTAGGTTGATTCAGCAATATTGATATTTTTGACTTGAATAAAACAAGATAATTTATATTTTACCATTTTTAATACCATTTTTTCAGCGAGGGACCTCCGATACATATTGCTATAAAATTAAGGATTGCTGACTTACAATAACATTCACATGTTACCATATTCATGTGTATCAAATGTTTTTGAAACTCAGCGAATACATGCCTCACAGACATGATAAATATATCTATAGAAAGCTTTAAAAAATTTTTTTTTTTTTTTTTTTTAATGATGGCTACCCCTTATTAAAGACCATAAACATAAACCAATAAACTATAAACACTGCATGAAAAAAAAAAAAAAAGAAAGAAAATATTTGCATGAAATCAATGTTATGGATATTACTAAAACGTAAAAGCTGAAAACTCTGATGCAGAACATCAATTGGGAGTATTGTTGGATTAATATTATGTACAAATTTGCTGCCAGAGAGTAGGCAGAAATTTTTGTCTGATTTGCGATCGTTTAACTGACACTGTCAGCTCAAATTCTAAAATGTATAAGTGGCATCATCCCAGTGGTGTCGTGGTGGGACCTCACTTGTCTTCTTGACAGCCTAACAATAAACTCCATCTTTGGGCCTCTAAATACTAAATACACAGAACGGCAGGACAGTTGAATTGCTTTGCGCTTGATAGCGACCTACTGTGAACATTTTCTCCTCAATTTGTAAGCCTGTTGCAGCAGTAGGTGAGAAATGACGCAACGCAGCTAACTCTAGCATAAATTGACACCTGACCGAGGACTTCTGAAACACCAGCCTTATTAAGGCACGCAGGGTCACCTTTCATCCCCTGCACTGCATGCAAGGATTGCTGCTGCTGCGCCGATAACGCTGGGTGGTTGATAAAGTCGACGAGTAATGGATTTTTACTAATGAGAAAAGTGTCGCTGATTATGACGAATAGCCTTGGACCAACAGGCTAAGCTGCTACACAAGCCTCCAATTGTTAGCTGCACAGGTTTTGCATTTCATTATGTACAGCCCCACTTATGTGCAAACCCTGCTCACACTGTGCTGCGTGCTCTAAAAAAACTAAAAAATACAGTTTTTCTAGTATATTCCTAGCCTCAGAAGTTATTATCCACCCTGGCATTTACAAAATTTGCCATCTGTATCATTAAAAAAAAAAAGAAAAAAAAAAAAAATAAAAAATAAATATATATATATATATATGTTTAAAACATTGCTGCCAGAATTTATTTGGCCATTTATTTGTTTTCTTTAACTCTGAAAGGACATTATCAATCAAAGATAAAATGTGGTGGTATCGGTTAGCTGATTTGTTTTATTTTCTGATTAGAATGAACAAAAAATATGTTTATGTGTAAGTGATGGACATTGTGATACTATTGTCACGAATCCGGTCCATGAACTTCCGTCTGCTCGCCACCAGAGGTCACTCTCCCACTACTATGGACTCTTGCACCACACCACTGTTGCACTTCACCCGGACTACAGTTCCCATCATCCACTGCACTGATTACACACTGATTGTTGATTGCACACAGCTGTAATCAATCACACATTCCCTATATAACACTCACTCTGATCCCTTCCCACGGCCGAGTATTGTTTAGCGCTTATCGCTCATCGTGTGATAGCTACTTTACGGAGCCTTTTCCCCTGTGTTAGTTTCTAGTTCCTAGTTCTAGTCTTAGTCTAGTCTCGCCGTGTTTTCTGATTTCCTGGTACCTGATTTTTGCCTGTTTATCTTAAGTTAACCCTTTGCCTGCTGTTTCGGACTGTGTTTGCACCTCGCCTGGACTCTAGCTCGTGTTATTGGATTACCCCTCATGTCAAGCCCTCTGGATAAGTCAAGTCAAGTCACAGTTGATCGTCATGAGTCAAGTCAAGTCACAGTTGTTCGTCATGAGTCAAGTCAAGTCACAGTTGCTCGTCACGAGTCAAGTCAAATCACAGTTGATCGGCACCAGTCAAGTCAAGTCACGGCCAATCTTCAAAAGTCAAGTCAAGTCACACATGAGTCAAGTCAAGTCACAGTTGATCGTCATGAGTCAAGTCAAGTCACAGTTGATCGTCATGAGTCAAGTCAAGTCACAGTTGATCGTCATGAGTCAAGTCAAGTCACAGTTGATCGTCATGAGTCAAGTCAAGTCACAACTGATCTTCATGAGTCAAGTCATGTCACAGTTGATCGTCATGAGTCGAGTCAAGTCAAGTCACAGTTGATCGTCATGAGTCGAGTCAAATCAAGTCACAGTGGATCGTCATGAGTTAAGTCAAGTCACATTTGCTCTTTCTGAGTCACATCAAGTCACAGTTGATCTTCATGAATCAGGTCATCACAGCTGATCATCCAGAGTCATGTCACATCACGTCTGTTCACTCAGGGTCCTGTCACTTCCTGTCTGTGGCACCCAGACCCTCAGGGACTGTTCATCAGTATCCCAGACTGGCATCCAGCGTGGAGGACCCACCATTGGTGGCTGCACGCGCAGCCGGTATCCCCAAACCCACTCACTCTAGCCCTCCTGTTCCTGAACCTATTCCCCCGTCTGTAGCGCTTCCCATAATGGGGATCGCTTTATGGAGTGTATGGACTGCATACACCACCACTGAGACTCTTGAAACAGCGGCGCCTACTATGATGTTTCCAGAGGTGGCGGCTGATGCTGCAGAACCTCCCAAAGTAGTGGAGTTCGCTGTTGTTTCCCCAGAGGCGATGGCGCCTTCTGCAGACGCTCGCTTCAACTCCTTGTGCGGTGGTGGCGCCCAGCAAGGCACTCGCAGCCTGTCATGTCATAGTCGAAGGAACCGTTAATGAACTCTCTGCCTGTCCTGTCACGGCTATGGAGGCCGTCTGTGAACTCTTTGCCTGTTCTGTTCCGCCAAAGGAGGCCATCTGTGAACTCTCTGTCTGTCCTGTCGCGGCTATGGAGGCCGTCTGTGAACTCTTTGCCTGTTCTGTTCCGGCCAGGGAGGCTGTCTGTGAACCTGTTCTGTTCCGGCCAAGGAGGCCGTCTGTGAACTCTCTGTCCGTCCTGTCACGGCTATGGAGGCCGTTTACGAACTATTGTCTCATCCTGAACTGGCCAAAGAGACCTTTTGCGAACTATTACCCTGTCTCAACCCAGCCAAAGAAGCTGTTTCTGAACTCTCTGCCTTATCTGTCACACCTGAAACTGTCTGTCTGTCACAATCCAAAACCCCGTCTTTGAACCCTTAAACCTGCCTGTCATGAACCCAGAGAATAATAATGCATTCTGTGTCTGTCCCTTTAACGCTGTCACTGCTCTAGAGAACATTGATGAGCTTCTTGTGTTTCCTGCCTTGGTCCCTGAAACCAGGAATGCACTGCCTGTGTTGTATAAAATTATCTATAGCAAAAGAAATAGAATTATACAAAAAAACAAAACAAATGAATATAAAACATCTATTTGTAAATGCACCAGTGTGAAGGCATTTAAGATTTATGTACATAAGATATGAAGTACAATAATAAATGCAATAAATACAATAAAACATACAAAATTAAATAATGCTTTAAGTTTTTTTCAGGAAGGTCTAACTGTATATTCAGAGCATAAGTACTCAAATGTAGCACGTTTTAATGTGCTTTTATTAACTCTTTTTATTATCAAACACATTCCGCAGTTTAGCAACAGTGTGATAATTACTGATTTCCCTATTTGGACGTTAAGTTTGGACTTTTTGGAAGGAACAAATGGAATGTGCAGTAAACCGAATGTAGCACAATAATTGTTTTACCTAAAATAGCTTGTTTTCATAATCCTTGGAAGCCAACATCGAACTTGAAAATAAAATTAATCACACAACCCGAAAGTGTAACCAGACTTTTAAACACTTAGTTCTTTCCGCCATCACCACTAATTAAACAGTAGCTTTTGTTGTGTCATTTTATGCTAGAGTTAGATGCGGTGTGTTGATTCTCACCCACTGCTGCAACAATTTATAAATTAAGAAAATGTTCACACTAGGCCACTATAACAGCTATATGTGCCGGCGCTGCATTGCTGTTCATTGCCTTCTATGGAAAGCACCGCCTGTGCTGCTGTTTTTCTTATAGGTTTGGAGTGTTGCTTACACTAGCCACTGTGTACACTGACTTTGCCACCATTCATAGCCCCACTATGATAATACACCAGCTATGCCACTTTTTTCAGAACTCTTCCTCTGCATAGCGCTCTGTGCGACTGTAGTCTAGCATTGCTTCATCCTCTTGCATAGAGTGAAAAAGCTGGAACACAGAATACAGAAGGTGCTTCTGTATCAGATTTATTTCTCTCACCCTTTTGCCTTAAAGCGGCGAGTTCCATATGAAAAGCAGGGGTTGCCCCGTATCAGAGGTACAATACTATCTGCTTTGCAAGCTCTAAAATGCTCTGACGTTGTGAGCGCATTATCAGAACACTCCCTCTCCCTGTTCGAGCTGAATCAGAGTGCAGGAGGAATAATTATCTTAATATTTGGAAAATGCCTGCTTCTATATTCAGATAGTCCTTATCACAGTGTTTCCGAGTTTGCTTCATGGGTACATAGTACAGTGCAGTCCCTATAAATAAGTGTGTATATTGACAGAATATGTGAACGTGGCTCTCTCCCCTCTAAAATGAGTGGAGTTCGGCATGCTGAATTCACAGTGTTAAACTGTCTCAGGCTTTTGCCTCTCAAGCACCCAGCATATCCCCTTCTTAGGGAGTGGAACTGGGCTTTATTTTGATGCAAGCCCACTTTGAAAGGGGTGCTCCTAATCCATAATTACTCCTCTGCTGAGTTTGAGCTAAGAAGTTTCTGCCTTTAAACCCCGAAACACACTGCACGATTTTCGGCTGTCCCAGATGAAAGATTGACATGGTGAAACAATCGTGGCGATTTCTGTGATCGTGGCTCCTAAACGGTGGTCTTGTGTCGTACAGTGAGAGAGGTTCAAAGATGGCAGTTGTCACGGTCTTGTGACCAAAGATAGCCTACAATACAGCATGATCATCGCACAGTGTGTTTGTTGCTACGATCCACGTTTACTGACCAATCAATAAAAATACGACATGAAATTAACGTGACATGGCGCTAAAACATAAAACTGCTTAACTCAAGCTCTTATGTCTTCCTCTTTTGCTGCTTTGCACTTTTTTCAACACACATAAAAACTACAATTGCGAAAGTGTGATTTATCATGCTCTTTTTGTTTACCACTAGAGCATGCTGATGACGTTTTATTCTTCTATAGTAACGTGCGTCATAGCCTGTGAGTCAATAGGTGTCATCATCGTACAGCCTACACGTCATAGCCAAGTTTATTAGATCCATGTCGCACAGTGTCTTATCTTATAGGATTGCTAAAATTGTGCAGTGTGTCTCAGGCTTAAGACAGAGGTGTCCAAAATCTGACATGCAGAGTTTAGCTCCAACTTACCTCAGCACACCTACCTGGAAGTTTCTATTATGCCTAGTAAGACCTTGATTAGCTGGTTCAGGTGTGTTTAATTGGGGTTGGAGCTGAACTCTGCAGGACAGTGGTCCTCCAGGTGCAGGATTGGACACTCCTGCGTTAAGAGTTCACTCAGGGATCACTCAGGCTTCCAACAGCCTTGGCAGTGTGCCAACTGGGACTGCATGAGGTTCTTGCAAAAACCTTTGCAAGACTTGATCTGCTAAGCTCACTTGTCATGACAAGTCCAACCCACATGCTTTGAGCCCAAGTGGTGGTGGTGTTTCCACTAAGTCTGGTAAGCTTCACTGTTGTGTGTCTAGTGCCAGAGAGATACCATCATGAGGTATGTGCGTCTTATGTTACTTTTTGGCATTTTCCTGCTTGTGAAAGGCTTAGAATAGTTTTAACTTTGTGTACACAACATATACCATGTTATGAGCATCACACACTTACCGAATCTGTAATAGTCACTGACCATCACATACTAACACAATGCCAGACTTTAAAGTTGTTCTGATCACAACAAACTCATGCAGAAACGTGCGCCTTTTTGCTAGGAGACGTGTGACAAATGAAAACAATATGTGTTAAATCGGCTCAAAATATCAAACATGTTTGATATCCTCCGACTGGATGGAATCATAGTCTGCAGCTAAAAAATTGGAGTCTGTGACCATCATACACTACATGATTTTCTATGAAATCTGTCAGCTCAAATCTACAGACTGCCTCTGACTTTTGGCAACTAGCGACAGCTTCTCAAGACAGTAAATCGACAGAAAATCGAAGCAAAAATCGTGCAGTGCAGTGGTTCTAAAACTGGGGTACGTGAGGTGACGGAGGGGGGTACGCGAACAAAATTCTTTCAGTGAATTGAGAATCACTGGTGTAGTGTATTCCAGCCTTTAGTCATAGTGGGACTTTGACTAGTGGGCAGATAGCCAATGGAAGCGGAGCCTGGGATATTTTAGTTGCTGTTTTGTTTATGTTTGTGTGGCAGTTGTCTGTGAGGGGCTGCCACTTACTTCTGTTTTGTTGTTTGTGTATTTTGTTATTAAAGTTTGTTAAAAATTTGCCATTTTCTGCCTCATTCTTACCTGAACTTCAACTTTGATACACAGACATAAATAAAAATTGTATCTGCTATTTTATTTTATTTTTCTAATCACCAGAACACGATTTATGTGTCCATGTTTTTAAATTGTTTTTTAAAGTCATATTAATTAGAGGATATGTTAGGATATCCTCCAAAGAAGAGGCACACTAACTTTTCAATTGCATGGATCACGGTTGTGGAGTTATCGCACGAGTTATTGTGGTTTGTTATTTGTAGCACCCCCTATTGGCTGAATTTTATGAAACTTGCTCTGCATGCTCGGAATGTCCTGTTGTCTATGTGTGTCAAGTTGCATTAAAGGTGGACCACGGCGGATTTGTCGGAGTCGAAGTTGGGGGGGCTGGGGGTTGTTCCAATATTGTAGGCCTATTTATTTATGTTTTAAACCATGAAGGTAAGCCAATGGATATCACACAAGCAACGTGCAAACTTTTCGCCAAAGAGTTGAATGTCTTAATCTCAGTCAATTCACCAGAAAGTGAAAGTAAAAACTGACAGAGCTTTCGGCATCTGATGCGACATTAACGGTGTGTATTATCTCAAAGATGACGAGAGACGAATCTAGCTACTTCATATGCTGATAAAGGTGTATATAACTGTTTTAATTTGCTGCCCTAATATTTCTCTGGTGGCCCGAACATGGTGAAAAAAATGTAGAAGAAACGGTGCTTGAAATACAGCTGCTCTTACTTTTCATTGATGCCTGCAGTGTTAATAAATGTAATTATAGGCCTATAATTCATTGCATAGCTGTTTTGAAAGACATTTTTAAAAACATTTTCAATGAGGAGTAAGCTAATAGCCTAATCTTGTATTATCCTCACAGCACGTCAGTTATGCGGTGATGCGTTATGAAATTATTGTGGGGCAAATTAGTTGTAATATTAATTTAATAATAGGTAAAAAATAACCTAATAATAATAGGCCTAATGATAAGAATGTAACGGGCCTACATTCATTGGAAATGCCAAATGCTCTTAATATTGCCAATATTTGATGCTTTTGACAATATCTCTGGCTATCGTCAATACATGATCATCGTCTTTCGACGCACCTGCAGCACAGAGAGGTTATCGCCCTGCGTGCCCGTCTGCTACGCTATATACGCGTTTAGCAGATATACGTCAGCTTGTAAAAATGGGCATCGCCTGGCCAATCAATTAACACTGATGAATCAGAATTATTTTGATAGATTTTTGTCAGGAGTGTCTAGGGATGATGTTATGCAAATCAGATAAATGGCTTAGGAGGAGTTTGAAAAAGTAGGGGTTTTTTTCCCGTCGTGAAATGTATGAAACCAGAATCAAGAATTCATAGTTATGATCCTAATGAGAAAATGCATGCACAGGGCAGTGTCTTTGTAGACACAAACACCACCACAGAATTATAGTGGCTCATAACATAATGATTGAGAGGGATTATTTTTTATAAGTCTGTACTTTATTTTTATGAAAAATTCTGCATAGTGAACATTGTATATCATTTAGCATTTGGTAACCCATATTCACTTGGGATTTTACTTCTTATCTAGTTTACCATGAAATAATAAATGAGTTCTATAAAATTTGTCATAAATCAATTAATCAAACAAAGCCATGCTTCAATTAATCATTTGGTTGTGTCACGCTCTATTTTGCAGTATAAATCATATACGTATGCATATTTATACATTTTGTCTGTCTGTATGGCTCGCTTAATATAAACTAACTTAGATAATGGAAATATGTTAACACCTAAAGTACAATGTATTAATCTAATCAAGCAGTCAATGTTTTATTATTAATACATGAATATTCTGAAATTGTAATCATTGTAATTGTAATTTTTTTCATCTTAGGACATTTTTTTTTTTCTCTGTATAATTACATATAGACTCTAAGGACCAGATTTACAACAGCTTGTTCCAAACCTTCTTTTGGTGTTAAAGAAAAAAACTTTCAGGATTTACTAAAGACACTCAGTGAAAAATTAGCAATGAAAAAGGCTTGGACACTTTTTTTTTTTTTGCAGCTGATATGATTGCATATTGCAAAATTTATGGGAGGAAAGTAATTTAAATAAATCGTGCAGTGTGATTTACTAAGGTTTGAAGTAGTCAATTTACTGGTATTTGCACCATTATTTAACACCCCCAAAAACCTGTCTCAACCCATTTTGCGCTTGACATGGCTGCAATAGTTAATAATAGCTAATTTACACTGCTCCTGGTAGATTGCGTTGGTCATTATTGAAATGAACTGACTGCGTTTTTTTAAGATCTTGTAAAGTAAAATCACACTGCATTTTCCTCTCAATTTGCTTGTGTCTTTAGTTTGTATGATTAAAATTAGCCTTCATTTTCTTTATGCAGAATAATATTTGTCTTCTGATCTTGAGGTGAAATATGACCTGGACATGTTCTTCACAGGTTTGGTGACATTCTCCCATATAGACCACACCTCTTAGACGCAGCAACTGAGTGTCTTGTGTTTCTTTGAGCTGAATGCCCCTGCTGGAGTGCCTATTAAATCCCGGAGATAAACAACTGCTCTATACACTGAGCTTTAAGAAGACACTCAGCGGTTAAGCAAAGCATACATAACATCGACATGATGAGTGTGCACTTGTCACTGTCATCACAGACTTGTGCTTTGGGGAATGTGTGAAATGGGAGGGTCAGGGGAGAGGGCAAAGCTCATAAACGGTCCTGAAAGGAGCCAAATAATGGGATCCCTGATGTGGAACGACCATTGAAAAGCTTGCTTATGTAAATAAGGCAGAGATGTTGAAATCCATTATGAGGCTCATTTACATAAGGCGCTTCAAATGGGATGTGCAGGACATCCCAATCTACGAGCCCCCTCCACCAAATGCAAGAACCCTTCTCGCACCCACGACCTTAAAGAGAAGAATAGGGCATATACTCCAAACATGGACAGACGCACAGGTCTCAGAGGATATCATCAATGTCATTGTTATTCACTCGTAGACCAGCGAAGGTTTCAACTCGGCGTCCTCCTCTGATCTCCATATCATCCCTAACAGGCCGACACTGTATTAGCCAATCATCTTTGATAGATGAAGCATGGAAATTAGTGGCAGACTTAAAGTGATAACCACAAGCAGAGCTAACATCCTATTATGGCAGACTTAATTGATGAGCTCATTAGGATCATTATTAGAGAAATTGATTTCAAATAGGCACTTAAATCCTGCCTGCTAAAAAGGTGGAGGAGAAACACTCCACAATGCTCTCTGAATCCCTAAAATACATAATGGAGCAAATAATTTAATCTGCTTTCTTTAATTAATTATTTGAGATGGCATAATGTGATCGCGTAACGCGTAAGCCGCATAAGCCGCATAAGCCGCATAAGCCGCATAAGCTGTTAAAACATTTATTTATCAAATCAACCCTCTTGGCAACATTAATGACTGCTCATTGTGCGTTCCCCTGTAATTTATTAATTAACCGTAATCTTAGGCATTCAATTACTCGTGTGCAATGGGTAATTTAGAGGTGTACAAAGTACTTCTTGATTGGAGCCTTAAAAGAGAGCACTCCTTACATACATTTTCAAATCTATTTATAGAAAATGCCTGTCTTTAAGAAATTATTAACATCTATCTACCTGCATTTACACTATTTTTTTGTTTGACAACTCACCAACATGAGTATTTCCTCTGCTCAGGATTCGTGATGTCATACAGGTTCTCTAAATTAAAGTTACACTGTTAAAAAGGTGGTCACTGTCCATAAACGGTTACTGTAGCAAGTAAAGTGGCTTTTAGATTTTCTTTTATCGTCTTAGGGGCCTGAATTTGTGATTCAGTTGCCTTACGATGTCATTCAAATGTTGCTGATCTCCATGAGTCTAACATCAGGGTTTATTTAAACAAATGATTTTTATTTGAATTATATTTTTGATTATTTAAAACAACTTTACACTGTTTTATGTTGTAGGAAAGTGTCTGATTCAGAAAATTCTATCTGCTATCTGCCAAAACTGGGTGAGGTCATACACATGGATGCCGTGGTGCACTTTTTTTACATACCAGTAAGGTAAAGTACAGTTGGACATTGTGTGTTACAGTCTGATGTCTTACTTGACTTGTATTCCAAAAGCTTTCCTGTCTGGTGTTTGGTTTTAGGCTCTCAAGGAGCTTCAAACAAGCATACATGAAGAAAATTACCAGATAGTTGTCAATAATTTTACAATATGGCAACTCCTTTGACATTAGCAAAGGGCAGCAACAAACATATCAGTTATTTTCGGTGGTAACTGGCAGCATGTTATGCTGCCCATAGATTGGTAAATAATGCAAAATATTGCTTTATTACAACTGAATTATGCGTTTTTATTTCAGTGTTAAAATACTTTGACAACTGTATGTTTTTGAGATGTCTAAAAACCAGTTTGAAGAGTCTGTATGTTTGTGGTTTAATTTGATAGTTGTGAAAAGAAATGACACAACCTTTGAGGTAGTGTTATATTAGTTTCATTTAGATACTATTATTGTTTTTATTAATAATTTGAATGTTTTTATTTCATATTTTTAGTTTTAATTTTAGTTAAAACTTTAATAATATTTTGGAGTCTTTTGGTCTTTTTTGTTTTTATTTTAAATATGTTTTCATAGTTTTTTTTATTGAAACTTTTAAATTTTAGTACAGGTTTTAGTATATGAAAATAAGAAATGTTGCATTGGAAACTAGCTGAAATAAGTTTTATTATTATTTTTTTTTAATATTTTATTTTATTTCAGTTAAAATGTATTTTATTTCAAGTACGTGTTATAAAGCTTTTAGTTTTCGTTAACTATAAAAACTCTGCTTTGAGGTAAAAGTGGCAGATACTACCTTCAATTCCTGTGAAATTCCTTCTTACACTTTCAGAAAAAAAGTATGTCAGTACTGTCAGTATGTTATGTGTTCTCAAGTGACTTTTATTGGACAAAAAGTTAAAGTGACGCTTTATCTGTGTTTTGTCATTTTGTCAATGTACTGTAATGCAACCCTGTCACCTCGTCAGCTAAATGAGTAGTATTTTCTGGAAAGTTTTTCTGCTAAAGTAATACACTGTAAAAAAATGCATACAATCTAAATTATACAGCCAAATGGACAATAAAACAATAATAATCATGTGCAGTTCCATTTGGTTCCACCATTTAGTTGGATTCTTTAAATGGCGCCCTTAAACAAGTCCAGTCTCCCACTGGTAATTACAACACTGTGGTAGAATCCATGTGTGCTTGTCTCTTAAAAATGATAATTAAACTCTAACACCCACTTGTGTCTGATGCACTGCTTTTAAAATATGCATACCATTGTAAACAGTGTATTGCTAGTTCTTTGCCATTTTAAAAACACTAAAATTTTGTATCCCTGAAAGCTTTTATTAACAGAGTGATAGCATTTGATTCTTAGACACATTTGCTGGAAATTTTGAATTTTCCTTAACTGGTACTTGGCCTCAAAAGTGAAGGACAATACAAAATCCTCTATTGAGGGGATAATACAGACTGTTTGCCACTAGTGGGACATGGACCATTATCAAGACTCTATTCAGTGAGAGACGTTAAAGCTTGTGTGGCTGCTCTCTAAGCCACAGAAAGTCCATCCTCAACTATCCCCCTCACTTGATTCAGTATGTTTAAATTGGTTCCCCAGTGCATTGATATTTCATCCATCCATATTGTGCTGCAAGTAAGGATTACACGTTTAGAGGGAACAGATTGTTTGCTGGCATAAAGGTGGTCTTAGCTCACTGAAGCCCTTATCAGCTGTGCAAAGACTCTCATGCATTCAGAATGCTAAAATCCCATTTAATTGAATTTATTTTTAGACACAAGCTTAGAGTTTTTTGGCATTCAATTTTACTTGGCCTTTCGGGATGCTTACATCTTCCTGTGATTTTGTCCTTGTCAAAAAAGGAACTTGCAAATATTTTATCAAATTGCCTTTTTTACACATTCTACCCCACGTTCTGAAAAAGGGGCTATCATATATATATATATATATATATAATTTCTTTTGAGGACTGATTTAGTGTCTTTAAAAAACGCACTGGTGGGAGGCTATTCGGGGAGATGTTACCATGCCGACAGGCAACACATCAGGAATGAGCACTATAAGCGATGCTATCTCCGCACTCTGATGTATTTAATGCATTGGCGTGTGGACAACCCCGCACCAAATGTATGGCTCTTACAGATGTAGAGCGGGTCACAACATGCTGCAGATTGTGTCAGCCAAAGCCGTTTATTAAGCCAGACGACACTATTCATAATCTATATCTCTCGTTCACATGCTTTGGGGGAGAAATGTCATATTTTTCTGGCTATAACATGATAAAGAATGATCAGAAGTGGTGGTCTGGCCACTGGCCTACATGTGAAATAGGCTGCAGAAATCTACACTTGCATTTTAGCATCAAGGTTTCACTGACAGTATATTTTCTCATGCCATAAGTGTCAAAACAAACAAAACAATAGCTGTTAAATGCATTGTTTATGTGTCACATGTCTTGAAGTTGCAGTGTATTTTACTGCAATTTTTTTTTACTGTAATTTCTAGTGCTTCCAAATTGAATTTATTAAAAATAATGACAAACAGGTAAATAATTCAAACAGGTTTTTTCAAACCTTCTATTATCTGTCTTTGGTCAGCCAAACAAATAGACCTGTCCCAAACTCACACCATTGATTGAGTCTGTGTTGCTGTGTTTCACACTTTTCAAGATGTCAAAATACAAATGGGCTGCATCTAAGCCCTTGCTAATTACAGTAAGATAAGTTAATTATTTCATTATAATTAAATTAGGTAAAGTAAAAAAATTTCATCACCTTTAAATTTATGTCTCATATGCATTTTTATGAGGACATCAGCACTGCCCTCATAGTTACGGTGTGTCCTTATAGAGTCGGTATGTAAAAACTATTTTAGTGTCAATTGTTGTAAAATGCAAAGAATGTAACAAACTTTAACTCGTTTGTATGTATAGTTTTGTTGATGCGTCACCTCCCTCCATTTGGAAAGGAGGTCTTGCTGAGTGACTCGTTCTTTAATGAAACCCTTGACTGCTTTAGTGTGCAGTGTGATTTAAGTGCTGTATATGAGGCTATGATTCAAAAACTTGGATATGCATCAGCACTGCATGTTATCTGGGGCTCTTCATGCACAGTTGCCCAAATGACACTTTAATGGCCCACTGTAAGGGCTACTTATTTTGTATCTGTATCCAGTGGCTAATGATGATAAGGTGGGGGACTATGGGAAGGTTTGCGGGCAGGCAGACGCTATGTCTTCAATGGTCCCTGGGTTTACAATTTCATGTTAAAGGTTTTCTCATTTTACCTCATTACGCACATTTGCCGTAGTGTTTTTGTGTAACTATGCACTCTCAATCTCTTTTTGCAACTTGAAGGACAGGGAGGGTCAATGGATGTGTGTAAGATGCAAGTCCTTTTTCAAATAAAGGGAAATTAAGCATGAACTTTCTCAAACTTCCAATCCATTAATATAAATAAATAAATAAATAAATAAATAAATAAATTAGTTTTGTAAAGAAATTCATATATAGGCAAGTGTGTCCAGACTTTTCTCTATATTGTAATTTCAATTCATTCATAATGACTGTGTATGCTCTATATTTCGAAAACGTTTTGTCTCTTTGTTTCTGTTCCCTTTATTGTTCATGTATAAATATATATGTTTTTTTGTGCTCAGTTCATGTTACATACTGTGCTTAAAGAAAATGAATCCTACTTTTTGGACCATACATTTTTTTTTTTTTGGGCAATTTTATCATGTCTTTATTTTACAATTATGAGAATCACCACTGAGAATAGCAAGAATTTAAAACATGAACATGGTGTGATCTGCTTTCTTAGTTGCTGGTATTATGGTGGCAGTTGTTTCTACTGGTGCATGTGCCATATGTTCTTTAAGGCACATGCAACTGAAGTCAAGGACGAGAGCTTCTTTAGCACAATATTGCATGTTTTTCCGTTGTCCTGCCCCAATCACACAACTTCATGTGAGCTCATGCGTTCATGAGTACTCCCACCGAGCCGGCCGAGTAATGTTCACATCACCCAGAACTTCTATTCAGCCTCAGGTCACTGCCTGGCTGAACTGACCACATGCGGCACACATGGAGGCTGATGCTCAACACTGGAGCCAAGTGGCCATTTCATCAAAGCTTAATGCAGTCACTCACTTCTGGAGAGTGAAGCTCCAAAGTCTATGAATTATTACAATCCCAGTCAATCTTGGCATGCTGGCAGTGGGCCCTGGAGTGTGAAGGCTTTTGTCTGCTGTTTAAGTTACCATGGAAGATGAAATAGTTACAGCGACACCGTATCCTGGCCCGGCGCTCCCTTATCGGCCTCTGCGTGTATCTTCTATCTTTAGAGAATGTTTTCTCTTTTTACCCGCTATCAACATTGTATAAATGGAAAAAAGGAATCTCATTTCTCTTACTTTGGCAAGGCTTTTCTCAGCATTATAGAGGAGGTGCCACCAGCGGGTGGCACTGAGCCATAAGCACAACAGGAGAGCATGCTTTGAAGCTTTGTCAGTGTCTGACAAAAAATCAACAAAATGGGCTGTATAATAATCAGAGTATATTGCTGTAGAGATTTAGAAAAGTCACTAAATGCATTTGATATAGTTGCTCTACAACTATGTAACTTTTGGGGGTTGAATAATTTTGTACATGAACGTTTAGATTTTTTCCCCATTTTTTAATTTTTTCGTCAACTGCGTCCTCTAATCACTTAAATGTGTATTATTATTATTTTTTTTTTATAATAGTTTGTTGATGGCTTGGTTGAATAGTTTTCATAAAATTGTTTACAGCAGCAGAATATCTTGCCGGTCAAGGGGGTTAAATAACTTTGATTGCAACTATCTTATTGTAAACAATTCATATGTACATCACAATATGGAAGAAAAGATCTGTCGCTAATTTCGATTACATTGCAACTAAGGCCCCGTCCACATGGAGACGCGGTTAGCTGTATACGCATATACATTTTGTATCGTATAGGCGTTTCGTCCACACGGATCCGGCGTTTCGGGAGAGTGAAACCGATATTTTTTGAAACCGGGTCCCAGAATGGATAAAGCTGAAAATGCCGCCCTTGCGTTTTCGTGTGGACAGCGAATCCGTATATTTTCTGAAACGATGACGTCATCAGCCCACGTCTCGCCCCTAGTCAGACACCGCTACGTCACGTAACAGCAACAAAAACATGAACAAACACTGAACGATTGTCTTTTTATTAACTAACATTAACACAGATTAATAAATGTATTGTTCCATGTTTGTTTGTATACCACTCGCAAGGTTTATATGCATAGTCCAAGTCTTCTTCTCCATTTTTAGTGTATCTCTGTGGCAGAATTACAGTGCCACATACTGGTCTGGCATGTATACTACATCGTTTTGTGTTGGTTTTGTGGTTTCGTGTGGACGCAGATATTTCTTGAGACGAGGGGAAAAAAGATCGGATAGGCAAAGCTCTGGCTTCGTGTGGCCTAAATGTCTGTGGGGTTAACCTGGATGTGTCATTATTCAGGTAGCTACTGTAGCTATAAACATGTTGATAGATTAACTACCTTTAAACGGCAAAATCTCCTCCAAACTTGCATGACAGTAGCTGTGGCTGTAAGGAGACGCTCTAGCACCACTTGTGGTAGTACTTACAAAAGAGCACATACTTGCATTGTATTTTTGAATTATGATCTGACAGATATCAGAGTGCAACAATGGACAACACTGAGGTTGTGTAGCATGTGTGTTAGTGCAGCTTAGCTTAGTTGCACCCAAATTCACTCATTTTTGCTTACGCTTTCTCCATCTAGTGAACTACTGTACAGGTACAAGTAATTGCTATATAATAAAGAAGAAATAAGTGAGAGGTTTTGGACATAAATCAAAATTGCAGTGCTAGACAGTCAGTCCTGAAGATCAGATTTAAGCAAGAGATCTAGCATTTCTAGCATGTGAACAAAGCCTTAAGATGTGGTCACATTTACCTTTGCTGTGTGAACTATGTGGATCTTGTTTGGAAATGTTTTGTGAGGGAGAAAAATTTCCCCACACAGATTTCACTCATGTTCAAGTTTAGTTGTGTATACACCTTGCCGACCAACAGACGACAGGTGACAGCACCTTTATGTCG
>NW_015540994.1:9488-28895 GCF_001515605.1 Sinocyclocheilus anshuiensis | reverse complement strand
AAATTAAATCAATGAAATTAAAAATTTAATGTGACAGAACCTTTAGTCATTGCACATTAGTTTCTGATCAAGCTACAACAACCAACCTGTACTATCATTTCCAAGTTTGCAAATACACACATATGAACACTGTGTCACGGTTCGAAAGGGGCGAAGACTCAAGTGCAGGCAGAAGGGGTGTCTTAAACTGAGCATAGGGCAGCCACAAATCAAAGGCATGTACCGATGCCTATGTGAGACAAACGAGCCCAGAACAGAAAACACATGGAGCTTATAAGGGAGAGGCAATCAGGTAAACAGCTGGGTCAAATTAATCAATGAATAAGGTAATGAGAGATCAGGTGAGTGGAGTGAAGGTAAAGGAGTCCGTGAGGATGGGAAAGTAATTAGGAGGCAATATTACTGCAGTTTCCTGCTTCTCTGTAACTTGTGTTCTTTGAGTGTTTGTCTGAGACTGACATCTAGTAGACATTTCATCATCAGGGTTTCCCAATCCTAATCCAGGAGAGTCACTTTCCCACAGGGTTTAGTTTGATCTCTAATTAAACGCACCTGAATCAACTAGTCAAGGCCTTTGTGTTTACTTTAATAATAGTCGGGTCTGTGTCACGGCGCGGTAAGGGAACACACTGTGTAAACAAGGTTCTGGGTCCAAATGCAGGTTTTTATTAACTGCAGGGAAAAACAAAGTAAACACCAAAACAGAAACACAAACAGAGCTTAGAATCTGACCACAGGCTCAGAACAGAAAACGGAATCTGACACAATACAGCCACTTAGAGCTTGCATCAGTCACGTAACAACAATTAATAATCTGCCCAGAGAGGCGTGGGGAAGGAGTATAAATCAGGATGGGCAACAGCTGTGTGTGTGTGAGTAAGTGCACAGGTGAGTGGAGTGAAGGTAAAGGAGTCCGGGAGGATGGGAAATGGCGACCTCTGGTGGTGAGAGGGAGAAACACCAGACCCAGACCCCTGACAGGACCCCTCCTCTAAGGAACGGCTTCCAGATGTTCCCGTGTGCCCAACCAGGGGGACGGCAGAGCGGGGGTGGAGTAGGGGGAGGGATGGGGGGCCCATGTCCGTGTGATCGAGTGGGACCTGGAGACTGGGGCAGAGCCGGCGGGATGGGGATCCAGGGCAGAACCAACGGCCACCACAGTGGTGTGTGTGAAGCTGCCGCCTTGGAACGGGAAATGGCAGGCTCCGCTGCCTCGTGAGAACTGTGAGCGGACCCCGCCGCCTCGGGGGAACTGTGAGCAGACACCGCCGCCTCGGGGGAACTGTGAGCGGATACCGCCGCCTCGGGGGAACTGTGAGCGGGCACTGCCGCCTCGGGAGGGCCGTGAGCGGGCACCGCCGCCTCGGGAGGGCCGTGAGCGGGCACCGCCACTTCGAGAACATCGTGAGCGGGCCCCGCCGCCTCAGAAGGCTTGTGAGCGGACACCACGGACACCGCCGCCTGGGGGGAACTGTGAGCGCTTTGTGAGCGGACCCCGCCGCCTCGGGGGAACTGTGAGCGGACACCGCCACTTCTGGAGCTTTGCGAGCGGGCGCCGCCGCCTCAAGGGGATCCTGAGCGGGCACATCCACTTTGAGAACATTGTGAACAGACCCAGCCGCCTCGGGAGGATCATGAGTGGGCACCGCCGCCTCGGAAGGCTTGTGAGCGGGCACCATCGCCTCCCTCACCGACGGATCCTCCACACTGCGTCTCAGCCCGGGATGTTCAGAGAATGACCCCCAGAACCTAGAAGTGGCCGGCACGACCTGAGGAGGTTCTGGAACGGAAGCCCAGACTGGGAGGGGGCACCCTCCAGCAGTTCCACCTCCCTTAAATAGATGATGTGGTCGACCATCTCCCAATAGGACCACGTATCTAGCTCCCCCAGCACCTCCCAGTTGACGGGCTCGTCCAGGCCCGCTAGAAACAGGTGGATGAGGGTGTTCTCCTCAAGCCCTAGCCCCTGGCCTGCATCGAAGAGGTCCTCGGCGTACAGCCCAAAGGGGCGATTTTCTTGTGGGCAGGGATGCGGCCCATTGGCAAGGGTATGGATCCTCGGTCGTCCGGGAGCTGGGTATAAAAAAATCCCCATCGCCGCTGAGTCTTCAAAGGGCTCGTTTGTACTGTCACGGTTCGAAAGGGGCGAAGACTCAAATGCAGGCAGATGGGGTGTCTTTATTTATAACTCACAAAAAAACAAACAAAAAACATAACTGAAACCACCCAGAAGGGGAAAAAGCCAGAGTAACATAAATGCTCACCACTGTGTAAACAAGGTTCTGGGTCCAAATGCAGGTTTTTATTAACTGCAGGGAAAAACAAAGTAAACACCAAAACAGAAACACAAACAGAGCTTAGAATCTGACCACAGGCTCAGAACAGAAAACGGAATCTGACACAATACAGCCACTTAGAGCTTGCATCAGTCACGTAACAACAATTAATAATCTGCCCAGAGAGGCGTGGGGAAGGAGTATAAATCAGGATGGGCAACAGCTGTGTGTGTGTGAGTAAGTGCACAGGTGAGTGGAGTGAAGGTAAAGGAGTCCGGGAGGATGGGAAATGGCGACCTCTGGTGGTGAGAGGGAGAAACACCAGACCCAGACCCCTGACACACTGTATATGTGTGAAAGAAGATTTGCAGTACCGCATGCTTACACATAGAAACACACATATAATTTATTTTTCATTTTCACAGTGATATTCTTCATGAAGAATAATCTCAAATTGGATCTGCACTGTGATTTTTTTTTTTTTTTTTTAATTATCTGTGAAGCCTGGTCTTTTGGAGCAAAGTAATTTTAAAGTTATGAAGCAAAAATAATGGCCCTCATAGCTGCTGAGGTTCTATATCTCTGTGTGGTTTTAATGTTATCTCTTCCTGTAAGTGCTTGACGTTTCCTGACCTTCAGCCAGGGTGTAAAGAAAGTTTGCTATTAATCTACTGTCCACAGCACTGTTTTTATGCACTAGTCATGGCAGATGCATCACTTTGGATAGAACGATATTTACGTCGAAACTCAAGACACCTGTCTCCATGAAAAAGCCATGACAGTGTGCCACTGTTTATATATGTAATTTATTTATGATTATTCAGACACAATTTGCACATGCAAATACAGTAGTGTTTTCTTTGTAGGACTTTTTTTGCACTAAGTGTAAATAGTGTTAATGTCATTTATACAAATAAATAGTGCAAGACACTATATATTTAGGCATTTACATGTATTGGGAAAACTCTCCATGCCATTCTACAAGCAATTTTGTAATTTTGTCTGGCTCAACCAGACAATGATGGGTGGAGTTAGTTTAAATAGCTTTTGCCAACATGGCAGGCTATTTGCACTTAGTTTACATTGACACTCCATATTAATTAATGTTAATTCTTTATTTACCAGTGCGTCTTAACGTAAGCATCCCTATTAATTTTGGCTATAATTAGGGTGAGGGGCTCCGTAACAGTTAAGACCTGATCAGAACGATCGGCAACCACCCAGAACTCCTGAAAAAAGCATTCAGAACACATTTGCAACTGTTCCAGTGGACCTGTAACTCCATCCATCCTGTAACTCCATCCTCCATCCAGTTGGCTATTGTTGAATGTTGAATATTTTTAATTATAACAGTTCACTGATTATTTGTTGACAGTACTTTTCTACATCCCATATAAAAATATGGTTGTGCCCAAGTGTTACTTTGCTGTGAATTGCTAGTGAGAACAGCATTATTGATTGGAGAGCAAAAGTGAATTCTGCCTGCTGTTGAAATATTCACATAACATTAGGCAGGAGCAGATCTGCCAGAGGGCATTATTCACCAACAGTGAGCAGGTTTATTGCTTTCATAAAAAGAGCAAAGGTTCAAAATTGATTAATCGATCAACTGTTTTAAGAGGGGTGGCTGCAATTTCTGAGCACTTAGATAAAATCCACACACCATCAGATAAATGCAGAATCAGTAGCAGAAGACTTAGACACCACAATTACATCTTAATTGTTAAGGGAACTGTTTAGTAGCCTACATGACCTGCCTAGATCAGCTGTTTAGACCCAGTTTCAGGAGTTACTTGAACACTTTATTTGAGTGTCTGTCCAACGTCAACACAAAAAACAAGACACAGACACCACAAGAAAGATCAGTGGCCTGTAGCATGAAGTGAGATGAACAAACTCAGAGTTTCAGAGTAGGTTTAGAGCTGACAAAATCAAACAAATCCAACCTGGTTTAGATAAGGATTGGCGGGCTCATAAAGCTCGATATAAATGCTCTCTGTCAACTCAGAGTTTGAACCAGTTTGTTATTAACTCTAGAGCCTGAAAGTGTGACGTGTGCAGCAAACAGCCAATTACACGAAACGTGGAGAGCATCTGCAAAGTGTCAGTTGGATTCACTTCTCGTGAGAGTCAGCACAATTCACTTTTCTGCTGAAGATCAATAGATGTTGTTGTAAATAAATTTAAATGCATTTACAAGGCAGGAATAAACACTTCTGCTGCAGCAAAAGTTTGAGAAGGCAGCAGAAAAAAAATACGACTATGCAAAGAATCGATTGAATTTAATCATTTATATAGTTTCACACAGGGCTCAAACGGAAAACATAAGTTTGTTAAGTTTAGTCATTTTAAAAGTTGGATATATTAAAGCTTATCTATATGTACAGTCAAACCAAAATCTATACAACTTCAACATTTCTCACATTATATCACAGTTTATTCGCTATAGTTTAGAAAATGGTAATAAAATATGACAAGAACTCAGAGTTAAACTGTGTCAGAAGAAATTTGTCTTGATAATGTCAGATAACTTTGATCGAAAGGTATGTAATGGATTTCAATCAACCAAAAATTATTCAGCTGTTAAATTTAAGTACACAATTAGATAATACCAATTTAGGTCAACCAATTACCAAGCGTTGATTAATTTTGTTCAGTCTGTGGTGTAAAAAGGTTGCATTAGCAATTAAAGAAAAAACACTTAAGCAAAACATGGTCAGGTCAAAGTGTCTAAATATTTTTTGATCCCAAATTTTACTGGTAGTCCACTGTATTAAGATTTTTTGGGTATAATATGTCACAGCCCTATCGCTATCCTCACTTACATTTATGAACTATAGTGTCCTGCACCCTCTAGTAAATATAAAGAAATTATATCTGATGTCTGAATTTTTGATTTGACTGTATCTATATTTAATTTAAATGCAAAGATTAAAATTAATCGCCACTTCATATAATAATTTTATGAACTATTATAATTATTATTATATGATTATATGTTATAATAATGATAATATGTATTATTATTAATAATATTATAATTAATATTACTATAATTAATATAATTATATGAACATATTATAAGAAACTATTATAATTAATATAATATAAATATAATAAATAAGTAGCTACAAAAGTCTGACAAATTTGTCTCTAAAATTCTAACTGCATTGAATTGGCGCTAGAGATACAGGGGAGTGGCTTCATTGCATCAGATATGTCACTTTGCTCAAAGCTGAGTGGTCCAGTTTGGGTTTGCGATCTCTAACCCAGAATAAAACCTGCTCCGGAGCAGGGTAGCTGTGTTGCGTACCGACGTCATGTCTGGAGCTGTTCACATCATGCCTGATACTCCAGGGTCTGCTAACGTCATGCCTACCAAGCCAAAGACTGCTCTCGTCATGCCTGCTACTCCAGAGCCTGCTCACATCATATCTGATATACCAGGGCCTGCTCATGTCATGCCTGCCAAGCCAAAGCCTGCTCTCGTCATGTCTACTACTCCAGAGCCTGCTCACATCATGTCTGATACACCAGGGCCTGCTCACTTCATGCCTGCTAAGTTAAAGCCTGCTCTCGTCATGCCTGCAACTCCTCATGTCATGTCTGCTAGACCAGGCCCTGCTCACGTCATGCCTGCTACTCCAAAGCCTGCTCGCATCATGCCTGCCAAGTCAAAGCCTGCACACGTCATGCCTGCTATGCCAGAGCCTCTTCACGTCATGCCTCCCAAGCCAGGGCATGATCACAAGATGGCTGCCTCTTAAGAGCATCTTCACAAAATGGCTGCTACTCAAGAGCCTCGGTGGCCGTCTTGTGGAGAGGCTCTTGAGATGAGATGAGATGAGATGAGATGAGATGGCTGCCATGCTTGATTCCCCGTCCAAGATGGCTGCCATGCCTGAGCCTCGCCACGCCACAGCTGTCACGTCAGAACCATGTCATGGCTGCCATTCCTGAGTCTCGACCCATCATGACTGCCATGCCAGAGCCTACAGTCAAAATGGCTGCCACGCCAGAGACTTGTCATGCCATGGCCACCTTGCCAGAACCCTGTCTTGCCATGGATACAATGCAAGTTTCCCCTAAGGATTTTTTTTGGGGGGCTATAGTAACTGAGCTCCAGTGGATGCAGAACTTGGGCCAGGACTGACAGCCTTAACACTCTCAAGCCCGCCAGGCATCCCACTGTCTACTGCACTGCCCGTGATGGCGGTTGCCATTTTGAGTATTTAGGCTGCACACTGTGCTCCTGAGGCCTCTCCTGTTCATGAGTCTGTCCCAGAGGCCTCAGCAGAAATTATTCCGTTTGCATCATGGTCGTTATTTCCTGCTGCTTTAATCTTGCTGTAGTGCTATAAAAATAAAGGCGACTTGAGTAGGTTAAAGGTGAAATAACACACACAGTTTCGGCCAATCTCATGTTATCTTGAGTACCTATAGTGTAGTATTGCATCATTCACATCTCCGAAGAGTCTTCAGTTTTATCAGATTTATAAAGAAAGATACAGCTTAACGATTCTCTCCAAAACAGCCGAGCTACTGAAGGCGAGCCGTGGGATTGGCAACAAACACAGACATTTGATGCAGTTTTACAGCACTTACTAGTCATGACCAGGATATTTTAATGCTGGGACTGCTCCGTCTTTCAGTATCAAACGATGTGCAAATCCTGTGTCAGAATGTACCTTGTTATAAAACATTAGTCACCGAATTACGGGAACAAACAAACACGCTTGTGAAACTCCATTGCTGCCCCGGAAAAACAAACTGCATCTACTGTTCACATAACACTGAATATGCTATCTTTTCCTCACATCCAAAAACACACAATCTTTAGAGACATTCATCTCGAGCAAGATGATTTCCGAACCATGAACGAAACGCGTTGAGCGGCATGCTCCTGCTCTCGCTTGGGTCGCTCACAGTGTAAATAACTCGGAATGCATGAAATAGCATTAGGGTCCCTTTAGTGCAGCATATTGCAGCAACAAGCATGTTGCCACTGACAACAGATAAGTATGCCAATGGTTGCACAAACTAGCACATGCATTTAACTGAAAACAACTAAATGAGCCTAAGCAACATGGATAACCTTGGCAACACGCATGTTGCCAATAACCTGAGAGCATTAAAAGGAACTTGGCTTGTGAAGACTTTCGAGAGAGTGAAACATAGCAGCTGTGACGTGGATGCTTGATCTCTTGATATCCTTCTTGGGGATGAAGTTCCCATCTGAACTTGTTCTTTAGTCAGTCACATAACTCGTGGAGTCCATGTCAATGAATTAGCGATGTGTGAAGTAATGCTAACTCGGTCACTTCCGAATCAGGCAGCTTATGATCAATGCGGTGAATTCACATATTCAAGTTAACGAACTTGAATGAATCGGAGCTGAGTCCATTGGGGAAACGAATTCCACTCGCTAAATTCCCGATTCCTAGTGATGGTGTTTTGCCTGCCGAATTCTCCATTTAATTAGCTGTTGAGCAATGAGGACCTTATATATGAGTGCTGTGATGGGTGTCACATCCCTATAGGTAGATGTGGATCAGCTGATGGTCAGCTGATGCGAGCCTGACTAACGTGACCTGCCAGAACTGACGCTATGCTATGATTTCTGTCTTCTCATTAGTTGGTACATGTCATGTGACACTTATTGTTTGATATAAGTAGCCCTCATGTTGCCATTGTTCCTTGTCTAGCTTTGTATTGTGTACCTGCTGTTGGTGAGTTGTTTCTGTTCTAATCGAGTCTGTTCAAGCCAAGTCTGTTCAGGTCATGTCAAGTCTTTGTTTGGATTTTGGACTTTACTATGTTTCAATAAACTGCACATGGGTTCATCTGAACTTGCCTACAGTGGACTAATCATTACATTCCTTCACAAAAGCTCTGCTTATCAGAAAGACCTTCAGCTAATGCAGATGGTAGAAGAGATATGCATCTCCCCCTTAAATGCTTTAAAAAAGTCACTTAGCTTATTTGTCTCACATTATTTTGATATTTTCACTTACTTCAACATTGTGAAAATTAGACTGCATTATCGTTAACAGCTCTTTGGTCTTCCATTAAGTAAAATGTGCTTACAGCGATCAAACTGTCAGTTGTCTGGATGTTTGCAGGTTTGTTATGTCTGTCTCCCTAATGTGTCATGGGTGTGGTAAGAGCTGGTGGACAGTGTTGACTAACAGCACTCATCAACTTTCAGCCACCTCACCTGCTGCTTGTTCCCTTGCGTATTTGCATTGGGTGTTTATCAGATCGTCTTGCTCAGTGGAGTGCATGTTTCTGTTACATGTTCCTTGTTAGTTCCAGTAGTTACCCATGTATGTTTCCATGACGATTAATCACCTTTCCCTGTCCCATGTTAGCCCCTTGTTATCTTGTGTATTAAAACCCCAGTATTTTCCCATGTTCTTTGTCAGGTCTTGTCCATTGTTGGATGTATTGTCGGTGTATTGTTAATGTGGCCGTGGAACTTGGCCCAACACAGGTCTCAACGCTTCCAAGTCTGGTAGCCTCTAGTCTGGTGCTCTCAGCGCATTCAAATCTTGTGGTCCTGAGTTCAGTGGTCCCAAGTCCAGTGGTCTCAGCACATTAAAGTCTGGTGGTCTCAGCACTTCTTCACCTGTTGGTTCCATGCCAGTAGTCTAAGGTCCTACTGTCATCGCCTGCACTTCCTATCATGCTACACCCATCTTATGAGTTTGGGCTGCACACATTTGATCTGCTCCTCCCGAGGTGGTGGCATCTGCTACAGCTTCTCCTGAGACGACAGCACTTGCTCTTGAATTCTCTGTCTGCTTTGACACAATCACGGAGGTTGTCCCTGAACTCTTTGTCTGCTTTGAAATGACCATAGAGCTCGTCCCTGAACTCTTTCATACCTTCATAACTCTGAACTCTCTGAGCTTCCTGACACAGCCATTGATGTCGCCAAAAACTCTCTGTGCTCTGTTTCAGTTTGGCCCTGGTGGTTTCCAGCTTCACCAGCTCCACCATGTTCTCCTGCTCCTCCAACTCCACTCTGTTCTCCTGCTCCGTCAGCTCCACCATGACTTTCTGCTCCGCCTTGGTGGTCTCTAGTTCCATCAGCTCCACCTTGCTGATCTCCATTTCCATCAGTTCTGCTTGGTGGTCTCCTGCACTTTCTGCTCCACCTTGGTGACATTCAGGTCTGCTTGCTCCACTTTGGTTGTCTCCTGCATATTCTGCTTTGCCATGGTGGTCTTCTGCTCCACTGAGGTGGTCTTCAGTCCTGTCTGCTCTGCCTTGTTGGCCTAAAGATCCACCTGCTCCACCATGGTGGTCACCAGTTCTGTCTGCTCTGCTGTGGTGGAGCAATGCTCTCAAGCTCCGACTGCTCTATCCTGGGGGTGTCCGGCTACACATCTGCTACACCTTGGTGGTTTCCTGCTCTGCCGGCCCACCCTGGTCTTCTGTTCTTCCAGCTCTGCTTGGCCTCTGGCTCTGCTGGCTCCACCTTTGCTGGTCTGCCCAGGCTTTCTGAACTGCCGACTCCACCTTGATTTGCAGGTATCACAAGCCTAGCCCTCCATCCCTCCCCTTGTCCACTTCTGCTTCACCACCTTCCTGGACCCATGGTTGTTTTTTGCTATTGTTTGGAGTGTCTGGAGTTCGCTCCTTAAGGAGATGTACTGTGTTTATTATACCTACTCTTGGGTCTTGCTGTTTTTCCATGAAATTACATGGATTTAGCAGGTGCAGCGAATTTACAGGATTATCTCACTTGTCATGAGGCTTGTCTAGCTTGCCCAGATGAGAGCTGCTGGGCCTAGGCTTAGAACAGGGGTGGGGAACGTTGATCCTGGAGGGCCACTGTCCTGCAGAGTTTAGCTCCACCCCTGAAAAAAAAAAAATACCTACCTGTATCCCGAAGACCTTGATTAGTTTGTTCAGGTGTGTTTAATTAGGGTTAGAGCTAAACCCTGCAGGGACACCGGCCCTCCAGGATCAACGTTCCCCACCCCTGGCTTAGAGTCTAGAAGAAAGCGAAACTGTACCAGACAGAATGAAAGATTCATAACTGTCAGGCTGCAGGGGACTAATAGGGTTAGAAACAGATTGGGCAAAAGCAACCGTTTTAGCCTTGGCACTATTTTTCTGCTTCCAAGCCTTACAATCAACTGTTCAAAATGTTTGATTTGTGAATTTTTGATTTGCCAAACACCACTTTTTTCAAGGGACCCTTTTTCATGTGTGCAAACTCAACAAAAGTTTGATTGAGCTACACATTCAAATGCAACAAAGAATCCAGATCTACCTCTTTGAATTGTGGCACAAATGTAATGTTTTGTCACATCAGAGTTTGAGTGAGTCTCAACAGGAAGACTGACATTGGGAAAGTGGCACACATGGGGAAGTGGCAGTTTGTACATTAGAAGGGGAACACTACATTTCACATAACTTTACACTATTAACAAATGTATGAACACGTAACCCAACCCCTGCCCCTACCTACCATTTGTCAATAAAACACAGGATATAACAGAGAGATTCAACTACAGTCATAATTTATTAAAAAATTTAAATATTCCAAATTTTCTGAGGCAAAACAATTGATTTGTGAGAGGAACAGATGCAATCACCATCTCCATCCGCCATAAAGCTCAGATCCTGTGTGAAGTTTGTGCACAAATACAAAAATTGCCGAAGAAAGAATCGTAAGGAAAGAATCCACCATTGTCCCTGCAATGATGATGGCTGCGGCGGCGGTGTCTTGGGATAATGCTTCTATGGTCCATACAGCTTGTGTTGAGTGTTTGTCAGGTCATCTTGTCCAGTGAAATGTATGTTTAGAGTATTCACTCTAGCTCTGGTCTAGTAGGAATTTCTTTTGTTCCTGTTTTTGCTCCAGTTTCCTTTTGATGTTCTGGTGAGATGGACCTCTGCAGTTTGCACTACTGTTTACATCTGCCTCATCTGCTTATCTGACTCCACCCAACAAGAAGTCAGCCATGTTAGATGGAATGTACAATTTTTACATTTTCCAACACTGTTGAGAGGGGCTTACAATAGCTAAAAACGAATTTTGTACATTTATAGAAACAGCAAAATCAGTTAAAATATATTGCAGACTAATCCTACATGACTAATCATTAAAAGATCACAATTTAAACACCCACACAATCTTATTCTTAATTAAAGATTCAGCATTATATAGTTCTTTGACATGTATGATCAGTTTCAGATTTTTCACTAGAATGGTTTGTTTTCTCAAATAATGAACTGTAGCCTGGCACAAACCGGCTGTGACTTGAGAAACGAATGGCAGTGGTGGGCCGTCAGGGTCAGCTGGGCCATCTCTGCTGGCCCTATAAAAAATAAAATTGTGTGAAAAATGTTTTTATTGATTATTTAGGTATCATTTTCATTTGTGTAATGTCCACAAAACTGCCTATGAATAGTGTAACACAGAGGCAGTGGCGTTAGGATCCATGTGCAGCTTTATTAGTTCACAAGGCAGGTCATACAGGCATAGATCGGTAACTGGTGTTAGACACAACGAAGGCTGGGCAGAATCGTAATCAGTATTCGTGATCAGGGTCGAGGCAGGACAAACAATAGCATGAATCAAAAAGGCAGGCAGGGTCAGAATAGGTAGGCAGCAAGCAATCGTAAACGGGTAAACAGTCCAGGTAATCAACAGGTATTCAACACAGGGAAAAACGCTCAGAGATGTCTGCAAGGCAAAACAAGACTTCGCAATGAGAGCAGGGAAGGCACAGTTTAAATAGACCGGGCAATAGGAAACACCTGTGCAGGTGATTAGTCTCTAGCACGGGGCATTGTAGGAATTGGAGTCCGAAAGGATCGCTCAGTATTCCGGTGACGGTTCCCTCTGGTGGTGATCGGAGGGAGCCACAGAGGCTGAATTCGTGACAGAGCCCCCCCCCCTCCCGTGAGCGGCTCCTGATGCGCAGAGGCAGATGACGCCGGGGTCTTCCGCGGGGTCTCGGGGCAGGTCTATCCGGGTGGTCTCTGTGAAAGTTTGTGGTAAGCGAGGGATCCAGAATATCCTCTGCATTGACCCAGGACTGTTCCTCCGGACCGTACCCCTCCCAGTCCACTAGGTACTGGATCATTCTGCCCCGGTGACGAGAGTCCAGAATTTCCCGAACTCGGCACGCCTCCTTGCCGTCTATGGTGATGGGAGGGACTCTCTGGTCACCAGCCTCCTCCTGGTCCTCTGCTCCTCTCGGACCACCAGAGGGCTTTAGCAAAGAGACATGAAAAGTGGGTCAGATACGATAATGGGCAGGCAAAGCCAAACGGAATGAAACAGGAGTTATTTGTCTGAGAATTTTGAATGGACCCACGTACCTAGGACTGAGCTTCTTGCAGGGTAACCGGAGACGAAGATCCCGAGTGGACAACCAGACCCACTGACCCGGCTGATAGTTGGGATTGGTGCGCCGACGGCGATTAGCTTGTTCCCTTGTTCGATGGACTGCTCTCTGGAGATGAACATGAGCCTCATTCCAAGTCTCCTCGCTTCGTTGCAGCCATGAATTAACGGCCGGAAGTTCTGATGGTTCTCTGGACCATGGGAATAATGGGGGTTGGAAACCCAGGACACATTGGAATGGGGTGATACCTGTCGCAGGTTTGCGGAGTGAATTCTGAGCATACTCGGCCCATAGTAAGTAGCGGCTCCAGTCGGTCTGATTGCAATGGCAGTATGATCGGAGGAAACGAGTGAGTTCTTGATTAAGACATTCCACCTGATCGTTCGACTGTGGGTGATACCCGGAGGTGAGACTGACATTGATGTTGAGTTGTCGGCAGAAAGCTGACCAGACTCGGGAGGTGAACTGAGGGCCCCGATCAGAGACCACGTCCTCAGGAAGGCCGTAAAACCTGAACACGTAGTTGCATAGGACCTCGGCTGTCTCAAGAGCAGTGGGTAGTTTGGGTAGAGGAATCAGGCGGCAGGCCTTGGAAAAGCGATCGATAACAGTGAGAATGGTAGTGTGACCCTGTGAGGCAGGCAGATCCGTTATGAAGTCGATGGCTATGTGGGACCAGGGACTTTGTGGGATGGGTAATGGTTGTAGGAGACCAGCAGGCAGTTGATGAGGGGATTTGGTTATGTTGCAAGTTGCACAGTCTCTGATGAAGGCGATTGTCTCTGCTTGTACAGTGGGCCACCAGAAGCGATTATTTAATAACTGAGGGGTTGCTGCTATACCTGGGTGTCCGGAGCCGGGAGTTGAATGAACTAGCTGAATGACTCTTTGTCGTAGAGCTTGCGGTACATATGTGAGATTAGGTGGGGTTTCGGCTGGAGGTGGTTCGGTGCCCTGGGCTTCTGTGATCTCAGTCATGATGTCCCATTGTACGGGTGCGAGAATGATGGTAGACTGAATGATGGAGTCGAGATAGGGCATCCGCCTTAGTGTTTTGAGAGCCTGGACGGTAGGTTATTCTGAAATCGAATCTGGTGAAGAATAGTGACCATCTTGCCTGTCTGTGATTGAGTCTCTTGGCTGATTTCAGATATTCCAGATTGCGAATTCTGCCCGGCGACGAGAGTCCAGAATCTCCCGAACTCGGTACGCCTCCTCGCCGTCTATGGTGATGGGAGGGACTCTCTGGTCACCAGCCTCCTCCTGGTCCTCCGCTCCTCTCGGACCACCAGCGGGCTTGAGCAAAGAGACATGAAAAGTGGGTGAGATACGATAATGGGCAGGCAAAGCCAAACGGAATGAAACAGGAGTTATTTGTCTGAGAATTTTGAATGGACCCACGTACCTGGGACTGAGCTTTTTGCAGGGTAACCGGAGACGAAGATCCCGAGTGGACAACCAGACCCACTGACCCGGCTGATAGTTGGGATTGGTGCGCCGATGGCGATTAGCTTGTTCCCTTGTTCGATGGACTGCTCTCTGGAGATGAACATGAGCCTCATTCCACGTCTCCTCGCTTTGTTGCAGCCATGAATTAACGGCCGGAAGTTCTGATGTTTCCCCGGACCATGGGAATAATGGGGGTTGGAAATCCTCAAAGGCGACCTTCATGGCAAGAAGTTCTCGGTTGCCCACATCGTAATTCTGCTCGGTGGGATTGAGTTTGCGGGAATAGAAGGCGCAGGGATATAATTTAGGCGGGTTACCATGTCATTGAGAGAGAACTGCCCCAATGCCCATGCTGGATGCGTCCACCTCCACAATTAACTCTCGTTCTGGGTCGGGATGGTACAAGATAGGTGCGGTAGTAAATCTCTCCTTGAGGGCCTGGAAGGCTGAACGGGCTGCTGAGGACCATTCGAAACCCCATCCTCAGGAAGGCCGTAAAACCTGAACACGTAGTTGCATAGGACCTCGGCTGTCTCAAGAGCAGTGGGTAGTTTGGGTAGAGGAATCAGGCGGCAGGCCTTGGAAAAGCGATCGATAACAGTGAGAATGGTAGTGTGACCCTGTGAGGCAGGCAGATCTGTTATGAAGTCGATGGCTATGTGGGACCAGGGGCGTTGTGGGATGGGTAATGGTTGTAGGAGACCAGCAGGCAGTTGATGAGGGGATTTGGTTATGTTGCAAGTTGCACAGTCTCTGATGAAGGCGATTGTCTCTGCTTGTACAGTGGGCCACCAGAAGCGATTATTTAATAACTGAGGGGTTGCTGCTATACCTGGGTGTCCGGAGCCGGGAGGTTGACAACGGCTCGCACCTTCTTGTCGTCCATGGCTACCCCTCCCGAACTGATCACGTACCCGAGGAATGATACTGTCTCTTGGTGAAACTCACACTTCTCGGCTTTGGCATATAGCTGGTGGCTGATGAGACGTTGTAATACCGCCCGGACATGCTTGACATGATCCTCGTACGAATCTGAGAAAATTAGGATGTCGTCAATGTAAACAATGACCCAGCGATTTAACATGTCTCTGAATACATCATTGATGAAGGCCTGGAACACTGAAGGACTGTTGGCAAGCCCGAACGGCATAACGAAATACTCGTAGTGCCCAGTTGTGGTAGAGAACGCAGTCTTCCATTCATCACCCTCACGGATGCGAATGAGGTTGTAAGCACTGCGCAGATCCAGCTTGGTGAAGTATCTTGCCTTTCGGAGCTGTTCCAGAGCTGCAGGGACTAGGGGCAAAGGGTAGCGAAACTTTACGGTGATGTCGTTGAGTCCTCGGTAATCTTAGCTGTCGGCAGAAGGCTGACCAGGCTCGGGAGGTGAACTGGGGACCCCGATCAGAGACCACGTCCTCAGGAATGCCGTAAAACCTGAACACGTAGCTGCAGAGGACCTTGGCTGTCTCAAGAGCAGTGGGTAGTTTGGGTAGAGGAATCAGGCGGATGTCGTCAATGTAAACAATGACCCAGCGATTTAACATGTCTCTGAACACATCATTGATGAAGGCCTGGAACACTGAAGGACTGTTGGCAAGCCCGAACGGCATAACAAAATACTCGTAGTGCCCAGTTGTGGTAGAGAACGCAGTCTTCCATTCATCACCCTCACGGATGCGAATGAGGTTGTAAGCATTGCGCAGATCCAGCTTGGTGAAGCCTTTCGGAGCTGTTCCAGAGCTGCAAGGACTAGGGGCAAGGGGTAGCGAAACTTTACGGTGATGTCGTTGAGTCCTCGGGAATCAATGCAAGGACGGAGACCTCCATCCTTCTTCTTAACAAAGAAGAATCCAGCAGAGGCAGGTGATGTGGAAGGTCTGATAAAAGACTTAGCGAGTTCCTCCTCAATATAGGACTTCATAGCCTCAGCTTCAGGTTGAGATAAGGGGAAAACCCTCCCCTTGGGAGGATGTGAACCAGGTTGGAGCTCGATGGCACAGTCACTCATGCGATGAGGCGGTAGTTGAGAAGTTTTTATCTTACTGAAGGCCTCCACGAGATCGTGGTATTCAGCAGGGAGCTGACAAACAGGCGTGCAATCCCTCTCCTTTCTGACCGGAATAGCATTTATCGTGCAGCCCTAGTCCCAAACCTGTATTAATTTCTTTCTTGTGCTGAACACAAAAGAAGATATTTTGAAGAATGGGAGTAACCAAACAGTAGCTGGTCCACACTGACTTTTACAGTATGAAAAAAACACCATGGAAGTCACTGTGGACCAGCAACTGCTTGGTTACCCACATTCTTCAAAAATAACTTTTATGTTCAACAGACGAAATAAACTAATTCAGGTTTAAAACAACTTGAGTAAATGATGGTATAAAAATGAAACACTATGAGAGAATTGAAAGACAGATGACAGAATTGTCATTTTTGGTGAACTATTGTTTTAATGTTAATAAAACCTAAATGTCTGCCATTCTTTTTTTATTTTATATTTTGTTAAGGTGTAAGAGGTGTTATGTTTCTGCACTCTTCCATTTTTAGCAAATTCAGAAAACTTTGTCTAAAACAATTTTTGTGATGGTTAGTATTTTTTGTGCTCTGTATGGAACATTAGTGCCTGTTTAAGTGATGTACTCCATTACTTGTGTTTGTTTTCAGACATGATAACAGACGTTTTATACATGTGCTACAACTTTTTGGCCTGTGCTACAAAACGTTCAACCTCTGTAGCACCAGTGCTATGCGAAAAAAAAGTTAATGTACAGCCCTGTAATGCCAACAAAGTTTTCTAGTCTATTCAAAAGAATGTTGTGGTCAATGGTGTCGAACGCAGCGCTAAGATCCAGCAGCACTAATAGAGAGATACAACCATAGTATCTTGGACAGAAAAGGGAGATTAGAGATCGGTCTGTAATTAACTAGTTCTTAGGGGTCAAGTTATGTTTTTTTGACGAGAGGCTTAATAACAGCCAGTTTGAAGGTTTTGGGGACATATCCTAATGACAATGACAAATTAATAATAGTCAGAAGAAGATCTATGACTTCTGGAAGCACCTGTATACTTGAAGCCTGCCCTCTGAGAAATACTGAAAATATTGTTATAAATTGTAGCAACACCTCCCCCTTTGCGTTTTGGATGTGGCTCATGTTTATAACAGTAATCTTGGGGGGTAGACTCGTTTAAAATAATGTAATCATCAGGTTTTAGCCAGGTTTCTGTCAAACAGAGCAATCTAGGTTTATTTTTCGTTAATTTAGCCACTGTATTGAATAAATACCTGGGGATGAAAAGCAATCAGATCTAGCAGTTTTTAATGCTTTTCTGTAGGACAGGGTACTTTCCCACCAAGCAATATGAAATACCTCTAAGTTTTGTTTTCCTCCAGCTGCGCTCTATTTTCTGGGCTGCTCTCAAGGGATCTAATATTCATTAAGCCAAGCTTTATCGTTCGTTTATCTGTATTATATCTGTTTTTTATTTGTTGAACATAAATTAAATTGTTACGTTTTTTGTATTTTCTAGTTCGGGGAACAGACACAGTCTCTATAGTGTGATATCTAGGTAAAAGGGTCTCTATGTGCTGAGAGTTAACTGATTTCTGTGACGTGAGGCGGCAAGCAGATGGTTGGTTTAGCTAGTCTGTCTGCTTCCTGACCTGGGCCCCAGTTAGTCAAGTACAAACTCTAAGACTATGTGTCATATTTCTAGACAGAAGAGTGGCACCACCCCAGGAGAGATGAAGATCATCTCTTTTCAAGAGGTCAGGTCTGCCCCAAAAACTCGTCCAATTGTCTATGACACCTATGTTATTCTGCGGGCACCACTTAGACATCCAGTGTTTCTGTTACATCATCAAGTTGTTCTGAGGTATTGGATATGCTAAGGAATTGAGATAAATAAGGAAGATTACTTACAAAGAAGTCTTTTGTGGTAGAAGTGATGGTTCTACCATTCTTGTAACAAGGAATAGAATTTACAGTTTTAGCTATATGAAGTTTGCATAAGACTACATAATGATCTGAGATATCATCGCCTGGCTGCATAATTTCAACACCACCAACATCAATTCCATGTGACAGTATTAAATCTAGAGGTCTGACATCATACTTGCAAGTTCACACACCTCTTTAATGTTATTTTTAGTGATCTCCGACTGGCGAAGTTGAACATCATTAGCGCCGGCGTGAATAACAATCTTACTGAATTTTCATTTAGCATTAGCCAGCACTTTTCAATTTGCCAAGATGTCAGGCGCTCTGGCTCCCGGTAAACATTGGACTATGGTGGCTGGTGTCTCTAGTTTCACGTTCCGTACAATAGTATCACCAATAACTAGACCACTTTCATCAGGTTTCTCAGTGGGTCACTGAGTGGGGAGAACCTGTTTAATGTTTTGATCAGAACGGAAGAGTGGTATTTTGACCCATAACTATGCCGCCTCACAGTCACCCAGTCGCCCTGCTGCAGGGGCTCTGCAACCAGAACCAGACAATGTAAAGGACTCCCTGAGCTAGTTGCATCCAAAGCCGTATCTAGAGCCCTCACATTCTTACTGTTCTCAATTAAAGGTTGGATGCGTGTCTCTAATTCTGAAATCTTCTCTGTCAGCCTAACTATTTCCCTGCATTTATCACATGTGAATCCCTCGTCGCCGACAGAGAGAGCTAAACTATACATTTGGCAAGCGGTGCAAACAACAATAGCAAGATTAGAAGCCATTACTCACCGTGATTGATGAATGACTTACCACTGTTGTTTGATGAACTTGTGAAAAAAACAGAGTGAGAGAGAAAAGAAACGGAGCGAGAGAAAAAAAAAAGAAAACGGCAATAGACGCAAATGGAAACGCGAATGACAAGCTAACCGGCTAACGAATGCTAACGCACTGCACTCGTGGTTTTAGAATAAAAGCGAATGATCAAATTAATCAGATGAGGTTGATAGATAATATCAGAAATATGGTGGGAATTAAGTTATATTTTATCACTTTAAACAACAGAGAGTGATCTAATGAACGGCTACGCGCTGCTAGTGCGCTGCACTCGCGGTTTTAGAATAAAAGCGAATGATCAAATTAATCAGATTAGTTTGATAGATAGAAATAGATAGATCAGAAATATGGTGGGAATCAAGTTTTATAAGTTTCAAATATTTTATCACTTTTAACAACAGTGTAGCGAATCAGCTCAAAGGGGAAATATGAATAATTAATCATAACTAGTTATAATTAATTATAAATATTTAGATCCGCTGTAAGTATTTACTTGACCTCTCAGGGTCAACTGTCTGTCAATTCTAAGAA
>NW_015540994.1:7705-8507 GCF_001515605.1 Sinocyclocheilus anshuiensis | reverse complement strand
AAATTGTCTATTTCTGCATCTAAATGTGTCATTGTGAGTTTCCTTTGCAAAAACAGGCTTTATAAAACACATTAACCCCAGAATCCTACATTACTCTGTGCCATAAGCACTTTAATTGATTATTGATTGAATTATGTTTCATTTTTATGTTTTTCTAAGTAGTAATATACAAAATGGCATAAGCGAATTGGACCAAATTTCTCATATTGTGATTTCTACACTCAGTTTAATTCTTTCAGGATGCTCAAGACTGTCTACATTATAATATATATCTGGTCTATAACAATCTAAAATATAATCCATATCCTCCAGCTTTATATAATTCCATTTATATGCATTCTGTATTGGGATACTGATTCACAGCATCCTCTCACCTCATCAGTTGACTCGTTCCTGTATCCAGCTCATCTCTCTGACAATATCCTTGCATCCCTAGACCAGAGCAGAGCTAATTCGCTAGCCGGCAGCTATCTCTAACATTCAAACAAACAAACAGCGTCAAACAAACACATATCAGTTCATCCACACAGC
The DNA here is from genome assembly GCF_001515605.1 of Sinocyclocheilus anshuiensis. Lineage (NCBI taxonomy): Eukaryota > Metazoa > Chordata > Actinopteri > Cypriniformes > Cyprinidae > Sinocyclocheilus > Sinocyclocheilus anshuiensis. The sequence goes on along the minus strand of NW_015540994.1, from coordinate 7,976 downwards.
ACTGTAATAATCCATGTATATTTACTGTATATTTACTGTATACTTACTGAAATGCATAATGTACTGTACTTTTCTGTCAGCAAACAGTGTATCAGATTGCTAGTATTGCTAACACGTTTCATAACAAAGAATAAGCTCTCAAACACACGGAGACTCGCTCCTAAAGCCTCCCCAGACGCGCGCTCATTCCTCTCCACGGCGCCGCGGAATGTTCTTCACCATATATAACTTGTAATACGATTATCATAGATTGATATAATCCAAGACGCGT
>NW_015540994.1:0-806 GCF_001515605.1 Sinocyclocheilus anshuiensis | reverse complement strand
GGAGACTGACATTGATGCTGAGCTGCCGGCAGAAGGCTGACCAGACTCGGGAGGTGAACTGAGGACCCCGATCAGAGACCACGTTCTCAGGAAGGCCGTAAAACCTGAACACGTAGTTGCCGGCTGTCTCGGCTGTCTCAAGAGCAGTGGGTAGCTTGGGTAGAGGAATCAGGCGGCAGGCCTTGGAAAAAACAGTGAGACAGATCTGTGATGAAGAAGTCGATGGCTATGTGGGACCAGGGGCGTTGTGGGATGGGTAATGGTTGTAGGAGACCAGCAGGCAGTTGATGAGGGGATTTGGTTATGTTGCAAGTTGCACAGTCTCTGATGAAGGCAATTGTCTCTGCTTGTAGAGTGGGCCACCAGAAGCGATTATTTAATAACTGAAGGGTAGCTGCTATACCCGGGTGTCCGGAGCCGGGAGTTGAATGAACTAGCTGAATGACTCTTTGTCGTAGAGCTTGCGGCATGAGGTTAGGTGGAGTTTCAGCTGGAGGTGGTTCGGTGCCCTGGGCGTCTGTGATCTCAGTCATGATGTCCCATTGTACGGGTGCGAGAATGATGGTAGACGGAATGATGGATTCCTGACTGGGAGACAGTGTGGATGATTCGTAGAGTCGAGATAGGGCATCTGCCTTAGTGTTTTGAGAGCCTGGACGGTAGGTTATAGTGAAGTCGAATCTGGTGAAGAACAGTGACCATCTTGCCTGTCTGTGAGTCTTTTGGCTGAGTTCAGATATTCCAGATTGCGGTGATCGGTCAGTACAGTAAAGGGGTGTTTGGCTCCCTCGAGCCAGTGACGCCAC
>NW_015540993.1:0-534 GCF_001515605.1 Sinocyclocheilus anshuiensis | reverse complement strand
TGCTAGTAACTTGTTAATCATGCTAACGACATGCTAGTCACTTGTCAATCATGCTAGCAACATGGTAGTAGCATGCTTATCAGGCTAGAAACATGCTAGCAACATGCTAGTAACTTGCTAATGATGCTAGCAACATGCTAGCCACTTGCTAATCATGCTACAAACATGCTAGTGACATGCTAGTAACAACATGATAGTAGCATGCTAATCATGCTAGAAACATGCTAGCAACATGCTAGTAACTTGCTAATCATGCTAATGACATACTAGTCGCTTGCTAATAATGCTAGCAACATGCTAGTCACATGTTAATCATGCTAGCAACGTGATAGTAGCATGCTAATCATGCTAGCAACATGCTAGTAACTTGCTAATGATGCTAGCAACATGCTAGTCACTTGCTAATCATGCAAGAAACATGCTAGCGACATGCTAGTAACTTGCTAATCATGCTAACGACATGCTAGTCACTCGTTAATCATGCTAACAACATGCTAGTCATGTTAATCATGCCAGCAACTTGATAGTAGCATA
>NW_015540992.1:217431-221200 GCF_001515605.1 Sinocyclocheilus anshuiensis | reverse complement strand
TTATCCGACGTGACGTCGAGAGTGACCGACTGAAAGGGAACAAGAATTTATCTAGAAAAAAAATATTTTTTTATTTAAATAAAACAAAAGAAATTAAATTATTTTAGTGATTAATGTTTAGTTAATGTATTCATTTTATTTATTGTTTGCTTTTTTATTTAATTTAAATGTAAATAATAAAGAATAATGTTAGTGTTAGTGGTGGTGGGTCAATCTCAGAAAACAGGATATGTGGAAATGAAAGTCATTTTTTATATTTTTTAATTTAAATGCAAAATAAAAAAAATAAAAAAATGCGATTATTAGTGGTAGTGGGTCATTCTCAGAAAACAGGACCATATATGAAAAAAGCATGTTTTTAATTTTATTGTAATTTAAATATATATTTTATATAAATATAAATTAAACATGTTCATTTTTAAAATACATTTTTATTTTATTTTACACGAGATAAATACATTTTTACATTTAAATATTGAAACCAAAATAGGACCACATATGGAAATATATGAAAAAACATGATTTTTAATTTAAATATATTTTTATATAAATATAAATTAAACATTTTAATAAAAAAACTTAAATAATTTACAATATTTTTAAATTTAAATATAGAAACAAAAAGTAATAAATGTAATTATTTTTGGTTATGAATCTTTAGTTAATAATTCTATTTAAGTACTAATTTGTTTTATTTATTTACTGTGTTTGTTTTTTTTTAATTTAATTTAAATTTAAATAGATAAAAAAAATAATTTTAGTATTAGTGGTGGTGGGTCTCAATCTCAGAAAACAGGACCATGTGTAGAAAATAAATTCAGGATTTAATTTAAATATAAAATGAAAAATTGTGTACTTATTTGTTTGTTTGTTTATTTGTGTATGTTTTATTTCATGTAAATGAAATAAAAATATATTAGCATTAGTGGTGGTGGGACAATCTTAGAAATCAGGGCCATGTGTGAAATAGAAAATAAGTATTTTATTTGATATTTTATTTTATTTCAGTTTACAAAGTTACTGCAGAACTAGAACAAGAAAATCACCTGACATTCTGATGAAAAATACAAACAAACATGGGGACACAAATGGGGCACAAATGACACTGTTTCATGAAAATGACCCTCACTGAGGTCTTCCCTGTCACTTCAGGGAATTCACGCGTTTCAACTGAAGTGTTTGAGTTCTGGAGTCTCGCTTGTGCGATGTTACGGCATGGGAGCGCTTTTGTCGTGCTCACCAAGGCGGAAAGCCACCGTTCTAGAGAGAGTAAGAGCGAGCGAGAGCTATTGAATCTGTGTTGCAGTGGGGTTTCAGTCCTGATACAAAAGATCTCTGTGTTATCTCCTGATTGGATTAGTTCGAAGCCTCATGATGAGTTGATTCAGTGGCTTGTCAGTGTCCGTTCATGATAGAAATCCCTACAGTTGCATTTTTAATCCATTGACATTTTGTTTAAGTGAGTGTCTTTGTATGTTAATACTGTATACATACAGTACATACATTTGTGTGTATGTACTGTATGCATCTTAAATATAAATAAAGGTTTATGTATATTCACCTTATTTTTTAACGTGGAAGTAAGCTGTTTTCTGTGAATGTGCGAGAAGAATAAATGGTAAAACTGTTTGTGCTACAAACCAGTGTGTTCATAATTAAGATAATACATTAAAATAATATGGTAAGAAACACCAGTTTGCAATTTCAAGCAGCTAAATGACCTGTTTTATACAGCTAAAAATAGCTGGAAGTGAATGAAACAGGAAGCCATACACATTAAATTTACAAATGGCCATGCCCACTCTTACGGGAAATATAAGGTAGATACCTTAAATATATCCTTCCCTTAAAAAAAGTTATGTAATGCATTATACATGAAAATGTATAATATACATTAAATATGAATTTAAATATGATATATATTTGATTTTAACAACTTTTGTTGTTAAACAAAGACAGAGAGAGAGAGTTTAAGAAAATAATACAAGTCAAATACTATTCTTATATATATATATATATATATATATCTTCCTGCCAGTTGATATATTTCCGATGTGATCTGCTGATGTCTGATGTCTCGTATGTAGTCTTAACCCATATTTAGTGAGAAAATAAGTATTTAATTGTTTTCAACAACTGTTGCAATTCTGCTACAGTGGGTCTCTGAAGGTTACAAATGTTTAGATATTTTTCCTGGTAAACAAGACAAAAATACTGATTAAGATTTTTTTTTTTTTTTTTGCATTATGACTTGTGTTGTTTTGCGGTATGGCTGTGTTGTTGTTCATTTAAAATTAAAAAAAAAAAAAGTCTAAAAGTAGATCACCTGTTTTTGGTTTGTAAACCGCCCAGAGCCTCAATATGGCTGAGGGGACTCCTCTCTGTGTCATCAGTTGGAAAGTTAAAGCTTTTTGGTGGAGGGTCTGTCTGTCACTTTGACTGTCTGTCACTCACTAGATGAGTATGGTGGGTGTCTCTCGTTCACTCTCGCTCTCTCCCTCAGTCTCTCTTTCTCTCTCTTTTCGTTCTCACTTAGTCACCACACCCATTGATCTTGTGAAAATGACAAAATGGGGGAATAATATGAGTCGATGGCCAGCATGCTCCTCTGTCCCTTCTCTCTAACTGCCTGCATCTTCAGCACCACTGCCAACAGCTGTGGGCCACTGAGCATAACAAGCAGGTGTGTGCGTGTGCATCTGTATTTATTTTTAAAGAGCTTTTTATTGAGCAGTCATGTGAATGAATGTGTGCATGTATTGGGGTGGATGAACATTTTCAGTGAAAGGATGGGATGAAAACAGTGCACCGGAGGAGATCTGGAGAGGAAATAGAGAGGAGTAAGAACATTGAGATGAGAGCGTGATGGAGAGCAGGGTTGAAGGGAGGGCACACAACAGAATTAAGGAGAGGATGTGTATTCCAGTGGGAGGAAGCCACACTTGCGGGACACGTTTGTTTTTGTTGAATTGAATGTTGTAGGGCACGCTTTATGCGTGACGGTCAGACTCTCTGTGGGTTAGTTTGACTTTAAGTGAGGTGTCTTGATTAGCAGTCATTGCATAACCTTTGCAATAATATCATCATCCTAAACAAAATTACCTCTTTTATTTAGTTATTTTTCATTGTTAAATATGGAAAATATTTACCAAAAATTACTGAAAATTAATTCTGTGCATTGCATTATCGTTCTGTGCAATAAATTATTCATTAAATCTCTTTTATCAAATGTGACACTACTATCGATAGTAATATTGAACATTTATTTAGTTAGTTTTTATTAAACATTTTAATGTGTCAGTTACATTTTAAATTCTGGTTTAAATTATTTGTGAATTAATCAGTACAATTGTGGAAGGACAATTAGTAATATTGTTTAACTAACTTTAAAAGTCAGAGGGGGGAAAAGGATTGATTGTTTTTAAATAGACACTAAGCCACTGAATGGTTTTACTGCACTGAGGTGGGTAGAGATCCCAAATAAATAAATAAATAAATACAATTTCATTGCATACTATGAAACAACACTTTTTTTCCCATATAAAGAAAAGGCAGAAAAGAAAATGAATTAATCAAAAAGCAAAATAATAAATGAATTAATTGTTAAAAATTGTAATAAATTAATTAATTAATATATATATATACAGTATATATATATACAGTATATATATATATATATATATATATGAATAGCTATAATATCTCTGTTTATCAATTTGCACTGGCTACCAATAGCTGCTCGCATAAAATTCAAGGCATTAATGTTTGC
>NW_015540992.1:210183-216625 GCF_001515605.1 Sinocyclocheilus anshuiensis | reverse complement strand
AGTTAAAGTGTGAGAGTATACATACAATATCCATATGTATATAATTTTAATGCTATAGCCTTTGTGTATATATTTAAAGATGTGCATCTTTAAGCATGACAGTTGAAATGAAATGGTAACACTTTAAAATAAGAGTCCATTTGTAGCATTAAGATTAATGAAAGCTGTGTAAGTATTGTTCCTTGTTAGCGTGTGTTAATTGCAACATTTACTATTACTATTATTATTATTTTTTTACTACTACTACTACTAGTATGGTTCAGTACTGTTTTTGTTAATAAAGCACTATTTTAGTTTTTGTTCAGTATCAATTTTAAAACTATCGGTTAATTAATCGGTATCGGCCAGTGTGGTCCAACCTAGCTATCGGTATCGGCAAAATCCACTATCGGTCGACCTCTAATATATATATATATATATATATATATATGATCAAATCATTGGAAACAACATTCAGTGCAAGATTCATATTTTATGTAAAGTTTTGCTAGTGAATGTTGTCATTTGTCAATTAGCAGATGCTTTCTTTTAGCAGCTGATATCCCTGACTTTTTTTCCCACAGCTTTAGCTAATCTAATTTAAATTTTCATTTAGATTGTCTTAATTTATTCATCTCCTGTTTAAAAAAAAAGAGAAGGGTGGGATTAAAAAGAGAGATAGAGAAAGAGTGAGAGAGACATCAAATTACAATCTTCAACCATCAATGTGACATGCGAACATTATCCATAGGATAAATTACAACAGAGACAAGATGGCATTTGTTTTGTTGCCCCGTCTCCATTATTAAAGCAGAATGTCACTGCGGATGTGATATATATTCAGCTGTGGAGCCGGAGATGCTGTGTTTCTTGCTTTGGCCGGTTGCATGCCCTGTCAGATCTGGCTCCACTTTCATAGCAGATGTCTGAGCGGCTGCTCTAGAGACAAAACCTCGCGCTGGGGCTATGTGAGGGGGAAGAGGAGTCCTGAGGGCAAGAGGTCTGGAGTGTTTAGATCAGTGTGCATTTTTTCACTGGCTCTGTTCGTTTATTTTCTTTTTTTTATGACAGCAAACAGCACAGCACAGTGGACATGTGGGCAAATGATAGCGCTGATCAGGTCCCAGGGTGTATGGATGCACACACATACGCACAGACTGGTTTCTTAAAGTAAGTAGTAGTCAACACCTACTTTTGTAAATCTGTCCTTCAGAAAAATATATGGCACCTGTCACAACATCTTGATGTTTGACAAATGACCGACTCTTGCTGCACTTAAAAGCCACTTTTTTATGCTTTACCGAATCTGGGGATTGGTCAGCTGTGGCATTGTGACACAAGCAGCATATTCCTATCTTTTACATTTGTCTAGATTGATGATATGCTGTTTACATCAAGACACATTTGAGCGATGTGTCATATCCGTTTTATGCTTGTGCACATGATGACATCTTGCTTGTGTTCATTTCTGATTCATATTATTTAAATATTTGGTTTCCAGTAGGGCTGAACGATAAATCGCATGCGATATTCAACGCGCATCTTATCAGTAAAGCCGGCTCGTCAGTGAACAACGGCTCTGTGTAGTTAATGCTGCTCAATGTGAAAGCCCGCAGGTGATGGAGATTTACCGCTGATTACAGAACCGGCTTTCTGACAAGATGCGCGTTAAATATCGCATGCGATTTATCATGCAGCCCTAGTTTCCAGTCCAAACACATCAGCCTAATACATCATGATTGGGATATCTATTGAGTAGTTTGCTACTTTTTTTTTTTTTTCCAATTCTGTGCTAGAAGTCTTTATAAAACATTCACAGATGCTGTTTTGGGTCCTGCTGCTGATATGAAGGGTGGTGCTAATATGGCACTCCAACCTTGTGCTTGTGCAGTGGCGGGAGACATAGCTAGCACATTCATGGCAGAAATATTCAGTGAGGATGCTCTGATTTAGTTATTTTCTTGTTTTGTTTTGTTTTTCAAACTTAAAGATCCATAAAACAAGAACCAGGTTTCATCTACGATGTGGAAAGAGTTAAAAATAAGGAGAAGATAATATGTTAAATGATGTAGAACTTTTCCACATAATGGAAATTGCATTGTATGTAAATTAATGGGGTAAAATTGTGGAAGGAAAGTAAGTAATATTATTCAGTTGACTTTAAAAAAAGAGAAAAAAAAACATATTTTTTAAGATAACCATAAATATATACATACAGTGAACACAGGACATGGTATTGGAGTCTGATTCATTGAGCTGCTGAATGGTTTTAATGCGATGAAATGGGCAGAGACCTGATTCCAGTAAATAAATAATAACAGAATAAGGCTGAAATAGGAATAGCATACTTTCATAAAAATCTAAATCTTTTCCATATAAATATATGTGAGAATAGTATACTACTTTCAAATGTTGCTATAGTTTTCTGTACTATATGTATCCGGCAATGCTACATTGTAGTTTACTGATTAGTTGTTCATATGATAACATGTAGCTACAGATAAGCATTATGTGTTTTGTTAATAGTAGCCTTTCTACAAAAAAAAAAATGCATTGTTTAATTAAGGGCAATTGTTGGATTGCATGTACGGTATGTCACCTCTAAAAAAGATTGTTACAAGAGTCTCAGTAAACATGTTTACAAAAATATGTTTACAAAAGTATCTCATAATTTGGCAATTAAATTGCACGTTTTTCCAAACATTTATTAATTACAAGTACTAAAATTAATTGATTCATTGATAGAAATGGAATCATTAAGAGGAATCTGAACAGTTGAATTCCCATCCCTAGCACTTAGGCTAATGTGTCTTTTTGGGGTAATAAAGTTACTTCAGGATCTGGTAGCAATGGTGTGGATTAAAGTGTCAGAATATTACATCCAAATTTATTCTATTACCAAGTTTAAACTAGACAAAATGCCTGACCAAGGGCAACCAGGCTGATCTTAAAGAGGACAGATTTTAAAACTACGAAGAGAATTACCACAGTGACGTTATCGCACAATGTAGAATCCAGTAAATTGTATGAATTGGAATTACTACAATGATCCATTCATTGTGGTTGAGCAAGCTCTAGTCTCACCACTGAAATCCAAAGGTAATTCCTTTTTTTTTTTTTGTGTGTGTTGGAATTATTATTATTTTTTTTTTTTGTATAACTAGTGTAGATTATGGGAACATATTAATTAACCAGATTTCCAAGTTTAACAGCCCTTCTGATCTTTGAATTAATGCTCTCGACTGCCATAATCATATTAAATCTGGCTTAGGATTCGAGAGATGATGGGATTTTAGCTGTGAATTGGCCGTCATACCAACATTTCATTTTTGGAGATATTAGCAAATCTTTTAGTGCTTGAATCATCAAAAACAGAGGCATTGAATAGCCTCCGGGGGTTCTCAAAGGTTATCTCTTTCCTGTAATGCATTTTACTATAAGGTGTTTCCACATTCTTTGGATGCACAGTGACACCATAACACCCACTAAATGGAGAGTTAGGGGATGCAATTTATTTCTACCTGACGGGACAACAATTTTATGTGGACTATTGTGTGCGAAGGGCTGTGAAGGGGAGTATTTGCATGCAAATGTAGAGGTGGGAAATGATTTCTCTGAATCACTAGAAACAGCTCTCTTCTTGCATCTTCTGCATGGGTCTTTGCTGAAGTAGGATGATGCTACTTTATGCTTTATGCTGAGGCATCATATCACTGGAAAGAGTTTTCCCATGCTCTGTTAGGTATAGGTACCCTTCATTTTTCCGCGGATAACCTCACCTGTGGGTGGTGGTAAGGCCTGTTAGACTGAAAGGTCAGCCTAAAAGAAGGCGATCTATGGGCTGTTACCACCATGCCCTGGAGCAGAGACTGTTGACTTTTCTCATTGCAGGTTATTCTGCCAATAAAGAGACCATTTGACTGAATAAAATATATACATATATTTTAATTGAGGGTTAGATTAACATGGAAAAAATATTCACAGTAAAACAAAAAAGCAGGGGGAAAAATAAATGTATAGGATTTGTGATCTTCTGTACATCTGGATGTTTAGATTACTTGCTTTACTAAAAAAATCCCTGAAATTTATGGTTTAAAAATGGCAGCCATGGTTGCCATAACTTACAAAAAAAAGATGGTAGCAGTATTTTAAGTGTTACAGATTAAACTTAAATTGTAAAACCTCTATTTCATTAATGATATAATGTTTATATATCAATTTATTGAAGTACTGCAATCTGTTTTTATCATGGTATCACACATGACACAAAAATAATGCAGTAAACATTATTTAACAACAAAATATGTAACATATGTACCATAAAATCCTAATGCACAGAACTGATAAAAAAAAAAAACCTACTAGTGAAAAACCATCTAATGTGAAGTATCACACATACATTTCTTGGAATGTGAATTTATGGTTTTCACTTTAAATTATAAGATGATTTTTTTCACTTCCAAAAACTAAATTTAACAGTATTTTACTGTCCCATTATTTTATTTAATAACTATAATTATATAACTATAATTAGATTTATAGTTTTTCCAAAAAAAACAGTTAAGCGGTTTTTACTGTAGCATTGCATTGTAGTCTTTTACCATTAAAATTACGATATTTGTTTACAGTATACTGTGTACTATGTAATCTGATTGTGCTTTCCATTTTTGTGTGTCCACTGTGCAATATGCTTCAGACAGTCAGTGACTAGGTAGTTCCAGAAAACATTCCAGAAACATTCCAGAATTTTTTTTAGTTTTAATAAGAATTTATTTACAAAACTCATGTGCATCCTGATTATTTTCGACCATAATGCAGGATTGTCCTTGCTTAAAATTCAATTCATTTCTAAAAGCCTGCTTCAGGGCTCTTTATCATAATACAAATCCTTCACTGGAAGGTCACAGTGTTTGACAGGTCTCTGTTTAAACGCCAGGGCAATTTTTAATTACGTCCCAATTACATGGCTTGTGAGCAAAATTGTCTCATCAAATACATCTTATAACTGTGGTTTTAGCCAATTAGAACACGACTGCAGCAGATTATTTGATGGACAGTTTTTAATTTGATATATAAAAGGGTAAAAGTAATCCCACCCATTCCCCCCCCCACACGCACACATCTGTGAAAACGGTGTAAGGAGAAAATTAGTTTGTAATTACCAAATATTCCACATTCTTTGGCACATTAATTCATTCTGATAGCAAAGATATTACAGTCCTAATCCACAGCAATCCACAGCAAATTCCTACCTGTCACAGCAGCCTGACTTTAAAGTGTAAGAGATGACAGTGAGAGGCAGGCGGCTTACCACTTTGATTATGGAGACCTGCACTGAGCGCAGCGTATGTCGACACATGGTGATTGTTAAAATAAGCACAATAACATGTAAAAGGTTTGGATTGCAGTGGTTTTGCATGCAGATGTGTGTTTGTGTAAATCCGTGTGTGTGCACTAGGCCCATTTTATAAGATTGGGTCTATACTGTTACATCAGTGGAATATCAAATAACCCAGTGAATTTATGAACATAACAAAATGGCCATCACAACAGCAAGGAACCTTGTGACAAATCTACATTGACACTTGGGTCTGTTTTGTTTCAAATGACAAATAGATTACAAGCCTATTTTGTGTGTTGTAATCTATATGAGCACCCCAAGGTTAATTTCATTGTGCTTCCTCTTTAAACTTTATTGACATGCACTGATGATACAGCATAGTCTATAGATTTGATACTGCCTTTTGGCAACTCCATCCTCATCTCCATGGCGATATATGTAGGTGTCAACAAAGGGCCTCAGGATTAATCAAGGTCATATCAAATTGTCATATTTCCAGGGGTGCTGTGTAATGCTACTGATAATTTTATTTCATAATGACGAGGAGAAGCTCATTGGGGTCACGGTAAAACTCAAGAAACATTGACAAGCTTACATTTGGTGATTATATGTCTAGTGTAAGACCTAGAAATGAAAATGTATTGCTTCCTCGTTCATGGCTCGGGAGACTTGATGATACACGGGGCAACTTTTTGAGCAATTTTGCCGGGCAACTTTTTTTGAGCAATGTTGCTTGTGCACTTTCCCATTGAGAATGGGTAACAAATTTCTATCTGGATACTTTAGATCAGTCATGGACCCTGTGTCTCACCTGGTTGCCCATTAACGGCAACATTAGCCAAAGTTGCCCGGCAACATTGCTCAAAAAGTTGACTCGTTTATCATCAGCCTTAATGGTGTTCTCATGTTCCAAGTGTTTTTCATCAGGTGTTTCTCCTACAATTCATTAGGAGGAGAAACAAATGAGATGTAAGGAATTTAACTCTTTTATTTTAGCTCTTTTCAGAGGGGGAATCGAATCTGAAGATTCAAAATCAACCTGATTGAACTGATTCCAAATTTGATAGTTTACACTTTATCAACTGTTCGTCCAGCGAGACGTTAACATCAGTATATCTTACC
>NW_015540992.1:209638-209910 GCF_001515605.1 Sinocyclocheilus anshuiensis | reverse complement strand
CAAAGTTTAACTTTAAATTCACGACACAAGACAATGATTCTTATAATGAAACAGGAATTTATTGGCTAATCTAAATTACATTAAACTAAAGTAATGCAAACACACATACACACACACACACACGTTATTTGTTTGGGCAAAGAGGACGCACGCGATGTCTCCGAGGGGGCAATCGGCGTGCACTGTGAGTGTTTTTCCAAGGAAAAAGCTCCGCTCTCGTTTGTCTCTCTTTTCGAGGAAAGAGGGGCAGCCATCTGCTTCCCGCGATTCAG
>NW_015540992.1:203875-204131 GCF_001515605.1 Sinocyclocheilus anshuiensis | reverse complement strand
CACACACGATCTATGCGTTGTTTGTTTGGGCGAAGAGCACGCACGCGATGTCCTCAAGGGGGCAATCTGCGTGCACTGTGAGCGTTTTTCAATGAAAAAGCTCCGTTCTCGTTTGTCTCTTTTTTTCGAGTAAAGAGGGTCAGCCATCTGCTTCCCGCGGTTCAGGACCCGCCGCTGACGGAGGACGGAGGAGAATGAGCTCGTGGGGATCGCAGGTGGATCTGGCCGATGAGTTTGAAGAGGGGTCTCGCGATCG
>NW_015540992.1:203358-203696 GCF_001515605.1 Sinocyclocheilus anshuiensis | reverse complement strand
AACGTTATTTTTCTGGCCATAACCCTCCAGCTCAGGTGAGCCTTCCTTTCTTCCTGTTTCCATACAGAGATCGAGAAGGAATGGAAGAGGCCGTTTTTCCTCAAGCATCCATCGATTCCAGCATACGAGTTATGCCAGCATCGAGACGATGCGCGAAAGCGGTTATGAGAAGATGCGCCTATAGAGAGACACTGGCCAGCTATCTCTCTATGGGTGAGACGTCCTCTAAGACTCCCCTCCTTGACATCTCGCTCGGATGCCAGGGCATACGTAGCAGCAGCTGGTTGGGCTGTCGCTTCATTGCACACGATGGTGATGCTCCAAGCATATCAGGCTGA
>NW_015540992.1:200185-200810 GCF_001515605.1 Sinocyclocheilus anshuiensis | reverse complement strand
TTCGTCGGCTGTGCACGAGAGTAAGCCGCTGGAGGATGATGTTATTTCCTTAACATTGTCTGATTCAGCGGCCAGTGCTCTGCTGGGTTCTGCCCAGGAAGAGCAGATGTCTAAGGGGGCGAAGAAGTTGAGGCTGAGCCCTCCCAATCCTCCTGCCCTGCGTATGATGAGCTACTGGAGGTTATGGATCGCGCCACGGCGAGGCTTGACTTGCCATGGAAGCGGGCCAGGAAGGTGGCGCCACGAGGTCGTCTTGACGAGCGTTATCTGTCTGACCATAGACCCCCAGCTCAGGCGAGCCTTCCTTTTCTTCCTGATCTCCATACGGAGGTCGAGAAGGAATGGAAGAGGCCATTTATCCATCGATTCCATCGATTCCAGCATACGAGTTATGCCAGCATCGAGACGATGCGCGAAAGCGGTTATGGCCTATAGAGCCTATAGAGAGACACTGGCCAGCTATCTCTCTATGGGTGAGACGTCCTCTCTTAAGACTCCCTACTTGACATCTCGCTCGAATGTCAGGGCATACGCAGCCGCAGCAGGTCGGGCTGGCGCTTCATTGCACACGATGGTGATGCTCCAAGCATATCAGGCTGACCTGCTGAAAGACCTGGATAAAGGC
>NW_015540992.1:199575-199895 GCF_001515605.1 Sinocyclocheilus anshuiensis | reverse complement strand
GCCTCCGCCTGCGGGTAGGGGTAGGAGGAATCGCGGGTCAAAGGGAGGTAGGCAAGACCTTAGGGATGTGATCCGACAAAGCGTCAGCGCTTTCATCCAGATCAGAGTGATACTTGAGTCTCTACTCATTTCCTTCGAGGGTTTTACTTCTGCCCTTTTCTTCCCCTTCCTAATTCCCCTATAACCACCAGCACTCCACCTGACCGAGGTTAGGTAGGAATTTCCTGCATTACAGTCTCCTATGCTGGACCTATGATGTTTTGGTTGGTTCTATGACTTCATAGCAACCACCTTACTGATGGTCCTCACTAGAGGCTTCT
>NW_015540992.1:192586-192716 GCF_001515605.1 Sinocyclocheilus anshuiensis | reverse complement strand
AGCGGGAAGTATAGGTGGCATTTGCGAGAACCTTCTTGTGTATGCTGTCTCGCTCCCCTCTCCCCTCGCCTTAGAGGGTCGTATTTGAGCTTGCCTCTCCCGTTTGGCCCAGTACCTCCGGTGATCAGAT
>NW_015540992.1:191893-192514 GCF_001515605.1 Sinocyclocheilus anshuiensis | reverse complement strand
CACTTTGCGCACTTTCTAAAATCCACATAAGTGGTAAGTGTGCACGCTAGACTTTGCGCACTTTCTGAAATCCTGTACGGTAAGGGTTATGCGTTATAACTTTGTTCCCTTTCTTTGAGTTGGTTAGACCCCGGTATCTTGGGCTCCACTCAACCAGTGTGTCTCTAATTTGACACACTTGGAAGTATCGCTCCCCTCACCTTTGAGGGTTACTATGAGCATGCTGCTTCCTATCGAGCGTCCGGGTTCACTCCGTGGGCTACTCTCGTGGTAATATTAGCAGTGCTCCCCTTTTACCAAAGGGTTGCCTATGAGCGCGCTATTCTTTCTGAATTCGGAGTTCTCCTCTCACGTGAGAGTTGAGTTCTCTGTTTTTCCCAGAGCACCTGGAACCAGCAGCATCAGGAGAACTAGGCCCTTCCTCTGCCTCTCTGATGCGCTGAGTTTTTTGGCTAGCTTGCAGTACACTTACCCTTCTCATTCTAACAATCGCGCTGTAGGTCGAGCCCCCCTCTCGCTGAGAGCTGGGTTTGTGCTCCCTCAGCTAAGGTAAATTACTGCTAGCCGTTCCAGCATTGGAACATGCTGCAGGTCGAGCCCCCCTCTCGATTGAGAACTGGG
>NW_015540992.1:191297-191876 GCF_001515605.1 Sinocyclocheilus anshuiensis | reverse complement strand
AACGATCATGCTGTGCGAGCCCCCTCTCTCGTTGAGAGCTGGGTCTATGCTCCCTCAGCTAGGTAACTTACTGCTAGCAGCTCCAGCATTGGAACATGCTGTAGGTCCGAGCCTCCCCCCTCTTGTTTGAAGAGCTGGGTGTGTTGCTCCCTCAGCTAAGTAAATTATTGCTAGCTGTTCCAGCATTGGAACATGCGGTAGGTCAAGCTCCCTTCTCGTGTGAGAGCTGGGTGTTTGCCCCCTCAGCTAGAGATTTACTGCTAGCCATTCCAGCTTTACATCTTAGATTGAGTTGGTGACTCAAACGTATTGGGTTTGGTATGCACCATTCCATCTATGATGGTTCCCTGAGTAGGGAACGAGACACCGTGTCCTCTAGGCTTCCTGCCATGCTTCGAACGTAGCTTCAGATGAAGAAGTGAATGACATGTTCTCCCGGCGCCTATTTATGCTAATAGTGGCACCGGTAGTGACGTCATGGGCTGTCGCCGGCCAATGAGTTGGTGTTTTTTCAATGTATGGTTCTTACACGGGTCACGACGAGGCGTTCCCCATAGCGACCCCTAGAGGACGCAGTTT
>NW_015540992.1:188034-191193 GCF_001515605.1 Sinocyclocheilus anshuiensis | reverse complement strand
AAACAAACAAACACTAGCTTTCTATTTTTTCTATTCTATCTACTTGTTTTTCTTTGTGTGTGTGTATGTGTATGTGTGTAATATATATATATATATATATATATATATAACCTTGCATATGTAAATATATGTATGTATAATATATGCAGCATAAAAGCTTTCATTAATGCCTTAGGCAGATCGGTCGCCAGAGATCTCATATCAAACAGTGGTAAAGCCTCCTCAACACTGGAGCGAACAGGTGATGTCTTATCACAGGAGGAGAGCCAGCCATGTGGATTAGACTGTGGATTATACCCCAAGAATGACTGCTCCTGTATTCAAAACTGCTTTTATACAATAAGCCGTCCCCTTGTGTGATCACTCTCTCAGGATTTAAGATCAGTCTGAGGGGAGAAGAGATAGAAAGTAGACATGCACACAAACCTACTTTAAGCACACGTGCATATACTTATAAAGTATTCTGATTGCGTCTGTCTCACATATCAGTCATGCACCAGTGCTAATCCTTTGCGTTTGCACCCCTCTCCACCACAAAAAAAAAGAAAAAAAAGAAAGAGAGTGAGAGAAATGGAGAAATGCCCTGACTTAAAGAGATGTGAGAAGGGGATTTGCATTTAGAAGGGGCGATCCGTTAGTACAAGGGCTGCATACTCATGGAGCCCTGACATTACTGATCGCTGTACTCGCACATTAAACCATCAACCTGCTGCTCCACTGTTATGTTAAGCTGCAGAGGTGAGCGGTCATTGGAGCCCATTAAACGTGCCAAGATCATTGAGAGCTTCTGTTTTCCCAGTGCTCATAAAGCTGAGGAGTGCTTTTGGCAGGTCTAAGATCAGGTGGACGTACACAAACAGTTTACGTTAGCTCAGCCGTCTGATCAAATAGGGAACAGCTGAGAAAGCTGAATTGTTTTGCTTGGTTTACTGTAGGATCAAGGAGGACAATTACAATTCTTAACCTTTTTGACCTAACCTACCCATGTTAACAATCCCAAAATCCTCTGCTGCTTTAAGGGCAACATTAAATTTTTCAACATGATTATTTATATGAATTATTATTTTGATTAAATTATTATTAGTATAATATTTTATTATTACATCAAAAGTAAGAATATTAAGCTGGGATAGGATAAAGTATTTTGGCATTCAGAATTAAACCCTTCAGAGTTCTGCTTGCTTCTGTTTAATAATATTTGAATATTTGATTCAGTGCAGTGATGCATTACATAAACAGAAATCATAAATTAAAAACTCTCATCTTGACATTTTCATTGTTCACTTTGCTAAGTTTCACGCATTAGCGACTAAGATAATATACCAAAGTGGCATTATAGACTGTTCTTCTGTGTAATAATTTTTCAGCAAAATTACTGTATCCCCACATTCAGCTATTTAGAACACAGTGAAGTTTATTTAGAGAGTAAATTTGCTCTATAGGCCATATGAGGATAGAGGGGTAATTACAGAAACAGTTTCTCATTCTGAGAGCCGTATGAGGTTAGTTTTACATTCCAATATGTAGCAGTATAGTGTCAACCACTACATTGCCGTTTTAATGTCACATGTCACAGTTTTATTGTTCAGCTGCAAACTCCATTCTAGTGAATTGTTTAATCCTAAATGGTACCCTCACTCATATGTAGCATTGGATAGTCTGATTTATTGTAGTCAATTGGTTTGACTCAAGCATTCTTCTCTCTTATACTGTATGTAACTTTGGAAAGTCCAGATCATCAAAATCATTCATTTTAATTGGTTCATATGGACAGTACATGCAAATGAACAGAATCATTCAAACCAGTTCATTGACTGTATTTTTTTTTTTTAATGCTGTGTTGATTGCCATCGTTTCAACTCACTTACATAAATTCATAAATCCTGTGTGTTCTGGTTCTTAATCGGGTCACGACGAGGCGTTCCCCATAGCGACCCCTAGAGGACGCAGTTTCTTGTTCCCTACTCAGGGAACCATGGCTGCATAAGTAACCTGAGACGTTTTTGATCAAACTGCATAAGTCCGTCCTACAGATCATTGTTCCAGTCAGACATTGGCTGCAGGGCGGGGCCATGCCCCGCAAGGTTCTTCTTCATGCATAAATTAACATGATGCTTCAATTTATCACATGGAAACATCCTTGCCAGATTTTATTAATACTTCTATATTAATAATCTTATCTACTAAAAGGGGTTATAAAACATTGGTTAAACTTGCACCGATTACAGGAAACACGTCAAGCATATACAGTATAAGACATAAAACATATTATTTGTGAATATTGTTGCCCTTATATACTTTTAAATGATTGTCTTTTTAATTGTCTGTGTAGGTTCTATGTTCCTTGTCTGTGACAGGAGAAACGCGCGTTTGTCTGGAATGTAGAGAAAGGGGGAGGACAGAGAAAGTCCTGAGGTCAATGGAGGTTGCAAAAAGTAATGCGGTGTAGACCTGCTATTCTTCTCGCTCAGACATGGAGCTATTAATCTGTCGCTTTCTGTTTATCGGATTATCGATTTATGCGTTAAACGGTCATGAAGTCCAGGAGTGTCTGTCGCTGGAACATTTCCAGATACAACGTTCTTTGTTCTGTTGTTTATTAGATTTTTATTTATGCTGAAGCCAGTCACCGGACAACACTAAAGTTTTGTTGCTTAAATTAGTCCAGATGCAGGGGTCAGTTATTGCTGTCTCAGTGCTTGCAGACCCAGGAGGTGGTTTTGTGAATCACACTCTTCCTGTGTTTCTTGCAAAGATAAACCTAGCGGGACAGGAACTATTTGAGACAATTGGCGCCTGAGCTGACCACGGTTCAGTTTTACGACTCGCACTTGAGAGGTTGAGAGGAGACTCCTTAGCTTCTGCTTAAGGAATGTGCTGTTCTGTTCAAAGGAGATCCTACAGAGACAATTTCTTATTTTTATTGTTTTTGAAAAAGGTCTATTGTGCTCACTAAGGCTGCATTAATGTTACAAAAAATGCAGTAAAAACACCAATATTTTGAAATATTATAACAATTTAAAATAACTTTTCTATTTCTATATTTTAAAATGTAATTGATTTATTTGATGGCAAAGCTGAATTTCCAGTAGCCATTACTCTTCAGTATCACATGATCTTTCAGAAATCATTCTAATATGCTGATTTGCAGCTCAAGAA
>NW_015540992.1:184566-185408 GCF_001515605.1 Sinocyclocheilus anshuiensis | reverse complement strand
CTGTCGCTTTCTGTTTATCGGATTATCGATTTATGCGTTAAACGGTCATGGGGTCCAGGAGTGTCTGTCGCTGGAACATTTCCAGATACAACGTTCTTTGTTCTGTTGTTTATTAGATTTTTATTTATGCTGAAGCCAGTCACCGGACAACACTAAAGTTTTGTTGCTTAAATTAGTCCAGAGTCAGTTATCAGTTATTGCTGTCTCAGTGCTTGCAGACCCAGGAGGTGGTTTTGTGAATCACACTCTTCTCTTGCAAAGCAGGAATTATTTGAGACAATTGGTGCCTGAGCTGACCACGGTTCAGTTTTACGACTCTCACTTGAGAGGTTGAAAGGAGACTCCTTAGCTTCTGCTTAAGGAATGTGCTGTTCTGTTCAAAGGAGATCCTACAGAGACAATTTCTTATTTTTATTGTTTTTGAAAAAGGTCTATTGTGCTCACTAAGGCTGCATTAATGTTACAAAAAATGCAGTAAAAACACCAATATTTTGAAATATTATAACAATTTAAAATAACTTTTCTATTTCTATATTTTAAAATGTAATTGATTTATTTGATGGCAAAGCTGAATTTCCAGTAGCCATTACAAGCAGCCCGAGCTGAAATCCAAGTCCTTGCTCAGCAGCGAGACAACTCCAGACACCAATCGGGTAAAGCCAAATGAAGCCAAGGTGATTTCAATGTCACAAATGAACTGAAATATGCTTGCAGACCACAAGGTGAACAGACAGGGAAAACACGAAACAGAACATCCCCTGGCAAACAGGCCCAGACCCCCTCAGCCAAGAGTCCGAACCTGCGAGGGGGGGGCGAGAGCCCACTGTTCACACGTCACCAAC
>NW_015540992.1:184202-184479 GCF_001515605.1 Sinocyclocheilus anshuiensis | reverse complement strand
TCTCTAATTAATTCATAGGAAAACCTTTCTTTGAATGAACACACATATCCTTCAGGTCATTGTGTATGTTGTCTTTTAAATTGTATACTGTTTATGCAGGCTTGTGATGGAACCACTCGTTTCTGTCATCTTACCTATATGTAATTCTGCCATGTTTACTATCTATGAATTTGTCTTCTGATGATCTGAACGAGAGTGGACATTATATGTTGGTACCTATGCAACATATTAGTGTTCTAAGAATCTTTATTAGTTTGTGCATCAACACCCCAAGCGA
>NW_015540992.1:174773-183986 GCF_001515605.1 Sinocyclocheilus anshuiensis | reverse complement strand
GGTTGGATTCTGAGAAGATGAAAATGTGAGCTACAACGCTCCAGGACACCTTAAGTTTGTGCCAGGCCTCGGGCCTTGACTTTTCCATTCACCAATATTCTCTGACTCAAACTAGTTCTTTTTCATCAACCAACTTGTGTTTATGTAGTGTGTTAGACTAGTTTAAGTGTTTATGTAGTGTGTTAGACTAGTTTAAGTGTTTATGTAGTGTGTTAGACTAGTTTAAGTGTTTATGTAGTTAATAAAGTCTTACTTGTATCACACTTGACGTTGCTCATTGTTTGCTCATAACTGGAGTCCCTTAATCATGCAGATTTATGCTACAGGCTCTGTGTAGAATTGTACAGTAAGAAAGTTATTTCCCTTAACCAGGAAATTAACGTTCTTAGAATTGACAGACAGTTGACCCTGAGAGGTTAAGTAAATACTTACAGCGGATCTAAATATTTATAATTAATTATAACTAGTTATGATTAATTATTCATATTTCCCCTTGAGCTGATTCGCTACAATTTGATAAATTAGTGTAGTGTAGTTTAATTTATCTGTTCAAATAAGTGAGAGTCAAAAAGCCTAATTGATTTCATGTCATGAAAATATGAAATATGACTGAAATTATAAATCTCATCTTGGATGGTTACCCGATATATTATACTGCCTCTTGAAGTTATTTAAATTATGGTGTATTCTATTTTTAATTAGTCTTTATTGTAAATTTATATGTACATCTTTGAGAACAATGGTTATCACTTCAGTCAAGGTTTGTTAATTGTTTTTGTTTATGTAATCATAATCATAATCATAATCAATCTTTATTACAGACTCAAGGTCCAAATAAAAAAAAAAACAAGACAATAGGACAACATATACAACCCACAGCATCTACCACACACAATAAAAAGTTACAAAATACAACAATACCAATGTCTCCACAGCTTTGACTGATACCGTGTAGTACTAACCGTTATATTTGATAGACCCACAATAATCTCATTTTTTGAAGCATTTAGCCGGCAGATAAATCTATACATAAGAACTATAATTCATTCATGTATAATTCATGTATAATTCATTCTCTTGTATAGGTGTATATTGTTTTTAAATTACAAACCAGATGTTGTATCCTGAAGTACCTTAATGTAGTTTTATAACTTATAACTGCAGTGTAGGCAACTACTTTTTCACAAGAGTAGTTTGACTGTGGTTTAATTTTACATTAAGAATAGCTTGTACAGTTTTGAAGTAGCTTCCCAAACCATAATTGTTACCACGTTTGCAGTGGTAAAAATGCTGACCACGATTCTCCAGGGTCAAAAAGAGAGATGGAGAGGACATGACAGAATGAAATTTTGGTGTTGTTGATCGACAGACCAATCCAAAATGAACAAAGTGCGGCTAACAGCACTTCACGCCCTCACATCTGATACACATCTAGCCCATCTGACGTTCCATTATACTGGTTGTGTTAGTTCTCTTTCTTGCTGATTTTTGAGATGCAGGCTGTCAATTTGTTCAAGTTAAAAGAAACTGAGCAAGTATTTTATCAGGTGAAAATTGAGTGAAACGAAGTGAGAAAAAAACTAAGTACAATAGTTGCCCTTTCGCCTTTGCTATGACAACAATTATAAGAGGAAGCAGGCGTTGAGTGCAGTGATGACATTATATGACACTAGCATGGACAAGTACTACAAAATGAAGAATAATAAGTATCTTTGAAGGGGGAAGGTGACTTCTCGGGTATAGGTGGGAAAAGGCAGGGCTGTAGTCATCAGACATCCGTCCTATCGCTGCTGTCAGAGCCTGACGTGGGAGTATGTTTGCTTGAAGGCGACCCTGACCTCCTTCCACTACAACATGATAGGAAGAGCAGCACAGGATACAGCTCAGTGTCACTTCACACACTCCTCTTGTCATGTTCGTCAGGACCAGCCATAAAGTGAGTCATTTTAGAAGCACACAGCAGAGTGGATAGTTTTTAGAGGCCATTTTCTTACCTTGCGCCTCATTCATTTTGTGTTATAGGGTAAATTATTGCGCATGATGAGGTATAATTGCAAGGATAGTTATTATTTCATTCAAGGTGTGAAGGACATGACTAAAAAGTGTGTCAGGGGCCTCTTTCTGAATTGTTCTTTTCCCACTGTTGGCTAATGCTAATGTTCTGAAGACATCAATTGTAAGTTTTCATTGTATTTGAGCTGATGTGATTTTAATGACGGCCATTCAGTTACATTCACACAAAATAATAGAAATGTACACCTGAGGTTCCTTCACATTTAATATTGTCTAAGTTGGTATTCATTTACCGTAACTTGAAGAGTCATTATACTTAGTGATCATAGTCATTAAGTGTAGCCAGTAATATTACCATAATTTTAGCAATAAAAAAATGAAGACATATACAAAAGAATATGAAGACATGCAGAATTATTCCATTAAAACCATTTCAGCTGCTGAATTTTAATTGCTATGGGGCTATTTAACTAACAATATCAATCAAACTAATATTATATTGATCAAAATAATATTAATATAATACATTTTTAAACATTTAAAACACATGTTATCCTAATAAAACATTTTGATTGTGATTGTAAACACATTATTATTATTATTATTATTATAACAATGCAATGTTAAACACTTATGTAACAATATAATAATAGCCACACTATACATACTCAGTAACATGTGTAACAAGGTTAACATAATGCACCATGTTCCAAGTGTTTCTAAGATCATCATCTTTATTATCTTTATTACATCTTTCATTAGCACCAGTCATATTCATGCGTCATATCTAATAGTATTTCCCCACATTGTAGAGTTAAGGGATCCAACAATTTGAAGCAATTACCATGGCCTTGCAGGTCTAGTAGTATACTTAGTATTCTTTTCTCTCTTTTGATAGTGTGTGTGCCCTGCCATTCTGTTGGCAACTCAGATTAATCAGGTTTCGAGTAATTGTAGTTCCTGTCAAGAATGGAATAAGGATGGTGCTCCGGCTCACAGTCATGTAGTCACTCTTTTCAAGTAATCCATAGAGTGTCCAAAAGGAGGTAATGAAAGTCTACCAACGTCAGTGTCAAGAGGATTAATACGCTCATCACCAGGAGTAATTCATATTCCATGCTTTTTTTTTTGTTTGTTTGTTTGTTCCAACAGATAAAGTAAAAAAAAAAAAGACAACGAAAAAAGGCAGCAAATAAACGAGAGGTATGCAACAGAGTGCACATAAGAGCCATCAGGTCTATTCAGACACCATAATTCAAGAGTAAGTGAAAATAGCAGCAGATGAAGGAAGCATAATTTCTCTCATTATGTGGCCCCACTCTTTTTGTTAAAGTGAATCAGAGCTAGATTAGGATGGGTCTGCTTTTCGACATCTATAATTGTGTGCCGTCATTTGTGGGAGAAGAGTACATTACCTGACTGCCTTGCCATCCTTCAGGCCTGTCTGCTTTAGTCGGTACATTTTGAAGTACGGTTCCCTTCATAAAATTTATTAGCTTCCCTGCTTCCCTGCTAAACACAGGTCTAACACTGCAGTCTAAAGCACAGAGTTGTCTTTATGCTTGTGTGCTTAAAAGGATCGAGGACAGGAGATGTGTGGATTTGGAGAGCAAGGGAGACCACCGTTTTTAGGTACAGTGAAAGCTGAATAACCTTTAATGTACCGCAGCATTTTACAGGGTTGGACAAAATTCAGTTTTTAGAATGGTCTTCCTTTCAATTTATGAGATGGAATTTGAATTGAATTGGCCATGATCCACAGGATGTTGACAGGAAGTGGAATTTACTGAACTGCAATTCAACAAAGTTCAACACAACAGAAAATAGTTCAACATGTTGTCATAATAACAACAACAATAATAATAATGAAATTTGTTAAATATTTATAAAATATGTTGCCATAATAAAACATTTTGATTGTGAGTAGTACTACCACTACTACTTATTATTATTTTTATGTATAAAAAAATAACAATGGATATTTCCTTTATATGATTTATTCCCAATGTAATAATAATATATGCATTTCTCTCTTTGTTTACTTTCACTATAATTATTATGTATATACTTTCATATATCTGCAGTTTGTAATATGCAAGGACACTATCACCAGCTATCACTCTGTAGTGACTCGCTGGAATATTTCACCCTAAGATCCACACATTCACACAAGAGTAATTTAAATATCCACTGTAAGATGATGGAGTTTCAATGCTTTTTGCCTGTAATGTTCACACACTGCCATATGCTTTATCTAAGATGGCTAGAGTGATTACTGTAGCTTTTACCTTTAGTGCACATGTCTTATAGTAAGCCCCTCACCCTTTATCCAGTACGTTTTGCTGTGAGGCCATGGCAAGGTCAGACGTTAGAAGAGCAGCTGAGAATTTCTACAGCTGTGACCTTGACAGGCAGCATGTAATATGAATATACTTACACTGAGTGCAGAAATAATGGACCCCATAAATTCAGTAAACAACAAATATCCTCGCATCACCTTCACTGATGACACTTTTTTTTTTTTGACAGGACAAACTAATACAGTGCTCTCAAGAGACTGACAGGAAACAGTCAATTTGCCTGAACTAAATGTCAGGGCAGTCAGGCATGCCAATGGGAGAATAAAGTGCTAGAGTTGCACGTACATAAAGTAGGTAGCAGAGGACCTTTAAAAATCTGCACAGGAGCATTAACCAACAGGCCAAGTCTTTTCATCTCTGCCTAATTGGCAAAGTTAGCGGCCATCACTGCAAGGTATTGATGAGGATGGTTTACTGACCCAAAATCCCCTCTCTCTCTCTCTCGCTCTCTCTCTGTGTGTGTGTCTGTGTGTGTGTGTGTGTGTAAATAATGCATGGTGGGGTATAGGGCTGCACGATTAATCGCATGCGATATTTAACGCGCATCTTTTTTTTTTCTTGAGTTTAAGTTCAAAGTCTTTATAAAACTGATCATCTTCTTTAATTAATTGTTAATACATAATATACAAAAAAGTATTGCAGTTTAAACCTAAATTATGACTTTTAAATATAATGTTCAGTGTCTATAATTACTCATTTTATAATAATAATAATAATAATTAGTAGTAGTAGTAATTAAGTAGTTAAATAATTAGTAATTCAAATAATAATTAGTTTTTTAATATATTATGTATTATTTCATACACATATATTACATATGGCTATGATGTGTATATGGCCAAAGAAATAAAATAAATAAAAGTATAAGCATTCTAATGAAAAGAACACAAAGGAAGAGTAAAAATAGTGCATTTGATTTCCTCTATGTCCACTGCCTGTCAAACTATATTCCACCACACTCACTGAGGACTGGACTAGGACATTATTGGGATAATTGCATGTCCACTCAAGGGAAGTAAATGGGCCTGTTATGTGATCAGAGTAATTGAAACTTTTTGACAGAGAGGCTGGGGTGAGGAGGTACAGTGCAGGCGAGAGGAGCGAATTGCTTATATGGGTGTAATTATTCAATCAAATAATGCTGACAGGGCACTACTCAGTGAGCTGTGGAGGAATCGAATACATGCAAGTTCTGAGACTTCTCTGAAAAAACACTAAAGGGAGAGAATATGACATTAATCATAGAGTCTCCACTAAGATTATAAGTGGATGGACATACACATTCTGTTCATACATTATTTCATAGGTTCATTTTCCTCTTCCAGGTCCAACTCTAGGTGACCTGACAACTGCATTCTGACCCCAACCTGTCTGTCGCTCCCCCCGTGCCCCCAGGCCTTTTAGATAGTCTGACCTCGAACGTCCAGCTCAGCACGGACATCTGCCCTTGATGCTGATTTTGCATGATTGGTATTACTCTGAAACCCCATCTATGACGCTCTTCTTTTCTCAGAGCTTCCTCTTGAACTTGGCAGATGTGGAACAGCGGTCGGGATTCTAATCCCGGGGTAAATTTAGGTTGAGTGCCGACTAGGTATAGCGGCACAGAGAGCTTTAGCCCCGGGGATGCAGGTTTTTAATTTGAGTGAGACGATGTTGGTGGCCTCTAAATGAGCCCTGACAATAAGGAGGGTTTAATGAGGGAGGCTGTGAGGGAGAGAGAAGCTTAAAGTGAAGAGAATGTGCTTGCAAGCCCATGGGCACAACTGTACACACAAAGATCACTCGTGTGCTTGGGGAAGAGCTTGTTGGTGTACTAGAGCAATATGCTAGGATGGTTGACAAATAAGTGAAGGAAAAAAGGATTGTGATAAAAGTTTATATTTGCATGTCTTTGTGTCTATAATAACCTATTTAATTTGTGTTACCTGGCTAAAATGTATATTAGCCAAAAACCACAGTGGAAAATAATAGAAAATTATCCTTTGAAATGATTATGTAGAACTTAAGTTGTTATTATTTAAATCAGCTAATTTCATCCGTTTGTTCGTTCATTGTGGCATTGTGAACTTATACTGACATAACCAGAATTATCTAAAAATATCAGTTTTCATTATTCGCCATCAGCCATGATTAATTTACTCCATAAGCGAAAGTGTCCAATAACAATGATGAAGGAAAAGTAAAAAATTATTATTATTATTATTACTACTACTACTATTATTAATCATCATATGTTCTCAAATTGTCTGCCCTTGTGAGGCTCCATGTAAAATAAAACAGCTTTTATTAGGTTACTGATATGACTGGAGTCTTTATCTTACATGATATGATTTAAAATGTTTTTCAAAAGTACTAATTCGATTTTTCAGGACTTTTGTCTTTACTGAAGCTGCAATATGAAACTGATCTATCTGTGGCCATCTGTGGGTAAAACATTTTTTTTTTCAATTATATAATTTACTTTTTGACTATTTTTATTTATTTATTTATTTATATTTATTTAACATCATTTATGCTTTAGCTCTTCTAAAATTCTAAATTATATTTGTAGGCTCACTGTAGTGAATAGGGCAAGGTAAGAACATGGGGGGGAGGGGGGGTCTTCTGCTAGGGAGAAAAAAATAACAAGTGCCCCTTCAAATTGAATGAATTCAGGTTTTGTCATAAAAGCACTAATCACATCATTCAGACACTGACGTTTCCAAATGACTAATTGCCATGTGTATCCTTGACGTGTGAGAAGATTGTGATGAATAAAAAAAACAGAGCAGCTACGCTCACTCCAGCCACGCCCGCTCCAGTATCCAAACTCACCCTTCTCTTTCTCAGCCTTATCTCTTCCTCTCGAACTTGTCATCTTTTAGTCAGCTACTATAACAGAGATGGTCTATCACTCTCATTTCCATTTGTTCTCTGTGTTTCTCCCTGTTTTAGTCGTCCTCCTCTGATACAGTATTATGCTGCAGGCGTTGTTGGGATTATGTGAAGAAAGCAGTGCAAAAACTTTGCTCTCTGATATCTCTCCTCTCGCACTATCCGTAACGTCAGACTGTGTATCTGATGTATCTGTGCGTGACAGGACATCTAAATGTCTTGTATTTTCATCCATTTGAGGTACTGTAAAGCACTTTTCACGCACAGTATTTCAGTGTAAAAACCTGCATCTTGTCCAGAAATCATCCAGCATTTAACCAGAAGCTAAATGCGCTAACTAGCAATGCTCTGTGTTTTTAGTATAAACAAGCCTCCTTTCAATGTAAATTACCTTGATGCAAGGCATTAGTCTAGCAAACTAAATCCAACAACACATTTCAACCCACAACGCAACTAAAATTGACACAAAAACTAAAATAATAGTCAAAATGTTGATTAAAATATTAATTTGACTACATAAACACCCGTTACTGTGTTGTGTTTGGTGTTGTTAGTATTTGATTGTTCTGGGATGTTTTGGCCCAAATGTTCCCCTCAAGTGTGTTGCCCACCTTACTTTAAACCCCCAAAACATGGTATTCCAGTGGAGCACTTTGCCTTCTATATTGCATTTGCACAATCTAGTTTTCTTGCCTCTGTCTCCCTGCTCTGTCTCTTTATTTTTTTTTTCCTTTCCCTCTAGCTGTTCTTTCTCCCTCTCTCTCTCTGGCTTTCTCATTGTTTTGGACAGCATGACATGTTGTCAGAGGCAAAAGAGAGAGAGATAATGCTTATTATGGGAATTAATCCCTGCGTAGTCCAACAGCATTCCCTGTTACTGCCTCCTCATGCTGGCATACATAATAGCAGGTGATGCACGCAATATATTTGAATAAAAAAATGCAGGTTTTCTATCGTCTTTGTGTATTTGTCTTTAATAATATATAGGTACAGCACAGAGTATGTTCACTGAAAATTGATGCATCATGCAAATGGCTCAGCTGGATGTTGCAGTCCATAAATAAGCTTATTTTCCTTGAATTTAGACTGTTGTTAATGGGAGGAGCATTTAAGGGAGATGTGCGCTTTCCTTTGCAGCAGTAAACAATGATAGTGACTTGTCGTTTTGGTAGACATGTTTTATCTGAAGTGACTCGCAGTACAGTAATTGCCGGAACAAATTCCCTTGAGCTGCATGGAAGGAAGTGTCATGCTTAAACCATTTTAAAATAATTAAAAATAGGTAATTGTCAGTGTCATTGGATATACTTTTTTGCTCACATATTTTTCACAGTTTGAATGTATTTGTTTTAAAGATCTGTGGCAAATTATACATGTCCCTTTCAGTATGGCTATAAAAGTCCTGCAAAATAAAATTCAACCTCACATTAAACTTTCAACACTAAATCAAGCACACAAATCAGAAATCAGTACCTGAGGTCATCATTCAGGTAAAATCAGTACCTGAGATTATCATTGTCATAGTCTGTATGTTGTTGTTCAAGCCGCAACATCGCAGAAATAGAAAACCAATTTCTTATATGGACACTGAGTTACCATGGCTTGGTGAAATTCTGAGGCCAATATCGAGTCATTTAAATAGGAATTCATGTAATTTGGTGTTTTGTGTGAGGGTGAAGCAGTTCACTACACAGATTTCACTTTGGCTCAAGTCTGTTTTGCTAATTCACCACATTAACCTAAATAAATTGCTACATGCATGCTACACTATTGACAATGGAACATTTTACAGAAATGTCACTAATCGACCACACCTTAATGCTGTCAATTACTAAGGGTAGTGTTTAACTTTTGAACTATTCATTATAAGAATTTACTTAAAGGGTCATTTGTTTCAGACAGATTCATACTGGTAACTTGTTTCGAACAATCCATTATTTCTGAGAAAGGTCTTTCTGAAGGG
>NW_015540992.1:165603-174721 GCF_001515605.1 Sinocyclocheilus anshuiensis | reverse complement strand
CCAAAAATAAAAGTATCGGTATCGGGCGAGTACTGGAAAAAGTGGTATCGGTGCATCCCTAATATATATATATATAAATATCAGAATGCAGGTTGACTGAGTCCAACGACACCTTGAATGTCTACTTGCTACTCTATACTGAGAGTTCACACTGGTTACTAATCAAAGACAGACATCATAATGAGTTCAGCTGAGAGATAAAGCACCTGAGATTTTAAGGGCTGAATTGATTTATGGGCAATATCAGCTTGCCTGACTCAAGCATACAGCTTAGTGGCTCAAATTATTCTACTCATTCCAACCAACTTGTAATTATGTGTGAGATGTGCAGTATTGACAGAATTCAACACAATTGGTTTAACAATGACTGCAATAGAAATGTCTCACACATGAAGTCTGGAGAGCTGGATTTGGTCCATCTCAAATAACATAAAATGCCAGCCAGCAGTTAGTAATCAGTCACAATGAATGTACTCCCCTCTATGAAGTTGAGCTATCTTTAAATCCTGTACTTCTAAATAATTGTGTTAAATTACTCCCGGTATCCTTGGCAACATTAACAGTTGCATTTGTATTCAGGAATAAAGACAGACTGAACTCATGCCGTTTATGCTTACCTCATGACCATTTATGATGCACTGAGTTTTTCTTTTTATTTTTTTTATTTTCTTTTTTGGTACAATGAAAGAGCATATAGTCTAAAAAAATATAATCACAAATGAAGCTAGTACGGTTTGATGGATTTGATTAAAGTACACAAAATGCATCCTGAAATCTCACTGTTTGGATGTGAGAGGTAATAAATGAGATGGAGAATAATAATGACCAGTCCAGTGTGTTCCAGGGTAAGTAAGCACATGGTTTCTTACTTTTAGGCTTGTGTAATAAAATGATCAAAACATCAAAATAGGAAGTAGAAAGCCTCAAGGGAAATTGTTTCCAAAATAAGCTCAAAGCATAAAAGTCTGGATCTCCACCTTCATTTTTGACCACATCAACAAACTGGGTCAGATTAACAGGCTAACGTTAATTACACATGGCTTGTTATTGCACCTTATCTCATTATGACACAAATGCTACAGTTGCTTATTATGTGGAGTAAATGGTGGTCAAGAAAATAAACTCTTTTTTTTATATCTTGACTTAAAAGAAAACACATTTGAAAGTTTTTTGTGATTTTGAAGAATTCTAAATTACAAAGTATTGTAAACCGGCAATGCCACTGAACCACTAAAGTGAAGAAATTAGATCTCAAGACTGTCCCTGAGGCTCACATGAAAGGTTTGGGTTCTTTGAGATATCTTGTGCTGGATGAGAGACTTGTTGTATTTAATTTACTTCAAGCAATTAAATTCTAATGTTTTTGAAACTATTGATTACACTTAAATAAACATGACCCCAAATTCATATAATATAAATGTTTAAAAATAGCTTTAAAATGAATAAAACCCCTTTATGTTCAAAAATAACTTGCACCATATTTAATACTTCCATAAAAAATGTGATAATCATTTAAGAAACAAATTAGATTAACATAACATAACACAACACAACACAACACAACACAACACAACACAACACAACACAACACAACATAACATAAGTAAGGGATAATCAACGGATAGCCGTGCATTAAAGGATTTTAAATGCACGACATGGAGGCAAAGAACTGCCCGACGCGAAGCGGAGGTGCATTTAAAATACTTTAATGGATGGCTAGCCATTGATTATCCCACTTATTCCATGGTCATTTGCCAAGTTATAGACAAGTTAAAACTATTGCTCTTTACAGCGCAATATTTGACCGAATGGGTCTGTTACGGCACGTTAGCTCTAGCATTCTGCCCGCTTCAAATCAGACACAGAGATGAAATAGAGCAGTAAGATCACATTTATTTGAATGAATTATAGCACATGCATTTCAATTAATTACCGAAAGAGAGAGAGAGAGAGAGAGAGAGAGAGAGAGATGACAGTTGTGTGTACCTGCATGCTGCGTCTGCGCGTCTCTCTCGACAAACAATTACTTCAAAAACAGCCATTTTACCATCGTTGCTGAGGAATATAATGAAGCGATCTAGTATCTAGGCTATTTTATTAATAAAAATCCAGGGAAGCGTTGACAACAAGTTTATGTGTGTGTGCAGCGCAATCTGCAATCTCTCTCTCTCTCTCTCTCTCTGTGTGTGTGCGAATAATGTGTGTTGGTTATTGCATCAATTAAAGCAGCGCATTAATATAGAATGGTGATTAAACTGACTTGGAACTACCTGTGCATTAAACGGTTTTACTGCATACCTGCCAGCCAGTCAGAATCCTGTATTCAGACAGACCATGGAATAATATTAGGGATGCACCGATACCGATACTGAGCTCCTGTACTCGTACTCGTACTCGTTAAAATGCCCCGATACCAAATGCCGATACCACACAGCATGTGATAAGTGCCATATTCAGACAATGAAACACCGACAACAGAACAACAGACAGCAGAATGGCGTTATTAGAGATTAAGGATGTCTACGAAGTATATGTATGCAATGAATATAATGTTAAACATTCAGTATTAACGCTTGTATAGCTGATGCGCGAGTTGATAAGCAAAGCGCGCTGAGTGGATTGAGCGCACGGCGGCGCATTTATTTTTAACCTTAGGCATACACGACTTTCTGGCGAAAGTGAATCTAGCAGCCTGTGTGAAATGCGCTAGGCAAATACGTGCACACGTTGTGCATGTTTTGCTTGCTTGAGTGTTTGTGCATTATATGATTGGCTTTGGAATATAAATCGCAGCACGTTTCAGATGAAAAAACGTGACTTCTATTTATGAAAATATCACAGTTAGGAGATTTAAGAACTATTCAGTCAAAGGTTCTTTAAAGAACCATCTCTTTCTTACCTTTTTATAATCTGAAGAACCTTTTTTCGCCCCAAAGAACCTTTTGTGAAACAGAAAGGTTCTTCAGATGTTAAAAGTTCTTTATGGAACCATTTAGACAAAAAGGTTCTTCTATGGCATCGTGAAGCACCTTTATTTTTAAGAGTATACTGGAAAAAGTGGTATCGGTGCATCCCTAAATAATATAATATAATATAATATAATATCGTTTTTTTAAGGTTTACAAAGACTGAAACCCATCCAACCCACCTGTGGCCATCAAAAATAGAGCAGTTTAGTTTTTCGAGAGTTTACAGAAGTATTTTCATACAGTACAAACAAAAAATACAATTGTATACATACAGTAAATAAAAATGTCACCTTGGGGGAAAAATGATTAATATTCCAACTTATATGTCACATTTAAGTTTTTTTTTTTATTTTTTTTATGTAGATTATCATACAGCACAATAAGTATGTGAAATCAAAATGGCAGACTGAGGAGCAGAGCAGAGCAGAGCAGAGCAACTTCAAAAGACGAGGACAGAAAATTCATACCTGTCAATCTTTGTTTGATAGACTTTCCATCCCCTCGCTGATAGCCTAATGACTACACCTCAGGACTATAAACCGTTTACAGTTTCAAATCTAGATAGGGTGGTCCATGAACTCAAGAACCACCAATATTTCCCCTCTTGCTCTGTCAACACTCTGTCCTTAATAGTTATGACTTTGATTATATACATATCCATTTTGTTTCAAGTGCAGTGCGCTTTTAGAGAGAGCTAATGTGTAAACACCCCTTTTTTAATATATATATATATATATATATATATACATAAAAGAAGGAGTAAAAACCGTATAGGAACAAACTGTACAGACTTAAGAGGCTGTCATATGTGACTGTGTTATATTGTAGGTTTACCTTATAGACAATGGCAGTCATCATCTCATCACATTAAGCGTCTTATCTTTTTTATACCTTTAGTCATCTTGGTTTGGTTTAAAACAGTCACCTTTCAAACTCATTCTTCCTTGAGACCGGTTTTCTGCTTCCAGGGGAGCTCTGTGTTTTTGTTTGTTTGTTTGTTTGTTTGCTAATTGAAGACTTTCTTGACACCTGTGCTAACTTTGCCCTCCCAAGAGTTCTAAAATGCACAGAACTGTGCACAGAATCACACACCGTCACTCATCAAGATAAACAGGAAAGAATGCACACATGCACACACAAACTCTCACACACACACACACACACACACACACACACACACACACACACATTCCCTTGTGTGCAATTACTTCCCAGTTATTTACCTCTCTCCTCGCACTAGCTGTTTGATGGGCTGCAGGTAAACAACAGTGTTCACATCATACAAGACGGTCGTGATGCCCCTGCCAATGAGATGGCACATGATGCGTGACCCCTGTCTGATTCATGAGCCTTTATATCACCCTTACTCTCCACCAAACATCTCTCACTCACCCAAGCGCTTCCCCATACCATAGCTCCGAGCAACCTTATTATGAGTACCAGAGTGCCGTATCCACTTTTACTGTGCGTGTCATTTGTTATTGCTGACAGAAGGTGAAACACCCAGCGCAATGCAATGCAATCCCTCTTTCAAATGCAGATGCTTGTATGGTTGATATTGGGAATAAGAGGGCTTTGTGTCTGATGTCATCCCAGTGGTGGCCCTCACGGCGTCTGTTGATACAGTAAGCTGAATGAGTTTGCTAAATAAAACATATGGATGACACCTAGCAAGGGATGTGATGTCTTACTGTTACATTTCATCTACAGGAGTGGAAAACATTTTTTGCAGATTCCCACTCCCTCACCCCAACATATTAGAAATGACCAAAATGAGTTTGAGAAATGGAGTTTGGGTCAAGATGATGGGCAGAGATATCTGAAGGTCACATGGTGCGGGGTATCATTTGACTGGGCTTGTATAGTGCAACCGTTCAACATGTCCAGTTCTGCTAATTGACCCTGGTTAGGCTTCACACCCATCTGGGCTCACAACAACCCTCTAATTGCCATCGCTGATTCTGTTCAGATAGAATTACTCTTGTCAGTGAAGGTCATTATTCTCTGCCTCAAACTCTGTAGGAATATCTTTCTTCCCTATTCCTTCTCCCTTCTTTCTTCCTTATCAGGTTAATGGGCATATCATTCTGGAGGCTTCTCTTTCTTTTCCATTAAGTCTATGTGTGAGTGAGAGGATCAAGTTAATGGGTGATGTTATTTCTTACAGATAAAGTGAAATGAAACATCCTTAGACAGTCTAGGGACGTTACAAAAAAAAAAAAGATGCATAGGATGGCTTATCAAACACTGATACAGGCGATTTGCAAATGAAAAGAAACCATGCAGATTTTAACCCTCTGATGCTTTTAACATCAGATCTTTAAAAGCATTTGTAACTATTCAGGGTGTGGTTTTACATTCAAACTGCCCTCTTTTTGTTTTTGTTGTTGTTATTTATGACATCATGGTTATTATTTTAGCATGGCTCAAGTTCTATCATTCTGAGAAAAAAATTATTTTTTTTATTAAAAAAATATTTAAGAATCCATGTATCAGAGGGTTAAATAGATTTAATTCTCAGGAATTAAACTGAAACAACTGACACAGTGACACAGTGTAGTTGGTCTTTCTTTGTTTCTTTCTCTTTATGTTTCTCTTTCTCTTTGAAGTGTAACTATTTGGTCCACAGATACTTTAGGGAAGCATAAGGAAAGTCATGCTCTGATTTTATAGTATACATTTGGAGTTGAAAACACACTTGTGTTTCAGTGTTTCAGAATATACAGTATATTGACTGAAGTCTGTCAGGCGAAGTTCAGGAGGTATTTATTCTTTTCTGCTTTGCTTATTTTTTTTTCCTCTAGTTATGCACCTCACCCAAGGCTTTAGTAGGCATAAATAGTTGATGAATAAAAGAACAACAATAGTTACTTTAGGTCTTCATACAATATTTAAGATACACACAGCACAGACTGGGGAGAGGCAGAAAAATGTTGTCAGCTTACCCACAACTAAGTGCTGAGGGAGCAGGCCTAATGAAAGAGGGAGGTTTGTCTTTGAGGGTGGGGAAGGTTAGCTACTGAGTCCTTGCTCTGTTTTCAATCTCCAAGATTTTAATTGGAACCTCAGAGAGATCATGCTATATTAATCTGAAGTTAATTCCTGGATGAAGAGGGCTAATACATCAACAAATATTTTTCTGTAACACAACAACCCTTTCAGGACTGAGAGATACTGTACAGATTTCTCTTGCCTTTACAAGGTGTCAAGACCCAGTTAGCCCCTTGTGGTAGATACTAACTACACCAGCAGGATAGAAAAAGCATCTTTCTCTCTGAGCAGCCATTCAAAAGTTAGTGCATTCTGATGGAATAAATATTTTGAAAGCAATATACACTACTGTTCAAAAGTTCGGGGTCTTTTATGTTCACTAAGACTGCATTTATTTGATCAAAAACAAACAGTATATTTTATACATATTCATTTCTTTAAAAAAAAAATAACAGAACCAAAACTTTTGTTTTTTTTTAACCCATACCTGATTATTTTTAGAGCTCTCAAAAGTATGAAATCGGAATATATTTTTATTTTACTGCACCTTCTTGTCATGCCATCATCCAAGAATGTCATATCATTTTCCTTTACATTTTTGAGAACCTTTAGTCTCAAAATAACAAAATAGTCTGCACTTGTTTTCTTGGTTATTCTTTGCAACACAGCACATCTTGCAACATAGCATATACAGAACAGACGTTTACGACTTTTGGCTTTCTTCAGTGAATTGTTGTTCAGAACTGAGCACTCATGAGCAAAGATGGCAGGTTTCAGAGGCATACTTCTGGGGGAGCAACCAGCCATTGAGATAAATGGAAATCACAGTGGATAGCTTTCTCCTGGTACCCTCTTGACCTTTACATCTTTACTGTACTACACATTTCAGTTTTGTATAATGTGATCATCGTGGATTATTATGTGTAAAATTGCAAAAATATAATTCATTCATGCATGCATGACAGCGATTTAAACCTAATTCACTTCAATAAAGATAATTATGCATGCTGTTCTTGTCATGAGCATCAAGGTGTGGGGGTGCTGTGGTGTAAATTCCACTCATGTTTAGTACATGTTAAATTAAAGATTTGTAGAAAAAAAACATAAACGTTGGACTCTGTGGTCGATTCTGTGTTAAGGTAAGGCATGTTATTCGCAATTAAGTGTTGTGGCTGGGTTGTTATAGCTCTGCGTGTCTCTCGATGTCTTAGGCCTAATTGAACGGCAGTATAATAGGGTAAATCCTGTATAGTGATTTATCCTATATAGTGCTTGCATAAAGCAAGTAGTGCATACACTTGTAGCTGCTATGTATCTTTGTGTCATTCTTTTGTGGCACGCGCAAGCGACTTTGGGCTCCCCCAAAGACCACGATATAGTTCGAACACTGTACACCACACACACACACACACACACACACACAGAGAGAGACAGACACAACACAAACACACAGCTGTTGACACCTTTTCTGGAGCATATTGAGAAAATAACCCTCCAGTGAGTAGAGAAAGTGTTATGCACATGCACAGAATGATAAAAAGCGGACATTGTAATAGATTACAGATATATCTCAGAAGTAAATATCCAGCACCAGCTGCATTGATGAAGCATTGTGAAAATGTCAGTATGTACAAAGCCAGGCTCTCGTTTCAGACACATTTTCATTTCTCCTGAAACCCAATTACTCAAACAGCACTTCAAGTAAGCAGTGCATGAATACCAAATGCAATATAATTGATTACTTAATTTATGAAAGAACCAGCGATTTTTTTAACGGTTGTTATTTATTGCACAAATGTTTACTCAATTCAGCTGATATATGAGTCTTGCGTTGTGGGTCAAACTCAATACATATTTTTTAAACAGCACACAGTTTTGGCTAGAGAAATACTAGCGTAGTATTTCAGTGTAAAATGTAGAATATATATTTTTAAAACTAAAAAGTGACAATATAACGAAAATCAAATGCTATATCCAATTTATGAATAATTGCTCATGTTTTTGAGTTCATCTTTAAAGAACTATCAGAGGAGTTCTATCAGTAGACATGTCTGCAATGGGTATTTCTTGTTATGACATTAAAGATGTAGCAATGATATGCTTCTTGTTACTATTCAGCGAACAAGATGTTAAAGTGAAATGACAGCGAGACTCTACAGGCAGTTTGTCATCATTGCATTTTGATATAAACCTCGGGGAGTGCCAGGCAAATGCAAATAAAATGCATTTGTATCAGAGCAATCTGGAGCGGACATATCAGTGAAGCGGGTGGATATGTAATGAAACCGTCTTTCAGATGTCTTCCACACTGGTATGGGGCTGTTTAGCTGTTGGCCTGCAGACTTGCCCTCCCTTGACCCCAGACTGCTTTCTCTTCCAAAGCTATGCCAGCTTTAATTTGCAGTTTTGTGCTCCTCTCATTGCTACCCATAATCCTCCTGCGCAGAGCAGAGCACAGCCAAAAGAACCATTCTGACGGCTTCACTTACATCACCAGGCCAGCAGCTGATCTCCTGTGACATTTGTGGCAGAGAATGACTTCTCTTCATGACTTTTTTTCACCCCCATTAGTTAGCATGATTTGAATCTGATCAAAAGCAGGCAGAATAGAGTGGGGGCTGTGGTATCTTGGTCCTACCCAGAGGCGGACAGTAACTAAGTACATTTACTTGAGTATTGTACTTAAGTACACTTTTTGAGTATCTGTACTTTACTTGAGTATTATTTTTTCTGGGAACTTATGACTTTAACTTCACTACATTTGAAAGACAAATATTGTACTTTTCACTCCACTACATTTCTATCAAGGTCCTCGAAGTAGAAAGTCGTTACTATGTAGCAGCTTTGAAAGTCAGTAGGTGATTTTTTTCTTCTCTAAAACGTGACTTTCTTTTTTTCAGACAGTTTATCAGTAATCACTCTTGTAGGGCTACATGAAGAGATTTCCCAGCATTTTTTGAACACTGACCAGTTGCAAATGTGATATTTATTTACAACAATTCAATAATAAGAAGTTAATATTGTGGTTTATATTAGACACAATATTGTCTGATTTTGCTTAATTGTGTAAGTGAAAATATTACCTATAAAGCCACAGAAGAACTGTTGTGCATCTCCTAATAAAACAAGTACCACGAGAGCGATTAGACAGCATTTTT
>NW_015540992.1:158704-164976 GCF_001515605.1 Sinocyclocheilus anshuiensis | reverse complement strand
TCCAAAGATACTACAAGCTAGTCAGTGTATTCAGTAGGTGTAATGTATTGTAAGTTGCTTCAGAGGTATTGCAAGTACTACGTACAACAATAAAACAGTGCATTGACATAAAAAAGGAAATTTACTTTTGGTACTTAAGTACTTTTAAAAGCAAGCACTTCTGTACTTTTACTTAAGTAAAAATCTGTCTTTACAACTTTTACTTGTAATGGAGTAATGTTTGACCAGCAGTATCTGTACTTTCACTCAAGTAATGGAGTTGAATACTTTGTCCGCCTCTGGTCCTACCACAGGATTGTGTTTGTAACACAGAGTCGTTTAAAATAAATGTGCTCTTGATACTACCTTGTTCAAATCAAAAGCTCATTTATGTCTATATTTAATATTTCAGCTGAACTCCTTTGAGTTTTAAAACAACAAAAATGGACTTGCCAAATAAAAAGATAGCTTTAAAATGATCCATGAAAGACATTAAAGACGATCCATTCAAAATTAGGTGAGCAGGCATCCAAATACATCACCATGAGTCATTCAAAATCCAACTTGCCTCAGTCACCTTTGGCTTGCTTGGTTGGGGTTTAAAAGATACTTTATAATCAGTAATTTTATCACTTTGACGGCATTGACTGCTATCAGGTATATTAGCTGATTATCACCGAATTGAACTTGTTTCATAATTGATGAGCTTGACTGAACTTTAGCAAACAGAAGTGGATCAAAACTGAACTAACTGTGGCTGAATAATGACAGTATTGTCTTGTTTCAGCTGCTTTATAGCAGAATTGGATATGTCTCAAATTTGATGAAGTTTGAATCACTTATTCTATTACTTTCCTGTTTAATACTGTGAAGCTGCTTTGAAACAATCTCTGTTGTATAAAGGTGACTCGACTTGTGAATTACATCTGAGGCAGATATAAAGGGATAGTTCACCCCAAAAAAATAAATTTCTGTCATTAAATTTCCCCCGTGTCATGATTTGTTTTTATTTTTGGGGTGAACTATGACTTTAACTTCCAGATCTTCACTATCAGTGTCACTCCAGAAACTCTACTTCCCCGATGTCAGGGCCATTTTAGACTGAGGCTCATTTGAGATGTAACTCAAGTCTGGTCATCTTGTTGCCTGTCCTCTAAATGTCATCGTAAAAAGCTCGGTAAGTGACTGTCTCTTCCTCAGCTCAATTAATTTCTCTTCCTCTTCTGAGGACATCTTCAGTAGTCAGACATTATCATTTAATCACAGCTTCTGCAGGGGTTTTAGTAGGTTTAAGATCAAGCCCACGTCTCATGTTCTTCCATGTTGTTGTTCTCAGCCCTGCTCAGTTTTTGGAGTCGAGGTGAGGAAGTTATGGATGGATTTGAGCAATAATTAGAATTACATCATAATGTTATAGGTACTATAGCTAAATATATTTTGGAAATGGAGATTAGCTTTATACTGTAAATTACAGCTGTGAATTGAAAATGTAAGATGTATATACACATTAAAAGTAAGCCTTCACATTGCATGAAATATTGTTTTAGAAAAATAGTTACAGAAGCTGGGAGAGAAAGGTCAGTGAACTTCATATAAAGACAGAAAGTCACCATTAATTGAAGATCCGGTTTTAGCTCTGACCAAGAATGTCTTAAAACATTTAAATTCACAGTGATAAAGTGTCGGGTCGCAAATGGGGCAAACTCAATAGGTAATATATTTATTAATGGAATAATAAAGCATTAAAGCAGCTAACAGAGCTGAATAGGTTGTTAGCTGATTAGTTTCAGTGAGAAAGTAATATTTTCTTATTATTTTATTACTACAGGTTAATATTATCTGATGAATGAACAAATTAGTGAATTTATTAAATTAGCTTGCTAGCACAAATTTTCAATGATTTACCTTATCATTTAGCACACTACTTTATTCAAAATGACTTACGAATGAGCAAAATGAGCAAAAGTTTCAGCAATTTATCATATAACAGCCAATAATATTAGCAGTACCGCACTACAGATTTTCAGAAGTATTATTACATTATATTTAATTAATTAATTCATTAATTAATTTATTTATTTATTTTATAGTAGTAGTAGTAGTAGTAAGTGCCTTTATTGAAAGTTACAGATTAGTTAAATGCACATGGAAGAAGTGTTTCTTCAGCAGGTTCTTGATGGTTGTAATGATCGCAGCAGGTCAGGTGGAGGTTGAAATTGGTTGCTCTGATGGTCGACACTGTATCAATGGAGGAAGAAAGTGCAACATAATCAGCAGTCAAAGAGGTGGAGGAGAGAGTTGTTGTGAACTGGTGGTTTTGTTTTGGTGGTAAGTAACCTTGGCTTTGGTTTGTGTTTTGCAGGGGTCATGGATAAAGAAGGTGCGATTGTGGAAATTGTTATTGGGAAGAGGGAGTTCTGCATTGATGTTAGATGTACTGAACATTTCACTTCAAAGTTCTAGACCAAAACTGACAGAAAGAGAACCCTTTTTTTGTCTTTCTGGAGAAAATTAACTTTAAGTCCATCCTGCCAAAATCAATTTAACATGAAGGCAGAGGTTGCCAATGTTTTTTGTGTTAGACTAGGACAGTGTATATAATATATTGAATAAACATTCAATTAACCCAAAATCAGATGCTATCCTTTTCTCACCTGTAGTCTACAGGCTTCAGGAAATATCCTGGGACTTGTGAGGAAGTTAGCAATTATTGAATCAACCAGTTTTGTGTTAGACAGGTCTAACAATATCTTAATCAAAAGGTTTTAAGACATCTAACCTGCCCTGCACTTGTTCCATAAATATCCCCATTAACATACTTTACTAAAGTGGCACTTAAGGACCCTAATTAGTTTCAAATTAACACCAGCATGTCCATCCAAATATAATAGATAGGGAAACTTGGACATAAATTACAACAGCAGAAGCCCTTTTTATCTCTCAAATCTGAGATAGAGTTCATTAGTGTTGCACAACAACTGGTATCAATAAATGTAGCTTTTTGGGGAAGACATATGAACTTTGATCTAAAATTTAAAATATAAATAACTTTTGTAATCTTGAAAATGGACATTAACACAACAACATTGTTTTTGTATTTTTTATTATTATTATTATTGAATTTAGTTTCCTTTTATTTTTTAGTTTTCCAATGTATTTTAGATGAATGCAATAAATGAGCATAAAGGTCAGAGAAACGCATCATAAAAACTAGTAGGGGCTATCCGGCCTTTCATTTATCAATCATATTTAATGAACTAAAATGAATGCACAAACATAAAAGGAAAGCTACAAACTCTTAGTTCACTGAATAATCAAAAGCATACATTTAATGCACTACATGTAGAATATAGTTATGTTGGATTTAATGAGATAATGCCTCTGGATGTGTTCTACTCCACATTTGCCATTTAACTTGCTATTTTTTTTACATCTCTTTCTTTTTTTTCTTTTTCTTTTTTTTTGAGTGTATATGTGTCAAAAACAAAAAACCAGTCTACTGTCAATGGAGTTCCTTTTCATTCAGAATATTATCTGCCTGAGTATCTAGAAAATGGATCACATAACACCCTGAGACATATGTCAATGTTGCAAAATTTTACAGAGAACAGTTTCCTGCGTGAATAAAAGTGCTATTAAATTAGAGACGATGACTGAACCAGAGAGAGACACATGATGAGCGATAGGTAATGCCACATCACAGTTGATAAACTACAACCATTACCACAAGTGACGCTTCCTCCAGTCAATTTTGCAAGTACTTACAATCTTTCACTTGTAAAAGACAGCTGCATGCAAACCATTTGGTCTTGTTTTGTGTTAACAAAAAGAATGTTTCAGTAACCCATTTAGGTAATACTTCAGGTATCAATATTTAAAAAGGAACATTAACCCTTAAACTAAAGTGTTAGTATGTAAAAAAAAACAAAAAAAAAACATGTATGTGTAGTATATGACATGAACCAAAACAAATAAATGTGAACGTTTTTCTCATTTTTGGTTCATGATAAATTAATTTGAATAATCTGAACCTTATTGTGAAGTGCCACCACTCTTTCTTAAAGTAAAAGACATGCATACATCATCATCTTTTAGTTTGCACACCATGAAACACCATGTGTTGTCTTTATGCCCCAACATTATTCTTTACTTATTGAGCCACACTAAGATGTTAAGTAAAACACAGTTCTCTTCACAACATGATATGAACCTACACAGCAGGCCATCAAGCAAATAAGTGAAGTTGTAATCTATATTGCAGTGCACACAAAATAAGACCAGAGATCTGCGCTCTTTAATATCTGGCTTGGATTATGGGCTTACTTATACACGCAATGTATGATGTAGCAGGTTTATGTGCTGAATATTTAATGCTGACGACCCTAAACTGCTGACAGATGTTCAATGCAACATTATGACCATTTTTGCATTCATTTTAGAATAGTGCAGTGAAAGTGTTAAATACATAAATGACTTAAATTAAGAGAACAGATTTAGGTTCTCCTTGTTTATACGTTTTGTAATTGTAATTTACTGAAACGCTTGTTAATTTGAAGGCAGCGAAATAAAAACAAATATATAATTTCCTCTGTTTATATTAATGTGACACAAAAAAATCAAATCTGATTCATAGTATTGTTATTTTTATGCACTAAAGGATTTATAAAAAGAGGCAAATAGCTCAACGACAACTTCAAAGCATCAGCTTTGCAACCAGGAGAAACGCAACAGCAACAACCAAGCAATGATTAGCATCTTAACATTGTTTAGAGTTGCTGCCTCATCCCAAAGCACAGTGGAGAGAAGAACGAATCCCAAACAACGAGCGTAAGCAAATCCCACCTATCATGTGCTACACTGTTTACAAACTATCAGTTCAGCATATCAGCAGGTGTATACACAAAATGTTCATTCAAGCTTTGTAACCACATGCATTCTGGGAGACAGAATTTATTAATTCACTTCTCCGTGTGGCTTCTATGTGTGCAACCTTGGCATGATGAGAAACGCAGATGAAAAAACACCTTGTCCCTTTGCTGTAGATCAGCGGTGGGAGATAATTAGTCTCCATAGCTGGGCTGCTGTGACTGGCTACACATGTTCCAGCTGTCACAGGTGTATTCCTGGAGACTGAGGAACTGACAGCCATGACGGGACCATCTGGGCCTGTTCCCATCACGGGAAGATGCCTTGCCAATGACAGTCTCCATTCTGCGTGAGGAGGAGGCACTGAGTGTGTACGTGTGCGTGTGTGCATGTTGACTGACTTTACATTTTAAGGGATTCCAGGCTGATTCAGGCTTTGGTAAAGTTGTCTTTGTGGATCAAACCCAGTACTGTTCTCTGTGGGGCACCAGTCATGCAGGCTGCTGAATGTGTGTCAATGTGTGTATTTGTTTAGGTGCACACTCTGCATGCATGTGCTTGTGTTTACTTTCATCTCAAATCTTTTGAAATTTTCACTCAGTTATAGGTTATCCAAATATGTACACTTTGAATAAACCCTTTAATTTCATTCCCAACAGAAGGGACAATGCAAGGTGTTAAAACCTGTTACAGGAATAGTTCACCCCAAAATGAAAATGTGATGTTAATTTCCTCACCTTCAGGCCATCCAAGATGTAGGTGACTTACTTTCTTCAGTAGAGCATTAACACTGAGCTGAATCCATGGCCCTTGGTGATTCATAAACTGACACCATTGTTGTTCACATTGTTGTGGTGTCGGTTCACTCGTAATTTACCATGCATGTGTCATCATGCAACAGAAGGCTTGAGCTCCAGAAACATTTGCATGCGACTGTGGATTACAGGTAATAATGTCTCTTATTGTTTCGTTTCATAAGACCTCAATATATCATCAGTAGCTGGACTTTATGTTGCGTTTTCTATACCTTCTTTTTTGACTCTCAAAGTAACGGAACCCATTGACTTTTAATGAATAACCAAGGATCACAGGTTCAGCAAAAAAAAAAAAAAATATCAGGTTCCACTTTATTTTAAAGGTAAGGTAAAAATAAATGCATATTATAAGACAATGAAAGTGTTTTTTGACCTTGCATGCATGTCAACCTGTTGGGGACTTCCAAAACCAAAATATGTCATTAACTTTCATTAACCATAATAGGGGCACTTTAAGTGGCCTTAACTACTATGTACTTACATCAAAAAAGTACATTGTACTGATGTAAAAATATCACGGTTTAAGGGTATCACAGCATTGTTGTTACAGCTCTAAAATGTGTTAATTTTAAATGTCTGGGTGTAAAAAAAAAAAAAAAAAAAAGGCAAAAA
>NW_015540992.1:152877-158178 GCF_001515605.1 Sinocyclocheilus anshuiensis | reverse complement strand
TCTCTGGCCTGTGTTAATGGGCGTTTACAGACTTCATATTTTCACATAAATGACATTTTGGAAAATTATTGCATTGCAGCGCAGTTTGTGCAAGTCCAGAACAGAGACGAGTTGCTTGCAATAAGACAAAAAACGGCCGATCGCGTAAGTTCCA
Source organism: Sinocyclocheilus anshuiensis (assembly GCF_001515605.1). Taxonomy (NCBI): domain Eukaryota; kingdom Metazoa; phylum Chordata; class Actinopteri; order Cypriniformes; family Cyprinidae; genus Sinocyclocheilus; species Sinocyclocheilus anshuiensis. The sequence goes on along the minus strand of NW_015540992.1, from coordinate 158,024 downwards.
GGGGAAGCTCCTTAAGTTCGGCCATCCTACACAGTACACACATGACTGACCGCTTGCTCGCACCAACAGGAGGAGGGTCGTGGTACTCTCTACACTGCACTCAACCTGAGGGATTCCTATACTTTCAGTCTTTGAGGAGACATGAAAAACTGTGCATACCGCAGGAACGGTATAACGGAAAATGTTAGTGGTTTTGAAACCGTGAAATTTTCAAACCGCGGTATGCCTTGATGCCGGTAATCGGCCCATGCCTATTGTGTTCATATTGTATTGCAAAACACTTTTGCTGCTATTGAGGTGGGATACGGGTAAGGTTAGGGACAGGTTTGGTGGTATGGGTAGGATTAAGGGTGGGTTAAGGTGTAAGGGATGGGTCAACAATGTAATTATAAATGTAATTATAGAAATTAATTACAGATGTAATTACATGTATTTTTAAAATATACGTAGAATAAAAAAAACATGTATGTACACAATAAGTGCATTGTACCAAATTATTAATTTAAATGTAAGTACATAGTAGTTAAGGCCACTTAATATAAAGTGGGACCAAAAATCCTCTTTAGTGTTCTGCTCTATAAAGAAAGTCACCTACATCTTGGATTTCGTGAAGGTGAAGACCAAATGTTCGTTTTTGGTTGAAGTATTAATTTAGTGTATTTAGTTTTGATTATATAATTGAGTTAATCAATTTGACAGAAGCTAAATGGGAAGAAAATGCATGTTTGTAGTTTGAACTCAATCCAGACATACTATGCCCATGTTGGCATTGTTACTGTATGTGACTGTTGACTGTTATTCCACTTTTTCAGCAAAATATTATTTTCCTTAACATTAAATTGAGGACTGAATTAAGTAAATTAACTTAATTTGTTGAACTAAATTAGGTTCTATGCAATTATGTATTTCGATTATATGGTCTCCCCGAAGATATCGTGTCCGATAGGGGTCCTCAATTCACTTCTCGAGTCTGGTCAGCCTTCTTCAAACATCTCAACGTGAATGTCAGTCTTACTTCTGGTTATCATCCACAATCCAATGGTCAGATGGAACGGCTGAACCAAGAACTTTCACGCTTCCTCCGAGCTTACTGTCACCAAAACCAAACGGATTGGAGCAAATTCTTAATGTGGGCCGAATATGCACAAAATTCCCTCCAGAAGCCTGCCACTGGCATCACACCCTTCAAATGTGTCTTAGGCTACCAACCGCCTCTGTTCCCCTGGTCAGGGGAACTGTCTGACTTACCCTCTGTTACTGACTGGCTAAGACGAAGCGAAGAAACATGGAATCGAGCACTCACCCATTTGCAGTGGGCTGTGAGAAGACAGGAGGAACAGGCTAACCGTCACCGTCGTTCTGTCCTGAATACACCCCGGGGCAGTGGGTTTGGCTAGCCACCAGAGGCATTCGCCTCAGACTTCCTTGCAAGAAACTCAGTCCTATGTATGTTGGTCCATTCAAAATCATTAGAGAAATTACTCCAGTTTCGTTCCGTCTAGATTTACCTGCTAATTATCGCATTTATCCTACTTTTCATGTTTCGCTGTTGAAACATGGTGGTGGTTCGAGAGGGGCACAGGAGGGAGAGACCGAGGTTCAGAGGCGTATCAGGTTCGAGAATGCTCGACTTAAGACGCCGGGGCAGTGTTCTCCAGTACCTGGTTGACTGGAAGGGGTACGGTCCGGAGGAACGGTCCTGGGTCAATGCAGGGGACATTCTCGATCCCTTACTCACTGAAGAGTTCCTCCCTCGCGTCAGGAGCCGCTCGCAGGGTGGGGGCTCTGTTACAAGTGAGGCTCCCGTATTGCTTATCTTGCACCACCAGAGGAAACCGTCACCTGAGTACTGACTGTTTTGATTCAGACTTCAATTCCCATCAGCCTTCATTTCTAGGATTGATTGCGCTACTTAAATAAACTGATTGTTTATCTGCCTGCCCCGTTTTTTCCTTCTTTCAGCAATAAACAACAGCACATTGAGCGTATGGTAATGGCCGACACGCTGAGACATGGCTTGAGGTGCTTTATTATTCATATTTTGGGGCGATGAATAATCAGATCTGACTGATGAATGGTTTGAATAAATTATGAGACTTTGATTAGTTGGAATGGGACTGGGGGTGGGCACAGTGATGGGGGGGCACCATGGGTGGCAGGGCTCACCTGTCTGTCACCCAGGTACACCTATCCACCTCTGCGCTCTGCGTATATGAGAGCGTACTGTATATGCATGTTTATTTGTTTGAGTATGCGTCACAGGTGCTCGTTTGAAAGCATTTGAAAGTGCTTTTATCTCCACTTAAGCCAATCTGTATTGTTTTACCTACTGTTTAAACACGCTGCCTATATTTACACTCCACATAGCTGAATTCATAGGACATAATTGCCATAATTAAACATTTTATTTTTTCCGTGGATGCGGGTTTGAGATATTGAGTGTTTATGAAAAAGGTCAGCTTTTTTAGAATGTTTCCTCACAAGCATCTCGGAGCATTTAAAGTAAGGAACTTCATCTTGAACTTAAAAGAAGCACGCTAAAACTAATTATTGTGTGTCTGACTCCATTTTGCCTCTCCGAGCCTGTTTGTCCTGACATTGTGTCACACATTGTGAAAAACCTCATACATCTTTTAATCTTCACAGCTACCTGACAGCGTTGTAAAGTGCTTTTTACCATCCGAGCATGAACCGATTCCCCCTGAGGGACTTTTAATGCCATGCGGACCTGATTTTCAAAATTATACTTGACGTCCACAAACAATAATGTCTGCTACCGCTGCTTTTTGCCTAGAATGCTGTTTTTTATTCTTCACAGACAGCTCTTTGTCCGTGTGCATTCATGTGTTTGTATGCATTTGCATGTGTTTACTTTTATGTGTTTCAGTGTCCTACTGGTCAAATGGAAGCAGAGGGTCTGTGTTTGGCTCAGAGTCAGGGACAACAGCTTTAGTTCAATGATCTAATTCATGGGTGCAGTGGGGCCGATTGGAAAGAATAAAGTTTGATCTAATCTCATTTGTTTAGCTTTCCAGCTCAGTTTCTCCATTGGCAAATACCATGAAAAAGCAGAGGACTGCACATGCTTTCAGTGCCGGCTATGGAGCTCTGGCACAATAAATATGCAAATAAAGATTTTAGATTATGTAAATATGCAAGCATGCAAATATAGAATGTAATCCCTATTTGGGTACAAAGTCTAAAAATGTAAAACGCTTCGAATGTCCATTGAGTCTAAAGCTTGTTTTTAATGCATGAAAAAGTTTTCATTTATCAAGGTCTTGTTTGTCTGGTTAGAGAAAGAGCTTTGTCTTGTAGCGCCAAGCTTTTTTTTTTGTTAATCTCTCTGCAATAGTCCAGAATATGTACAGTGTGTGTGTGTGTGTGTGTGTGTGTGTGTGTGTGTGTATCAGCTAAATGTAATAACAATAGTAGTGCAGTAATAATAGTCCCAAAACAAAATCAAGACTTTGTAAAAGAGCATAATAGGACCCCTTTAAATAAATTGTTGCCATAAATTCTGCATTCAATTCAATGTGATATTTCCAATATTTCCAAATTAATTATAGCTGCATATTGGCAAACATGACTAGTAAGGGCGGCGTGTCTCTTGAGACATCTGTACTACCCTTTTAGCTGTCCACTTCTGAAATATCAATCAGGCTTTAAGGAGTCACGGCTTCTGTCACAAGCCTTAAGTATCCTTCACTCTGTCTCAACCCCTCTTTCTGACCAACTGCAGAAAAATACCCTGGAGCAAAGTTTACACTTATTAGGCAAAACATGTCTGCATGTGAACATACATGCCCTGTATAGACAGAATTTCAAGTTCAAGTTCGGAAAATTCCCCTAATGATCTGTATAATGCTAAGGTGATTTTCTGATATTGATTTTTCTGGTTGGATGAGAAGGAAGCATACGAATTACATGCTACAATCCTGCACAGTACATTTCATGTGATAGCAATAAATAGCAATAGGAAGAGACCCTGTACTGTATATTATTTACTGGGCTCAGAGGCTCTCTATTTCAGCTTGAATAGAAAACTGAGACTGTGTTGCTTATTAAAGGAGACATTTAACTGATTTAATATCTCGTCAGAGCCCAAGGCAGGTTAACAATACATAATACACCCTTTGGTTATGTAAGGGGAGGGGGGGGATATTATAATCGAATTTTGTTCAGTTTAATGCCTTCCTTTTCCTTGAGGGTAAAATAAATTGAAATAATCTTGCAAAAAAAAGATTAGCAGTGAGAACCCTTGAGACATGATAATCAAATTAAAGTTCCCCCTTTCAACTAACCTCACTAAAATCTTATGGATGACACTAAATTCACAGAAAACATGAGTGCACTGACCAATAATAAAAAAAAAAGATTTTGATATTGAGGGATGGTTTGGCATTTATTAGGGTCAAAGGTCACTTTATGTGCTGTTTTGTGTGATATTATTGGACTATATACTGTATCACCAAATGGCTTAGATATGAGTCCTCTGCAAAACCTGTTTATATTATGGAGTACTTTTTGAATGAACTACTGTCTTGACCTCTGAAATATATAATCTGAATTGAACATTAGGCCATGTAACTTTTTCATAAATATGTCATCATGAATATGTCAGCTTTTCCTTAAACCTTTTTTTATACATCTGCAAGACTTGATTGATATGACAGCTTATGTCCTAAACATGGTTATTTAATAGCATGTCATCAGCATAGAAACATGAGCTCAGTCTCATTATTTTGTATGTGAGGAGACAGCAATGTAGTCACACATGATGGATGAACCACTTGGGGACAGTAAAATATGTCTAGTTGTATAATAAGCAGCCATATCAGGTGAAGATGCTATGTTGACCTCCCTGTAAAATCACTGCCACAATATTGGAAACAATAAGATATATGCATAATCATATCGATCGGCTTACAGGAAAAATACACTCAGACATCACATGAAGGTGCGAACATTTATCATGCAAAGGTCTCGTTAAGATGCCAACCACTCATAAAATGCAGTGTTACATTTCCTGTGATATACTGACTCATAGAAACCTCTAGCCATTTAGTATATCATATCTCAATGTTTCCATAATAGAAATTGACTCACAACATGAATCACAGTAGAAATGTTATTTTATTTTATTT
>NW_015540992.1:150792-152829 GCF_001515605.1 Sinocyclocheilus anshuiensis | reverse complement strand
CGTAAACATTTATTATGCAAAGGTTTCGCTTAGATGCCAACCACTCATAAAATGCAGTGTTACATTTCCTGTGATATACTGACTCATAGAAACCTCTAGCCATTTAGTATATCATATCTCAGTGTTTCTATAATAGAAATTGACTCACAACATGAATCACAGTAGAAATGTTATTTTATTTTATTTTATTTATTCATTATTCCAATGGCAAGATAATAATCTTGACAATAAAAAAATTGGCGACAAAAACTTTAGTTGTCGAATAGTCGTTTGATCTCATTACCTAAAGTAAGGACCTGCAATAACGCGATTTGACCAGTGTGGCGCTGTAGCGCAACACTCTAATTCAGCTCTCCAGGCTGTAATCCAATAGAACAAGACACATTTATGAGAAGTACAAACGAAGCAGAACCAGTAGAGTGAGGGTAAGCGTTACAAAACTACAAACAAATGGGTTGTCATGTTTAAAGGTGGATATAGCCTACTCACAGTGAAGTTTTCGAGGTAAAAAGTTCTGTATAAGTTACACAAACAGCGTTTAACTGTTAGCGAACATCCGCATGCTGCTGAGAGCAGCGTTTAGATGAATATGCAAATGCAATTTCCCCTCAATAACAAAATAAAACAACTAAAATGCTAGTAGTGAGAAAACAGCAGTTAAGAAAGCATCTGATCATAGCAACGTGGATATGTTTGCAACAGCTCTGCAATTCATCACGTCACGTTTATTTATATAACTCTTTATACAATAGATATAGCTATAAAGCAAGCAGCTTTACAGTATTAAACGCGCACGCGCGCGCACACAAAAAGCATTGTCAGTTGTTGCTTTCCATTACAATTACAACATGATTTTCTCCTATAAAGCAGCTCTCCAGTAATAATTTGATTTGCACAGATTAAAGCTTGATCCAGCTCACATAATTTGACTATATATGCTCTGTTAAATTCCTTTGAATTTCAATTCAGTTATTCCCTCTTCCAAAGTCCAATTCAACATCCTGTGAAATGTGACAAATTCACTTCACATTCATGGACATTAATTGAAAGGAGCACACACACACACACACACAAATGTATTTAAATTGCATTTAAAATTTCATCCATTAGATTACACAATTTTACCATAACGCTTTTATTTGAACATAAACAAATAAACTCAAGGTGATGCATAGCCTACTTGTCAGTCATACATAAATGAAACAGGTCAGATTTCTGCTCTCGGAAAAAAAAATCATGCCATAGTTTAATATTAACTAGGTTATTTGCAGTTATTTGATTTAATTTAAATAATCAGCAAGAGGAGTGATGGTCCCCAGAGGGTTGGTTCCCTGCGGGGTTTGCCATCACTGTAACCCTCAAACCGCCCGCGCTACTGCTGGAAGTGGTTCTCGTCTGCCTTCCGCCAGAACGAGCCCCAGATCGCGGCAACGGGACTCCGCCCCCTTGCGAGTAGCGGAGCCTGGTTCGCAGCTCCGAGATGGTCATGCTCCCGCAATGAGAACATGACTCATCCATGAAGGCCACCTCAGCGTGCTTGATGCCCAGACACGTGAGGCAGCGATCGTGACCATCACCTGGTGCCAGGTAACGACCGCACCAAGAAACACACGATCCGTCGTCTTTATAAAGATGCACCCGTGTAGCTCTTTTAGAGAAATGTGCTCTATTTAGGAAATGCTCTATTAGTGCTGAGGCGCACAGGGTAGATGGCCGCTTTGCAACACGACAAGGGGTAGTGCAGCCTGAAGTGCGCAACCCACTCGACACTGTAACGACCACTGCTGAAGCGCCGTCCCGCCAACACAGAAAGCTTCCGAGAGCGTTCTGAACTCGTAGTTCTCGAAATAAACATAGAGCAGAACGATGTTGTCGCTCAGCTCCGAAGCGAAAAGCTGGTATGCATTGCACCTGCTGCCTTATTATACTCACGCTGTGATCAGCGGCAGCTGGATGCAATAATTGCATGCCAATGTGCATTGGCCCGTTTAGTTTACACTCGAAGTAGATTGGTCTATCGAAGCGATATCCCAATTC
>NW_015540992.1:149088-150623 GCF_001515605.1 Sinocyclocheilus anshuiensis | reverse complement strand
ATGAGCTTTGTAAACATCTACGTGTTTCAGAAAGGCGGGGCATAGAGGAGAAACAATAATGTACATTATATGGAAAATAATGTGTTTTTTGAACCTTAAACTGCATAAACACATTGCATAACACCAAATACACAAAATAATGTTCTTTTTAGCAACATCATATGACCCCTTTAACTTAATCGATTCATTAAAAAACGCTGATTCATTCCCAAACGAAACAAGTGAGTGTCATTATGAGTGAATCATCTGAATCACTCACTCAACCAATTTGTTCAACATCACTGATTAATTCAGGAATGAAACAAGTGATTGGGTACTCAATTTGAAGACTGCTATATTATGTTGATGTGCTATACAAATAAACTTAAACGTGGGTTCATGTACCTCTCTTATTTGGCAGAATCCAAATGTATGTGCTTTGTGTGGACTGTGGGTGAATGGAGGACACAAAGGATACACTTGATGTGTCCTTCAAAATACGCTTAATGAAATATGTGAAATGAAGGCTGCCTTCCAAGGATCCTTCAAATTGAGAAGACCTTTGATGGTACTTGATGACACAGTAGCCAAGGTATGCAGCCTTATTAGGATGTAGCCTTCCAAATGAGAATTAGAAGTCTTTACTGAGTCACTGAATAATTTTTTTCAGCTGATTTGTTCAAAAACATTTATTCATTTAATAAACACAACTACTGTGTGTTGCAGGGGCGGATTTAGTGAATTGGGGGCCCCAGGCAAAATATAGGAATGGGGACCTATGCACACATTTTCCTAGATCAACCTTGAGGTTCCATTTTGTTGTTTTCAGCGTAAGCCTGTGTGCAAAGGCTGTCTAATTCTAAACTTTTATTTGTGTGCACTCACAATATCAACAAAACGTTGTGCTTTTATAAAATAAAGAAAACAAATGCTTTCTGCTGTCTCGGGCTTGAACAGTAGCGCTTCACAATGATGAACCTAAACTCAGACATGATCAAAATATATAGAAAGCTTTAAATTACTACTTTAATTCAGTGGACAGAAATACGGGACACACAGGCCTATAATAACTGCTGAAATGTTTGCAGGGCAAATCTCAGATCAGTCTGAGCGCTCATGGTACTGACAGTGCATACAGCCGTACACCTGCAGGCGCCACTGGCTCGGACGGTTGTCGTGGTAATAAACACCGTAAACAGCAACCGTTCGAGTGTCCACGCTTAATGCGCATCTCGTATATGAAAAGCATTTTAGAGGGCCCTTGGCTTTTGGGGGCCCAAGGCGGTCGCCTACCTTTGCCTAATGGGTAAGTCCGTCCCTGGTGTGTTGATTGGACAGGGAAGGGAAATTTGAGGTATTTTCAATAGCAAGCAAAAAGAGACAGAGGTACTGGCAATACTCTGTGTACAATGTAAATATTAATATTATGTAAATAAATGTATATATATTATCTTATATTAATAATAATAATAATATTATATTACCGTGGGTGCTGAACAGCTATTTGGGACAACAGCACTCTTTGTAATGTAATATTGCTTAATTATTGTTATTGC